>NC_092590.1:78046500-78347000 GCF_047663525.1 Anas platyrhynchos
TTTAACTGCACCGAGGGCTTCTTGTGGTGTTTTTAGGGAGGAGAAGGCTGGTTGCACAAACCCCATCTGCACGAATACGTAGCAGCCCCGTGGAAAAACAGCACAGCTCAGTGCTGAGGGCTTTCCCTCTCGGTATCACCAGGAAATATTCATCTGAGAGTTTATGTGGAGTAATAGCCATTTAGTATCTGGGCTAAAGTGGACACGTTAGGGCATAATGTAAAACAACCCATCCATTTTCTGCCTTCAAGCGAGACCTCATTCTGCTCCGAGACTTATCAGGTCTCAGTGAAGGCCGTCAGGTTTGTATGATGCCCTCTGCAGAGGCATTGCAAAGGGGACTTCTTGTATTTCCTCTTTTTTCCCTTTTTTTTTTTCCCCTCTTCCTCTATGCTACACGTATGGTGAGATATCAAACAGCAAGGCTGTGCCAACCAATGAAGCAAATGTCCATGCAACTCTTCTCTTTTATATCGTGTGTAAATCTATGAAAGGCCCCATCATAAAGTGTTTTTTATGAAAGGAGACGGGATTTTATAACTCGAGTCTGTTGCAACCCGTGCTTCTTGTGCTTGCAGAGTCGCCTGAAGGAAGCTGTGCAGCTGCTGGAGGATTACAAGCATGGGACTTTGCCCCCGGGAGTCACCAACAAAGAGGTGAGAGGAAAAAGCCTTTCTTATGTTTCTACTGCTTCGTGTAGCCTGAAAATGAGGGAACGAGGTGGTGCTTCAAGCTGCATCTGCAGTGGATGCACTGCTGCAGAATGATTTTGGTGTTACCACTGGAAAAATCCCATTTTGGCTCTCTTGAGCTGATTGCTGCCTGCTCCGGTGGTTCTTTGGGTCCTTTGCAGCTCAACTGCCAGCATGTTGGAGTGAATTTGGGTCGTTTGGGTGCAAATGTTGCTGAACAGAAAGGACAGCAAGGGGGTCTGCAAAATGAGCATACAAAATTTGTAGTTAGAGCAAGTGGAAACCTTGGGCTTTCTGACTTGCACGATTGTTGGCCAACGCTACTGCTTCCCTTCCCCTTGCAAAATGGGTTTGCAGAATTAAAGAAAAAAATAATAAATAAATGTAGTTTTCATTTTAAATGAGGGAAACCTCGTGGTCAGGTTTGTAGGTTCTTGCACCCGCAGCGGTGATGCATCAGCACTTTCTCCTACTGTACTCCTGTTGGTTGTAATAATTAATATTTCTTCACTGGAATAACTTGTTTGGGCTATGCATAACCCTGTGGATATCCTCACGCCGTGGATTATACGTTCAGTTGGGACAGAGGCGTGGATTAGACTTGCTCAAGCTGCAAAAACCACGCTGATGCAAAGATCTTAGCCTGGTTTAGATGGCTGCTGAGAAAAGGGTCGGTTTTGGTAAAACCTGGTTCTGCTTTGGGACAGAGGGATGGGTTGGGTGGTCGCTCCATGACCCCATCAGTCCCTATTTTCTGAACATTTATCAAATCTTTATGAACACGTAGAACTTGTGAAAGCACAGGTAAGTATTGCAGAGGAGCCAGACCCCTTTCTGAGCCTTTTTTCTTGCAAACGCAGGTATTTTATATCTCGTAATCTTTTCCTTATTCATCCACGTGTGTACACCTGAGCACAGCACCAAGCCAGGGGCTTTACTGCAGCGTGTGCCTGTGCATCTAGCACAAAAACCTTGAGCCCTACGTTGTGTAATGTAACACAGAGCTGCACGGACAGGCAGACAGGAGCTGTACGAAGCGGCCACAGCAAAGGACCCGTGCAGACAGTGATGGAAAGGGTACCGTGCTCCTGTCCCACAGCTCAAATAACCCCTTTATTTCTTCTCGTGCTCATGTGTAATAACTTATTCTCATGAAAGACGACTGTAGCAGATAAATGAAAAGAGAAAAAAGACATCTGAATTCATTCTGAATCATATCTACGTGTGCGGTAGGTGCTGTTTTGGGGAAAAGGCATGGCTTTAACGAAAAATAAACAGGAGATATCCCCTCCCTGTGCAGTGTGTGGTACAAGGCATCGCTCTGCTGGTCTTTGGATAGCTCTGCCTGCATTCACCCGTAATCTGGTGGTAAGAAAAAAGCAACCAGGGCTGAGGGAAGCAGCAAAGCAAAGGATGATGCAGCAGCAGGATGACTCAGTTCCCATCTGCCTCCAGGCAGATGAAGTGAAGTCATTTGCTGAGGCAAACCGCGCAGACTTTTGACCTACATTTTGGGTCTGCGTAGTGACAAGCTCAGAGTTCATTCAGAATCACACTGAGGGAGAGCAAGCAGAAGCCTCACGTTTCTTGTTTCCTTCAGTCAGGGCAGCGTAAGCAGGAGGCGAAGCTTGTTATGCAAGCCGGAGGGTTTCAAGTGGAAAATAAAGGTGTGGGGCAGAGGAGGAAAGAGAAAATGATGCCAGAAATGTCTTTCCTAGACAAATGTTAGCACAGCAGTTTAAAAAATATTATTATTTTTTGTAGTAAAATCTCGACACGGTTTGCTTTGATCGCAGTGTTGGTTATATTGGAGGGTTTTAAGGAGCTTCTGCTGACTGTGGGATAAAGTAGCTGTCCCAAGAGGAGCCTGGCACAGGATTGCAGCATGTGCTTGTTGCTGTGTTTTACTGTTTTTTGCAGCATTAATTAAAGAAAACCACAGGGAAAGGTGAGCAAGGCGTGGGTAGGTCCCAGCGAGGCTGAGAAACTGGACTGTGCACTTCTGGTGTCGAAACCGCTCCGACAGGGGTCTGCTGGAAGGACCTGAAGGGGATGAGGGCTTGGTGTGGCTTTCAGGCTGTGCTGCTTCTCCGGGCACACCTGAAAAACCTCAGCCCTGTGTGCCTGAGCGCTCTTCTCCTCCTCAGCACGCTTTCGGGTGGCTTGAACAAGCTACTTGCATGCGAAAGCAAGCAAAAATCCTCAAAATCTGGCTGTAGGTCATCTCTTGTGAGACAATAACTGTAGATAAAGGGGTGGAATATCTCCCTCCTCTCGAGCAGAGCCACCAGTTTGGAAATAAACCCCTCCTGGAGGCACCCGCTGGTTTCTATCTCAGAGGCTGGAGGGGGGAGCTGGAAGCGTGCCGGTGCTGAGCTGAGTAGGAGAGTGCCAGATCTACACAGCTGGACGAGTCTCATTAATTACTGGTGCCTTTGCAGAACACACCATGTGCAGGCTGATCGCTCTGGGGGAGGGGAAACACCTCGCTTGCATGGATTTCACCCCAGATTTCCCTCTTGGGAACCAAAGGTGCTCAAGAAGTCCTATTTTTCTTTCAAGCTCAGTTCTGTGGCTTCTCCGTGTAGCACAAGCTGCAGGATGGGCTCAGAAATCAGGGCATTAAGAGCTGTTCCAGGCTGATTTGGGAAATTAGCCCATTTTGCAATGGGTGGCTCATGTGCACGAGTTAAGGTTGGAATAAAAGAGGGAGCCACCTGGTTTTACATGACCGGGTCGGTCTCGCACACCTCTGGGGCACTGGTGGAGTGGCCACGTGCCGGCAGATGAGAGGTAACTCGATTCTTTTGACTGAAAGGTTATCTATTTAGTTATTCAAACCCTTTTGGACTGAACAGAGCTCGTCACCTGGTGTTTGTTGGAGGCAGGGAGAACGTACTTGGGTACCTGCTTGGCTCACCTAACCATGATGTGGTTGCGTCTGATGGAGGCTGATTCCCAATTTTAGTTGTACGGTCAAAAAGGCTGGGCAGAAATTCACGAGAAGCTCAAGAGAGGATCTTTATCTTCTTTACCAGCTTCATCTTCTTTGTTTAAGAGCTCATCTCTGGATTTTGGTTGCTGGAGCCCCGTAGAGGTGGAATCTCTACCCTTATAATGCGCTCTGCATGCACGGACTGGGTAGGTGAGATGTCCAAATGGGCTGCTGGGCTTCACAATCACCATTAAAATCATAATCACCTTGGGAGCCTTTAAGATAAGGCTTTGGGCAGAGTTTTCCTGTATTAGCTTCCTGAACAACCCACCAGCCCCCCTCGAATATCAGCTTTGAGATGGAGAAGACGAGTTGTTTTGACAGAGCCGCTTCGCTAATCTCCCGACTGATCCGCTTCGGTGGTGCGGCGCGTTTGACAGTGTTCAAACTCCTTTTTTTTTCCCCTCATTCAGAAACTCATGGTTCTCGGGGAGGATGGCAGGCAGTAGCTGAAAGCATAACAACAGCTCAGCACAATCTCTATTGCTCGCTGAAATGGTTTTACTGCACGAGGAGTGGAAAATGTAGGAGCCTAAAGCTATGTAACGCCAAGCGTCTCCTCAACGCTTATCTTCTTGACAGGGCTCTTGTAGGACTAGGCTTTCTCTTCGGCGCTTCCAGAGCAGGTTTTTCAAAATGAGCTGAAATGGAACATTTATGGACCATCTAAAGGAAAAAAAAAATCCCTGAAGAGCCATAATTTGACTTTGCTCCACTTCCCCGTGGCCAGCTCTAAGCCAGATTCCAGACGAAACGCGGCTTCGCTCCAGTTCTCCGTGAAGGCACCACCACTCCCAGCTCAGCTGCTTCCAGGTCAGATCCCAGGGTCCCAGATCCCAGAGTCCCAAATCCCAGGGTCTCAGAGCCACCCGAGCAGGGTGCTCAGCCTCACATCCCGGTGGCTGCTGAGCTCTCCAAGGAGGAGCCCCCCGAGCTCTCTGGGCAGCCTAAAATCCCACAGCTCTTGCGCTCCCTCTTGAACTGGAGTGATTTCACTGCTCAGGAGCATGACCATTAACTCAGGGTGGTACAAACCTATTTCTTGGGCATCATTAGCAAAAATGAAGAATCAATGTCTTAACTGTCGATAGCCGCCAGACCGCTGATGGCTTTTTATTGAGGGAAAACAGAGCTTTTCTTCCATATTAGAAAAACGTTCCTTAAAAGATGACTTTTGCCGTGGCTGCTCTCTGCTATGCACTCAGCAGAACGGAGGACGAGAAGCTGCCTGATGATTATTTATTCAGTGCTGGGTACTTGGGCAAGAAGACACGCTGCAAACTCCTCCTCCTCCTCAGCTCAGCTTATTTACCCAACTTTTTCTCCGAGCGTTTGACAGCCGGGCTTGGTTTTCCTTAGCTAGGTGGCTGGGTTCTAACTTCTGCTTATTAAAATCCCATCAACCAAAACCATTCTGAGTAGTGGCAATACCCCACGCTGTAATTAAGCCTCCTCCCTGACAGGCTCTTATGACTTCATGCTTTTTCTCTTAAAAACATATATATTTTTGGTAATGCCACCATTTGGAGTGTATTTCTGTTCTTTTGGTCGTTTGGGTTAGATATTTCATCCAGATGGTGAGAACTGTAAAACATGCAGGGAGAACAAATTCCCTGGAGGCTTTGGGGAGGTTTGGTCTTCTGCTGGGGGGTTTGGGAGTGCTGCGTGTCTCTGTGTTGGATGTTTGGATCCCATGGCTTCACAAGTGTTTGATGGAAGAGGCAGCTGTTCCTCGTACCGGAATGAGAACCTTCCAATACGAAGATTCTTCTGTCTAGAAATCAAAAATCCTGCTCGGAAAACTTCAGGAGTACTCACGGGTTTAGTAAAATTCTGTTTTATTTTTTTGGTTCTGTTTGGCAACCACGTGTATCGATGCCTTTTGTTCAGCTCCTTCTGCAGGAGTCAGGAGTGCTGGGAGGGCTGACACGTCCCCGCTGCCGTCCCCTGCTATCCCCCTTCTCCTCCTTCAGATGGGACCAGCTGAGAAAGCAGTAGGATCCACACAAAGAGGGCAAGAAGGGAGGTTTGTGGGCTTTGTGTTAAGGGGAGAAACCACTTCACTTGTCCTGCCTTTCCCAGCCTGTAGGTACCGCTGTGTCAGTGCTCTCCTCTTGGGGTTTATTCATCTCCTCGCGACGTTCTCCAGCACTTGGTGCTCCTCGTTAGGTGAGCTCTCATTACACTTGAGTGACCTTTTGAGCCTGCTTTTCCTTACACCCCAAAGGGAGCAGGATGTGTTAAGAGGCCGCTGCTGCAAGCTGGTTTCAGTGCTGCTTTCCACCAGCAGCTGACGGGGCTGGCAGGATCCGGCCCCTCGCACGGAGCTCCGGTGGCTGGTGCGATCTGCGAGTGGGTAGGTGAAAATGACACACACAAGTGCACCGGGAGCCAATTTGCAGCAGAAGGTATAGACTGTAACATATCCAATTCTAAACAGGGCAGGCAATTCCCCCAACTGCCTCCTGGAGGGAATCTCCGCTGGAGTAAAAAGGTTTCATTTCAGGGAGTGCTCTCTCCTCTAAAAACAGTGGCTGTCAAATATCAGCCCGATAAACACGGGTGAAGAGCCACCGAGCTTAAAAGGGGGACGTTTTCTCCAGCCCAGGAGCGTCGGTGCTGAGGTTTATCCTCAAAACCAAAAGGCTGTACCAACTGCAGGCATAATGATGTGGCTTTTGTCCTTTATCCTCAGGCTTCTTTCGCTAATTTGTAGGATTGCATCTGTGTCCTCTGTGTGTGTGAGTCCCTTTCCCAACCTGTCCAACAGACCAGCACAGATTGGAAGAACAGATTGATGCTGGCATGTCAGCAGTGGTAAAAGTTAAGAGAAGCAGCACTCGGCGGCTATCAGAGAAAGAGGGATTTAAATCATGCCTGGTTTATGACACAGCTGCTTTTCTCTGCGTGCTGATCGCGCTTGGTGCATGGTGAAGCCCTGGGAAGGGTTGGCAAACACGGGCTGTGGGCAAAGGTGTTCTGGCACAGCAGAGCAGCAGCTGAAGGTCTGCATCAGCGCTGGGGAGATTTTCTTACGAGCTGCTTCTGCTCGTTTCTTCTCGCTTTCTCCCCAGAATGCCCTATACTTTCATTTTCATTGCTAAAATTCCCTGCAGTAGTGTCTATGCTTGAGATACTCTGCTAGCAAGCCCAGCAAAACGGGTCCTTTCTGTTGTGCACTGAGCCCTGAGGTCTCTTCTGCCTTTAAATTGGTGCAGAAATAGCTGCTGAGCTGCTTCAAAGTCTGTGCTCCTGCAGGTCAGTATTTGGTGTGATACCAGGCTGGGTCCAGCTAGGATCAGAGCCCTGCTTTGCCCCATTTGTAGTCTCATAGCACTCTGTCCTAAAAACCTGTGTTAACCAGAAGGTGGAATCCAGTCTGAGATACAGCCACGAAGATTTGCCGTCCTCCTCCACCTCCCCCGTGTCCCTTTGGTCCTGGTCTGCGGCTGCGCCCCAGCTTTTCCCCTTGGTCCTGCCAGCAGAGAGAGGCAAAGAGCCACAGAAGAGCGCCGTGCCAGCAGGAGCCTCGGAGGGTGCTGCGTGTGCAAGGAACCAGGGCTCACAAGTGTAAGCAGTGCTTCTTTCCTGCAAGATCTTAATTTGTTTCCCATCAGCACAGCATCAATAAGAGGTTGAAAAACTTGTGCAATTAACTAACGCAGCCCTTGTGCTGCTGCTCGTCTCGTGGAGATGACTTTATCTTTACCCCCCCCCCCAGCAGAGGCAGCACCTATTGAATTTCTTCTTCCCTGAACTTTATCCGCAAACTGCTACGGGTTTGTTCTGTGCCCAGAATATTGCAAGGGGAAGTGCGATGCCATGGCAGCGTGAGCTGCTCTGAGGCAGCACTGCCATGTCTCTGCCTCCTCTCCTCCTGGCCATGTGTTCCCACCTCCTTGCTTGCTTGCACTGGCACAGCTGGTTCAGAGAGCTGATCTTAATAAAAACTAAAGCTCCCTTCCCCCCCCTGCACCCTCCCAAAATGCTTCATTTGGCGAGTTGAGCAGCTCCCAATATTTTCTGTCTGCTCTGCATGAATGCTGTGTGCTTAGAAGAGGGAGGCACGGAGGGGCTGTGGGTGCCACGACCACGCATCAGCTCCAGCTGCTGGGGGTCAGGCAAGTCTGTGATGGAGGTAGGACACGGATCTGAGTTTCTTAAGACCAGAATTAAAACATCCTGAGCTCTGGATCGTTTGCTACAAATCCTCGTAGCTCTGAGACAGCAGATATTTAGATTTTGATCCATCCACACCTTCCTCTTTGTCTGCCATCAGATCACGGGCTGATTTGGGGGGACCTCAGGACATAGGTCCCTAGATTTGCTGCAGGAAACCTCCTTGTTCATTTATGCATGTGTTTATTTATGCAGATACGTTAAGATGCATAAAAATATATTTGTTAGAAACGAAGATAACAGCGAGACAGCAATATTACGTGATTTTTACCCTTTGCAACTGTGGTCTGAAAGCTTCAGCATAAAGGGGATGTTCAGAAGGGGGGAAAAAAAAAACAACAAACCACCCCAAAGTGAATGATCTGTAGTGAGAGGAAAGATGCAGCTTTCTGAAATGGTCCCTTGGAGACAGACACTCGCTATTCTCCAGCCAGCCCCTTCCTGCGAGCGTTGGCGGAGCATGAACTGTGGTGTGTCAGTTGTGACTTCTCACTCCTCAGCCTTTCCAAATGCAGCTTTGGCAACTTGCTGTTTTGAAACTGTTTCATTTCTTCCCCATTAGTATCAGTGAAGTGAAAAGAGGCTCACCAGCTTAATGGGCATATATTTATTACTGTGTTCTTCCCTCAATCATGTTAGCAGCGGGAAGAGCTGCTCACGCTGTCCCAGACCCAGCAGAGAACAATGAATCTATCAGAGGCTAAACAGCATCCCTTTTGCAGAATAATAGCTTTTCTTAACAGTGTTGATGAAGAGCGAAGAGGTCCATTTGCAGTAAACTGTACTTTTTTTTCCCCTCTGGTCTCTTGCAGGATACAATAAAGCGCAGATAGATCGGCTGTCCTGCTGCTCCTTGTCTCTGCGAGCGAGCAGCCTGCTCCGTGCTCCAAGGACAGGGCTTGGACCTTCTCTTTTCTGCGGTCTAAATGTTCTCTGGTCTGGTTTAAGCTGTCTCAAACATTTAGGGCATCATTTTCAGACTATCCGAGGGCAGCAGGCACCTGGGGAGCTCGTGCTGGAGGTTAATGCCCACTAAATAAACTGTTGTAAATTCTACCCCTGATGCTCTTACGCAGTTGCAAACTGGCTTTGCTTCAGCTCATCCTTTGAGGATTAGGAGAGTTTATCTCAATTCACATCTAGATTACAAATCAGATTAGATTTGCAAGCTCCATATGGCCAAACTAAGCTGAAACGAATCTGATATCGAGCAACCTAGCTGCATTAGCAAGCCTGCTTCCCAAAGCTGTGCTTTAAACCATGTAATGGCATCCAAGTCCTTCCCCACCCCTGGTGTAAGCGATGCTTTTCTGTGAGTGCTGCTTCTTCTGTTTAAATCTTTCCAGTAGAATGCTGTAAGGATTAATTAGTTAATGTTTATCGAGTGCTGCAAAGCTGCAAAGTGTTATTTAAGTGCTATCTTTTTTTATCGGTTAGGACTCGATTCTCTTTCCACCTACACTGGGTTTGTATCTGTGTAAATCTGTGTATTTCGTGGGAATTGCTCACGGTTTCCGATCCGGTTCCCAATGCCTGCGGTGCAGGCAGGTGTCTCAGCCTCAACTCCTGCATTTTCTCCAAGGTTTTGTGGCTCTGCAGACGGGCATCAGCTCCCGGCGTTGGGATTTCTCGGTGCTTAGGATGGGGAAGGAGATTTCTAGTGGCATCCAAGGGTGGTAGCTTCTGGTGCCTCTTTTTGCTGATTTATTTCAGTGCCAGGTGCAGGAAATGTGTTGATACACGTTGTGATTTATCCGTGTGTAGATACACTTCGTGATTTATCCCATGCATGTGTTATTTGAGCTTTGTCCCCTTACACCTAAAACCTTCCTAAGGAAAATACCGTCAGGAGCGGGGCCTTGAAGGGTCCCTTGGTGAGAGCTCCTCTTGAAGAGCAAGCACAGGCAGTGGGTTGTTATTCTGTTTTTCGTGTTTATTAATAAAGCCAGACATCAGATTGCCATAAATCTTAGCGGGTAGGGTTAAGCACAGCACCAGGCTTGCAGACATTTCAGCCACGTCAAAAGCAGAGCCAAAAGGTCTGGGATTCCAGCACCGTAAACGCGTACGTTTACAGCCCTAACTGAGTGCTCGGGCTGGAGATGGTGCTGTGCGTTTGTCTCTGTGTAAAATATCACTTTGCAAGAAGTGGGAATGTGGGTTTTAGGACTGGAGCTGGAGAGAAGTGGGAGAAAGCCATGCAAAGCGTGAGTGATTGCTCTCATGGGGAAGGGAGTAGGGGTGGGGAGCAGAACGGAGCAGCACGGGTTTCAGCAAGAGGTGCTGCACCCAACTGCCTCGGCTTTGGCACTGGTGTTTGGGTTAATGAAACACTGAAAATAGGTGTTTCCTTTCCTCTTACCACCAGAGAGTTTCCAGGGATGCTTTCTGGAGCGGACTGACCACCATAAATGCTTTTAATAATTAGGAAGGCAATAGGAAAAAATGTGGTGCTGGAAACAAGGATGATGTGTTGGAGAGTGCAGTGCAGCGGGCACTTGGGAGGTCTCCATCTGTAACAAAAACTTAAGAAAACAATAAAATCTGTCAGTATCTTAGTGAAATACAAGGAAAATAATGTCGGTGAGAACACCTCTTGTTTGGAACGGACCTCATATTTCAGAGAGTGGGGCTTCAGTGGTGGGGCCATGCGTGGCTGTACCTCTCCAGCTCTACGTGCTACAGACGTGACTTTCTTCCCAAAAACACTGCTTGGTGCTTCGGGGTGTTTTACATTTTGGGCCAATCTGAGCCAGAACTCATGGTGTAGGGTCCATCCTGAAGTCAGTGGAGGGAAGCAAGCCCTGCTGGAGTGCAGCCAGGACTGCTCATCTGCTGGGGGTGAGAGGAGCTGCCCAATTTCTGCCTGCTGACACAAAGAGCATCCAGAGGATATGCTGCAGAAAACGTTTAGGATGTTGTAGATGTCTGTTAGAGGGGGTGAGTCTCACCCCTGGCGTCTTATTCTGACCATATGACTACCAATTAAGGGATGTAGGATGAAGTAAAATTTACTCAGTCACTACTACCAGTAACATGATGCCCAACCCAGGTCTTTGGACTGAACTATTCCTCAGTGAGCTCTGCATGTACAGTAAGTTAGGCCTTTTGAACAATAATTTCTTTATTATTTTTTTTTCCCTGGTTTCATGTCATTTAAACAATTGGGATCGGTGAAAATCACCTCTGGTTTTGGAGGCTGTCCCTCACGTCAAGGCAGCTCGCTCTAATTCAGCTTTGCTGCATCACATGTTCTGGTCCCGACGCCCAATATTTGGAATTCAGCGTGGGATGGATAATCTGAGCTTCGCCTTAATAAAATCTGCAGCTCCAGGAGTGTGAAACTCCTGGCACTTTGTGACGGGGGTGCCAGCTCCAGCCCATTAACCTCGTTAAAATGGGACCCTGTGGGTACAGGCAGGGCCTGGCAGAGGGGTGCGAGCCTCCCTGCTGGAGCAAAGCAGGACCAGCGGATTTGAGAGGGAGCTCTGCCTCTACCCGAGGGACAAAACAACCCTTTTTGGAGGAATTCTTCTACTTTGCCTTCTCTGGGAAAATCCTGCAAGGTGCTGTGAGTGAAGGTGCAGTTTAATGCAGGTAGGCCGCTTTGTTTCGCGGCCCTTAGGCCTCTGTGGTTTCCCTGGCACATAGGCCGATCGAACTCCTCGTTAGCTCTTCGAAAATAGCTGTGCCTTGTCATGAAAGTGTGATTAATCGGGAAGGGATATTTTTTTCTGCATAGGGTTACTGCTGACATGGCATTGCTCTAGGATTTCAGACCGCCGGCTGCCTACTGCCACGCCGTGCAGCTGAAGGAGGGGAGCGTCGGAGCAGCTTCTGCGGGTTCCTGGCTCAAATCTCACAATCTCACGGACTGCAGGGAGGCCTTTCTGGCACCACGGTGGTGGTGTGGACCTTTTGGAGCCCTCCTGACCTCAGCCTGAGGGGCCCAAGCTTGTGGAGGAGCAGTTGGACAAGGTCCAGCCTCGGGCAGAGGTGGCCGCTCATTTTAGCAGTGCTGGAGCCTGCTGCAGTCGAGGGTGAACAGTTTGCAAGCTCAGCTTTCTGACCTAAGTGAAACTTGTATTGTAGAGAGGGGACAAAAGTCCCGTCTTTGAGTCCAGGACCGTGAAATTTCCCTGCTTTTGATAAGAAGATAGTTAATTTCTTAATATCTGGTACCCTGCGTACTGTTTTTGTAGTGGCAGGTGTTAGCTAATAGATTTGGGCTGGCTAAAGTCTTTAAATAAATACTTTTTTGAAAGCTGTGTCTAAGCTGCGATTTTGCAGCTAAGTAAGGAATGCTAATGAACGTCCTGTCAACCAAAGACCACATCTCTTCCCCAAGAGTTGTTCCCCTCTTTATTTCCTTACTGCAGCTTTGGATCTCTTCGGATCATGGCAGTCTTTGATGCCCTTCCTTCAAGCCCACAAGCACAAAACATTTCTGTGTAACTGAGCTCAGTTCCTGAGTTCATGCCTTTTAGAGCTGTAGGTGGTGAACAAAGAGGTGCGAATCCCTTCCTTGAAAAATGACAGAAAAAGCAGAACCCTGGGAAGGATGGATGGAAACCTCGTCTGTGAGTTCAGCATCCTAAAATTCTGGTGCTGGGAGCATTTTTGTGAATGGTCCTGGAGTTCTTCATAGCCGTAAAGGATGTCTCCATGAAGCAGAAGCTAATTCATTCTGCTGGCAGCTTCCACTGGCCACAGGCTGGAGCAATTTGTCCTTTGCTGCCTGCTCCAACTCTCCTACACCCTCATCCTTGGGGTTTTTGGTGTAAATCCGTGTGTGAACAGGTTTGTTTCTTGCCTCTGAATTAGAAAGGTGGCAAAATCCCTGTGTAGCTTTGAGTCAGTAATACAGACTAAGATGTAAAGGAGGAACATCTGCTAGAGGAGACCCACCCTGTGCAGGCTATATTTAGAGATGATGGACCCAATTCTGACATAAACTGAGCAGAAATCTGGAGCTGTTCCACCTGCTCCCGTGAAGATGCTGTGGATTCATGCTGGTGTAAATGAGCTCAAAACCTGGCTGCTTCTCGAAGATGGCCGGAGAGAGCGTGAATGAAATCCCCAGCAAAACCAGAGCCTTGCTCTCAGAAACGAGCTCCCCAGCTGGCAAGACTCCTGGGAGTACTGGAGCTATTGAAAGATGCTGCAGGCAGAAAATGAATTAGAGGATAAAGAAGTGAAAATGAGCTGGCAGAATCTTTAGGTGACTCATCAGGTGCATCTTGTAAAGTCTCTTTCTGAGAAGTAATGAAATCACATGTTCTAACAATATTTGCACTGCAGCAGGAAAATGCATAAATATTGGGATCAATTAATGAAATTAGATAACTTGACCAAAAAAGCCATAGCGCTGGCTCAGAAACCATCCCTCTTCCTTTTTGCTGGTCTTGGTGCTTGCAGTCGGAGAGGAAAATCTCGTGGCTTGGTTTCACAGCTCGGATGCACGAGACCTGAGCAGCCCCAGGATGGCTGGGACCCCCCTGAGCAGGCACCTGCAGCGTGCTCATCCCCTAAAAAGCCTCAAAAACTCTCAAGCTGGTGGGTGACATGTGGGGGGAAAGCCCTGGTGATGCCTTGGCACGTGGCCTCCCACCCTTTGGATTTTGGGGTTAATGAGGGCGGATCCAGCTGTGTGCCTGCCAAGCGCAACGATTGCCTCGTTGCGTTTTCATCTGTAAAATGAAGAATAGCGATTTTTTCCTCAAAAAGGGATGTTTTCCCCAGGAAAGAGCCCCGGGGATGCATGCATCAGCCCGTGACATTTAGCTGCTCCAGTAACTCATCGCACGCGGTGGCGTTGGGTGCGGAGTTCCAGCTCCGGAGCGAGAGCTGGATTTGGAGCAAAATCCTGCTGGTATCAGTGGGTCAGCTCGTGCCGTGTAAAGCCAAATAATTACCTGACTCCAGCAGCATTTCCGTGGCTTCTTATCTGGGGAAGGAGAGAGACAGTGTTTAGGTGAAGGGGAATGGCAGAGCTGTGCTTAATTTATGCCGTAATGGTAACGAAATCCAAGCGTGAGTGCCTGGACTGCAGAATGAGCCCGCGGTGCTCGGGTAGGTAAGTTGGTGGGTAGTCAGACAAACACGAGCTCTCCGAGCGAAAAGAGCTATCAGTATCTTCGGATTTATCAACAGCAAGAGCAGAAATCATCAGGTTAGCCTACCCTGGGTTTGGCACCCGTACAACTGTTGTTGGAATAATTTGTCTGCTTTCTGGCGGCCTCGATTCAAGAGGATGTTGACAAATTGGAAAGATGTAAAAGAGCCACGAGGGTGGCTAAGAGATTGGCAAATGTGCCTTGCCAAGGAAACAGCCAGTCTCCTGGCTCTGCCGTTTTCTTTTTTTTTTTTTTTTTCCTTTTTTTCTTGAAGCGAAGGTTACAGGGGGGATTTAGCAGCTCTGAGTACCTGTGCGAAGAACAAAAATAGACGGCTCTGAAGGCTGTCAGACAGAGGTGCAGCACAGGCTGGTGGCTGGGAGACAAAGCCAGACCCTAGCTGCAAAGGTAGAACAGTTTTTTAATAGCAAAGGCAATTTAACTCTTGGGAGTCGCGTTTTATTTGTCTGCCTCTAGAAATGTATACATCGAAATGGGGATTTTTATTTTTTTTCCAGATTTATCATTTGCATTTAAGCCCTGCAGAGCGTGCCAGGTGTCTCTTGGTCCCCTTCTCATCAGCTGGATCCGCATCTCCTGTACAGCTTCTGTTATTTCTCCTGCATTTCTTCTGTTATTTCTCATGGATCTCTGCTGTCCGAGCCAGATTTTGGGGTGTTTTGTGGCTGCTGACTTGCAATCAGTAAATAACAGGAGGTACCCGCGAGAGCTTTAAATGAGATTTTTTCCCCTTTACGAGTATTTTTCTGCAAAAGCGTTTCCCTTGTAAAAAAAAATATATATATATAAAACTCGTGGTAGCTTGCTCTGAATCCAGAGCTTATGTGAAGAGATGCTTGGTTTTATTTCCCCGCATTGCTTCCTCCACCTTTGTTCCCCGGCGAGCTCTGGTTTCCGCAGGAAGCTCCTTCAGGGGAGGGCTGGGCTAAATTTACCTTGGGATCCACGCACAGCAGAGTTTCAAAGATAATTCCTGATCTGTAAAGCCCACGGTTCTTTCTCATCATTCAGTATATAAAAGAATAACTTCTCTGCCTGGTATCCTGCCGGCCACATGGACTGGAAGGAGCTGGGTCTGTGTAAAAGCTTTAAATACGAGTGTGAGGTCCGGGAGGATGCAGAAAATGAACGCAGCAGCTGCACGATGAATATTTGGGGGTTGGCGTGAGCCTCGGGACAGGGAAAGCTCTCGCTGCTGCTTTTCTCAATGTCACTTTCTCTTTTGTTTTTCTAGCTGTGGGCCGCTCAAAAAATAAAGCAGGTAATGCTCTTTTTTTTTTTATATTTCCCTCCCGTTGCTGCTTTTTCCCTTTTTGCTGAGTGATGCTGTCCCCTCTCCGTCGGTGACTCTGCCAGTTGCTGTTCTGCCTTGCCACAGACATGTAAATGCAGCGAGCACTGTTTGCCACCCAAGAGTCTGATTTTTTTTAAAATTTTTTTTTGCTTTGTATTTATATATTTTGATGTCTTCATTTTCTCCTCCCTGCCTTGTCAAGAGATTTCTTGTCTCCAGCCTTTCAGAAATAGTTTGGCAGCTCTTCGGGGAGGCTCGTGGCTGCGCGGCGCCTCCCTCCGCCGCGCTCCCGGATCACGGAGGGACGGGGGCTGTCGTCCCCTGCCTCTTAATGCAGCCTCCATGTAATTTATTTATTTATTTTTAATAAAAAAAAAGGCAAGTGGGCCAGGTGAGTTTTGTTATTGGTCATCAGGAGACCAAAATTCGGGTTTCCTTGGAGGCTGGGCTGCCCATGGCACACGAGGATTTTGTTTGGGTGACCCTCGCGGTGCCAACCATGCCAGCAGGCTTTGCTCCAAGCCTGGACGCATTCTGAAGCAACATTTCTGTATTTGAAACGAAATTATTTCCTTATCAATTCGTAGTTTATGCTAAATTGCTTAAGGAGATGGGAAGGCAGCAGCAGGAGGAGGCCTTGGGACAGCGGGTGCCTCCGGCGGAGCTGCAAGCACAGCGAGGCCGGCGGCATCCTCGGGAGCTCACCTGTGGTTTCTGTTCCTTCACCGTGGCTGTTTGCTGACTGTTTTGCAGGCCATCATCCACCCCGACACAAACGAGACCATCTTCATGCCTTTCAGAATGTCAGGTAGAGTATAGCCCAACCAGGCACTCATTAATTTCACTGGGACTTGGTACGAAATGCTGTCGGTTTCCCCTCTGGTTTTGCAGTGCATCTTGTATGTGTTTAGCTAGGACCAGAAAATAACCCAAATGCCTAAATCCTGTAGAAATCAAGGTGAGTTAGGATCCTAGATACCCACATAAGATCTAATGCTCAGAGTTTTCCTCTCCTTACCGGGTTCATGTCCTTTCTGGCATCCATCCTGTAGCATCATTTTAGCTTTGCAATGCTGGAGCTTGCTGCCCAGCCAACAGCGTGGTGTTTTACCCTCCAGGATCGAGCAGGGTGAGCCCTGTTTCTCCATGTGCACAACAAAACAGAGCATTTCAGATGGAAGGGACCCACAAATATCTCCGAGACCAACTTCCCGACTGCTGCAGTGCTGCCTGAAAGTTAAAGCGTATTTACGGGGGCAGCATCCAAATGCCTCAAACACTGACTGGGCACAGCCACCCCTCTAGGAAGCCTGTGCCAGTGCTTGACCACCCTCACGGTTAAGAAATTTTTCCTAATACCCAGTCTGGTCCTCCCCTGGTGCGGCTTCTATTTTTAAAAATAAACGCTGAAAACTAAACGTACGCAATAGCTGCACCAGCGGGAAGCCTGGGAAGGATCAGCTGTGTTTGTTCCTGGCTTAGGCGGCTGCTTAATCATTAAATCCTCACCTCCTCCTTCCCCTTTTGGGGTGTCCCTTTGCAGCACTCGGATCTGCAGCTACTTCTGCTGTGTGCTGGGGTCACTGCTCGCAGGAGGGTGCGAGGGCACCTTGGACCTTTTTGGTCCTTTCCCAAAGGGACGGAGAGCATCCTCCTTAATAGCACCTGCTCCGTATTTCCACGGGGAAAAATATTGGGGCTGATGGGTTTTGAGGAGACGTGCAGGGAAGAAAAGCCAGGACCCACTCCTTTGCTGCCTCGCTCTGTACTTTTGGAAAAATCTTTCATCCTCTCGGGTCGTTGCCCTTCCTGACTTAGGTTGGACCTGTGAGGCTTAATTCAGTAATGCTGGGGAGATGCTGAGACCTTCTGGTGGAATTCATAGAGATAAATTATATTTAGCACAAAAATTGGCAGTCCTAGCAGGGATAAATCGTGAAGCGTTTGATTTTTGTGGTGCTCAACGAGATTTGGGGTGAAGCCTTCTCGGTAACAGAGAGCTTTAACTTCTACCTATGATTAAAATTGCCCAGATCTCCTCCACTCCTGAGCGAAATGTGCTTTCTTCAGGGTCTTTATACCCTGTTCCTTTTTCAAGTGACCCAGAAATAAAGGAGCTCCCCTGCTGGGAAGTTGTTATTGGAGAGGTAGGAGAGGGAGGACCCACCATGGTCCTGCTTCTGAATGTACATTGTCCGCCCTGAAGTGCTCACACTCCGTGCTGGCACAATTTTAGGGTCTAGATGAGGCTTTATAAGTCTCAGGGAAACTCTTAGACCCCGACCCAAGAAAAAAAAGAGGATGGGAAGAATTAGAAAGCACCTGGGGTCTGCTCGTGTTGATGCTCGCTGCTGACATCTCCGTGCCCGCGGTGGCGCGGGCTGGTAGACGCGAGAGCAGGCTGCCGTGCCAGGTGTGACTTGTACCCTAAAATGGTAGAGCTGCTAGATTTCGGAGGTGTGATGTTTTTCCAGCCCCAAACCACCTATTAAAATGCATGCCTCTCTCTTTTTTTTCTTTTTTCTTTTTTTTTTAATAGGTTACATTCCCTTCGGAACGCCCATCGTAAGTACTTCAGCAGCCCTCCCCGCTTTGCTTGCGAGTAACAGGAAATGCATTTTTTAGCACCCGCACACAATTCTCTGAACTCTGCCGTGCTGCCTCGCCGCAGCTTCACGCGGGGTTCACACCTTTCCCCTCGCACGCTCACGAGGGCTCGGTGGTGCAAAACGTGCCCCGTGGCCACAGCTCGGGCTCCTTCCCTACCTCCCACCGCTCCCTCTGGTCTCCAGCTCCGTGCTTCCCTTTTGGAAAGGGAAGACCAGGATGAGCTCATTGCCTGCAACTTCTGCAACTCCGTGGATTCATCTTTGGAGGCGTTGTGGGTTCTTTTTTTTTTTTTTTCTTTTTTTTTTCTTTCCCCCATTATTATTTGCATGTTTTTGCAAGTCGCTTCCCGGCCCTGAGAAACGCGGGGAGCTGCAGCGCGGCGAGGCCGGCGCCGTGTCTCCTCGTCTCGATTAATTAAAGCTGCCAGTGCTTTACATGGGGTTACTGCTGAGGGCGTTTTATGGTTGGTACTTGTTATTGAGAAATCTTCAAGCGTTTGGGTGCTCTTGACAGCCAGAACGGAGATAATCCTCTGCTCCTCCTGCTGAAACCCCAGCTCATCTTCAGAGCCGTAGCTATTAATTAACCTCCTCTTGTGAACGGGCCAGCTGGGGCGCAGAGTTTTGCCCCAAACCACCCAAATTGATGCCAGAAGGCTGAACGAATGAAGCCTGCTCTGGGCAGCCTCCAGCTCTTCTCCCAGCCTACGAGGTCAAGTGCATTAAAACAGTCGAAGGAGCGAAATCTGCTAAATTTCCTCTTCCTAAACCCAGGGGACGGTGGCACGAAGCTCGCTGAAAGGCAGCGATCCCTTCCCGACCGGTGGTAGCAGGGTGGCTGGAAGCTGGAGGCAGAGCCCAGCCCTGCTGGTACTATTTGTTGTCGTGCGGAACGTCGCGGCGGTAACTTTGTAGGGGGCATTTTGAAAGAAAAGGTTAAACAAAAATGAGTTAACGATCAAATTGACAATGAAATCGGCCCAAATCCAGAGCTGTCAGAGGAGCCGAGAGCTGTCAGATGAGCCCAATTTCGCTAGCTGTAAAGGATAAACTGGAACCTCTTGTCATTTAAAAAAAAAAAAAAAAAGGAAAAAAAGAAAACCAAACGTTTCAAATGTTAAAATTAAAATGTAACATTTATGCCAATCGATCTGTGAAATTTAGTGACAAAATTGGCAGCCTGCTCTAGCATAAAAACAGTTTGAGTCTTGCATTTAGCATAGGGGGATGGGATTTCCTCAAGAGAGGCTCGGTGTGCCTGCGGCGAGCTCTCGCGTGGGATCTGCGCCGGTGAAGCCGTGGCGGCGTGCTGCTGCTCCGGGGCTGCCTGCCCCGCTGTGTTGGGGTCACTTAAACCACCCCAAAACCACAACGGGATCGGGTTCTGCATTACCAGGCTCGATACGCAGCGCAACCTCTTTCCGTGGGGGTTTTGTCCCCCCCCATCCTATAGCTAATGCAAAATAATTCCGTACGGTTCAGCTCATTGTGGGAGAGATTAAGGTCTGGCCAAGAATCATCGCTTCTCTTCTGGCTTGAGCAGCCCTGACGCCCCCAAATCCCGTGGCTCTGTGTTCTCTGCCCTCATCGGTCCCCTGGGCAGAGGGACCCGGCTCAGAGAGCTGCCACCGTTGTTTTTTTTTTTATGGCCTCTGTCCTTTCGTGGCTCAGCCCCTGAAGGGCTGCGAGGGCACGGCGGGACTGGAGCGAGCAGGACGGGGTATTTGTAAGGACTACTTTGTCTCTGCCCACCTGGATTTCAGCCCACGAGGCACAAAACCAAGCAGCTCACATTATTTGCCTTCACAGCAGGGGCAGCTGCTGGGCACCCTTTTACTCTCCCTTTGTTCCCCCCAACCTTGGTTTGGGTTCGCAGCCCAGGAGGAAGCATTCACCCAAGGACGAAGCTCTTCTGCGCTTAGGAAACCCAGCCCGGGACCCTTGGGGCACATCGTTTCCCCCAGCCATTTAAAACCAGAGCAGAACCCTTCGTTTTTTCTCTCTTTTTGCCTTTTTGAGGTGCCAGCACAGCCGGCCCCTTGGCCAGGTTCGCGTTTTTTGGCTGCTCTCCGACAGCTCCCAGCCCAGCACCCGGCTCCAGCGCCTTCGGTTCCAACCAACCCTGGCCACAAAGGGCCCGAAGGAATCTGCAACCCCTCTCCTTTGTCCTCTGAGAGGCAGACGGGAGGCTCGGGAGGCCTCGCTGCCACTTGGAAACGCTTGGAGAAGTCCCACGTGTCCATCGCAGGCGCCTGACGAGGAGGCAGGGCACGGGGCTCGATTTTGGGAGCCCGGAACCGAATGTGCAAAGCGCCTGCAGCCCTGGCTTGGCAGCCACGGAGGGCTCTTCACACCTGATAGGCAATTAAATTTTGTAGTCAGTACTTTTCTGGTGTTTAGAACCCTTTTTTTTTTTTTAATTTTTTTTCCCCCTGTATATTTTGTTTTCCTTCTTAGTTATTTTTTCCCCTGACAGTAATTAAAAGTGAAACTGTACATTTCTTGACAGACTCTTGCACATATGGAGAGTTTGCATTTAAACGTGCCTCTTTCAGTCATACAGATTTTGGGTGCGCTCTTTATTTATTTATTTTCCCTTTCCCTTCTCTTCCTCTCGCTCCCAGCCTCCGGCTGACAATGCGGGAGCCGCTGGCCGCCTTCCCTCTCCTCCGAAGCCTCATTAACCCGACGACTTTTGGGGCGAGCATCGGTCCCGGGGCCGAGGTAGGTTCAGCCCCCGTTGGATTCGCTCGGCTCCGACCGGTGGCTCCGTAATTAAGGACGAGATCCCCGGCTCGAACGGGAGCAGCAAATTAGTGGCAACTCGCACGGCTTGGCCTTCAGCCAGCCCACTGAGGAGCGGCAACTTCCAGAAAGGCTGGAGGAGGAAAAGCTGGAGGAGGAGGAGAGAGGCAAGAAGATGTAAATGAAATTGGGCCACCCAACCCTGGTAGCCTTTGGTTTGTTGTTGTTTTTCTTTCCATGAGTGTAGAAGTTGCCTCCTCTTCAATTGCTGCTGCTGTAGATGTGCAGAGGCAGCTTGAGCTCATCCCACTGCTCCCCGTGCCACGACAGGGAAGTTTTTTGTCTTCTGGGCTCCTGCAGGAGCAAACCTAAAGGAAACGGTGCCGAAGACGGAGAGTGAGTGACCTCGGAGCCGTCTTGCCCAGGTTTGTGGATGCCTCGGAGATGTCTGAGCGTCCTGAAAGTCAACGCGCTTGGAGTTGAAAGGAGCCCTTCGGTCTTCAGACCCTTCACAAAGCTGCAAGTGTGGGTTTGTACCGTGAAGACCATCATCAGAAGCTGTTGGGCAAGGCTCAAGAAGGGAGAAAATGATGGTGTTAGGAAGAATAATTTCTTGGCTCTTTGTTACCCAAGGACTCACCTT
The DNA here is from genome assembly GCF_047663525.1 of Anas platyrhynchos. Taxonomy (NCBI): domain Eukaryota; kingdom Metazoa; phylum Chordata; class Aves; order Anseriformes; family Anatidae; genus Anas; species Anas platyrhynchos. Next base: position 78,067,795 of record NC_092590.1, read on the forward strand.
CTTGTCCCTCTTGATTGGGTTCCTTGCTGGGAGCCCTTCAGCTTTCGTTTTCCTCTTCCTCCTCTCCTTCTTTCCTCTCCTACAGCTTCGTAGACTCGAAGAGGAAAGGTTGGCGTCAAACGAGGTAGGAAGGAGCCTGGCAGCCCCGCGCTGTCTGTTCGAGGTGGGATGTGCCCGTATGGTATTTGGAGACATCTCCGGGCTGCTCCCAGGACCATATGGGCAGCGCACACGTGGCTGCGCTCAGATGCTGCTCCGGGTGACTTCCCAAAACCTGCGGCACCTCGCGTCGCAATCACAAAATCATCTGGGTTGGAAGAGGCCTCGCCAGATGTGCGGGGCCAGGCTGCCTCGAGCCGTCGTCAGCCGCAGCTCGGAGCCCAGGCAGGAGTTTTCGCAGCTCCCCAGCATGCCACATCAACAATTCCCTTCTCTTCAAACAAAATTCAGGGCTCCCAAACAGGAGCACATGTGCTTCCAGGTGGCACTCCTGTCTTCAGATGTTCAGCTCTCATCCCTTCCCTGTGCTTGAAACAGAGAATGTGCCAAAGGAAAATAGAAAAAAAAAAAAAAAAGAAAGAAAAAAAAAACTTGACTGCCAGTAGTAGCAATTTTGAACTCTTGTATTCCTGCAACTTTTGGGTTATTCTCCAGAAATGCTTGGATAAAATCGATCGTTTACTTTTAGTGAACTCATCTTTGGACATTTCGTGCTGCCAGGCTCTTAGAGGTGTGTTGCAAGCAATTAATTGAAGTCGTGGAGCTTTCAGCAGCAGCTGTGTTACCCAGTTTCCCCATTGGAAAATTGAGAGACGATGGGCAGAAGGGGAAAAGACAGGGCAGCGTCCTAAATCCATTCCCTTTTAGCCTTTATCACTTTTTTTTTTATGGAATGGGCACTTTTAGAAGAACTGGAGGCATGGCTCTGTTCCCTCACCTAATTGCTCTTGGTTTGTACTCCGGCCACTCACCATGAAATGAATTCATAAATGAAGGCAACTTCTTAAAATCGATAAAAATACACGTGCTGCTTTCGTGCCTACCAGAGCACCAACAACCCCAAACCAACCATACGTTTCCTAACATGAAAATCTCTTCTCTTGCAGGTTGTTGGTCTTCTCCTACCCAACCAGACGCTGGCATCCACTGTTTTTTGGCAGGTAACGCTCGTCTGCTTCCGTGCACGGGATGGGTGGAGAGTGTAAAGAAAGGGAAAGCAGCCTCTGGCTTTGTTAAGAGGAAGGTGATGAGGCTGGGTGTGATCACGGAAGGGTTTGGCAGGTCTGGAGTGGGCTGTGAGCAAAGGGTTGGGTTTGCTTTGTCATGCCCAGCAATTTATGCCATCATAAGGAGGATGTAAGTAAGTGTAAGGGGAGGAAGTGTGAGCATGAATGAGTTATAACCACACTAAACGCCCCAATTAAGTAATATTTCAGCACTAACTGGAAAAAAAATTATCTTATTTTCATTTTTAGTTGCAAATGTCTTTTTATTATCCAGTGTAACTGCCAGGAGAGAATGACACAGCTAGGAAATGTCAAAGCAGAACAGGATCCGCCTCGGATGTCAGAAAGACTGCACAACTGAGAATATGTAGGTGCATCCCAGCAACTCATGATTTGGTGCGTTTAGCTCTGAGTTCATGTCTCTGGAAGGCAATTTGCCTTCTTGGCTTTAGGCTTGGAAGACGGAAAGAGTTGGCTTTGGGTAGGTTGGCGATCTGGAGACAGCTACTGCCAGGTGTCTTGAAATTTGCTCAGGTTGGGAGCTCCTGCTCCCGCATCTCTCTGCAGCTGGTCCAAAAGCAGTCAGGGGAAGCCTTCAGCTTTAAAAGGAGGGGGGATCCTCTTAAAACTAGATAGAATATTTCCAACACAAAATCGAAACAAGCCCACTCGAGAGGGAGGTGACAGCAGGCCAGCCGGTGAGTGTAGTGTGCCTGAGACACCGGGGTTTTATGGATGGGTCTCAACTCTTCCAGCTCGTAGCCTGCTGGACTGATATCCAACAAGATAGCCCCAAATTGTATTGATATTTTGGAGGTCCTTCCTTGAATTTCCTCTTTTCTTGCTCCAGTAATATCACCAGCATCAAACTCCTGAGCCAGAGAGCATCCGAATTTAGCTTCTAAATTGCTCCATACCACGATCTTGAAATTTGTTTTTAAATCTAGCTGTTTAGTTTTGGGAACCAGAGCTCGTGCACGTGCTTCTGTATGGAAGCAGAGCTGGTGAAAACTGCGTGCGTTGTTTTTTCTGTCTCGCTTTGAAGGGCATCAGACCAGAACTGGTGCGTGCACGAGCCTTCGAAAAGATGTGGCAAGTCCCAGGCAGGCCCAAACGAAGACGTCGCTCCCGTGCTCGTAGATCTTATTTTTGTGAAGTTATATTTATCTCTTTCTCTTTTTGTTTCCCCTTCAGTGGTTGAATCAGAGCCACAATGCATGCGTCAACTATGCAAACCGCAACGCGACAAAGGTGAGGAGACCCAACATATGCAGCGCGTGCTGCACGTTAGCTCTGTTTTGACACGGAAACATAAGTCTTGTCTCTTTGCTGTTAATAGAAACTGCGGAGTAGGCACTGTGACGAATTTATAGATTGCCCATTCTCCCGAATCCACTTCCATTTTAAACTCCAGCTCTAAATGGCAGGAGGATCTCAAAGGCACTCGAGGCTCACGAGCGATGCTCAATGCCTTCGTGCTTAATTTATAGTCTAACTGGTATGAAATGGTTTAATTTGATACGTAAATGAACACGAAGGGAGATGATGTCTGTTGGGGTGTTTGGATGGCAAAAGAAGGGGCCATGATCACATTTTTGTGTCGGAAGGACTTCCTACATGTCCCTAGTAGCGCTCCCATGAATGGTCCTGCTCTCTTCCTGTTACTGCAATGTCGATCATCTCTTGTTGGGATGTGGGACATCGAGACAAGAAGCTAAAATGGAAGGAATCCAACTCATTGAGATAACATTTCGAGGACAAATATTTTATGCAGAGAGTTTGGGGTTCACCACTAGTGATTAGAATGCCAATTTAGTCTTCTTTTTTCTTTTTTTTTCCTTTTTTTTTACCATTTGTTGAATTCCATTCACATACTTTCTTTGAGCTGCTACTATTATAATTTTCTGATGCCAATTAATTTTCCATTCCCTTTACCCTTGCTCATGAGGTCAGAATGTTCCTTGCTTTTGCCGCTGCGAGACGACAGACCGTGTGTCACCGAACAATATGACAAAACGAAACCTGTCTCTGGTTTAAAACAAATACAAAAAAAAATAAAAATCAAGAGCTTGGTTGTATTTTAATAACCAGAAGTTTGTTTATTGAAAATATGTTTTGTTTTTCTTTCCAAAGCCTTCTCCGACGTCCAAGTTCATCCAGGGCTACTTGGGAGCTGTCATAAGTGCTGTCTCAATAGCAGTGGGTAACGCTTTGTATCTGTATCTTCCCCTACTCGTAACTGCTCCCTTACAGTAGTACTGCAGTGCTTGTGAGATGTTTCTTTGAATTGCCAAGCATGTTTATATTTTAACTGACATAATTCAGTCCAAATAACGAGGAAATATTTTAACCGTGAGATGTCCCTGTCCGTGCATGCCCAAACTTTTCAGCAGAAGGAGACTTCTACCAGTGATTGCTTCCAGCATGTCCTGCTCTGTGCTCTGCTTGCGTCCCGGATTGTGCCTTTGCTGCTGGGTGACTCAAATTATCCACGTGTGCAGTAAGTTCTGGTGAATGAGCCTAGTCTAAGTCAAAATGCCAGCCTGAGTGACCCTGAGGCTGCAGGGTGGCAGCGTGAGAGCTGCTGTGCTGAGCTTTTTGGAGGTGTTCCCCTATGGGATCTGCACCTTGAGCTAAAGGAGCAGCAGTGCTCCAAGTGATGGCTTTTACCTGCGGGCAGCGTACAAGCTGGAGCCTGGTGTTGGAGTCACAGCTAAAGTAATCTGCATTAGAGGAGCTTTTAAATGATAACATTGCTAAAATCCTACTCTGGGGGCGTCATCGTCAGAATCGCGGTGTGATGCGCCGGGACCACGAGGTCACATCTTTGGCAGCTAATTCCCAAAGAGGCAGATGCATTTTTCAGGAGCAACTTCAACAAGTTCTTTCCTTCAGTGGCTTTTCAAATAAGCCTCTGAAATGTATGGTTGTAGCCACGTTTCCTAATGTACCCTGGGCAAGAGGCTGCATGGGCTTGCTCAGATTTCTTTACAAGGTGCAGTTCGTAAAGTCACAGAGCAATGGAGTGGCTTGGGTTGGAGGGGACCTCAGAGCCCCCCCAGCACCGTGCCATGGGCAGGGCCCCCTGCCCCCATCCCAGGCTGCCCCCAGCCCCATCCAGCCTGGCCTTGGGCACTGCCAGGGATGGGGAGTAAATAATTTCTTCCTTACATCCATTATAAAACTCTTCTCTTTCATTTCAAAACTGTCACCCCTTTTTCTTCTCTAGAGCAAGCTGGGGATCGATAACAGAATTACGGAGGCAGGAGCTTTACCAGATACTCTTCTTCCTGGTAGTTTTCCATATTTCTGGCTTGGCTTGCTTGCTGGCTGCTGCTCTCCTACCAGAATTAACCCACCCCGTGTATTGACCAGCCTGGCATTGATGTGAGCTCCCACACTTCCTAACCTCGTGTAGATGCCTGCACATCAGCAGCTCTCCGTGAGCTGTTCCCTGCTGTAGCAGGGAACTTCAGAACTGTTTCCACCTTGTGAATTCACCAAAGCAAAATGCTCCAGCTTGATGTGCTGCTGCTGCCCACCACCTCCTTTCCAGCCACCGGCAAGCACAGCTGCAGCAGAGGGATGCTAACAGATCATTTCCCCTCGTTGGCATTAATTCCTCTCCGTTTTGGCAACAGGAGCAGATAGAGGGCAGGAGACATGGAGAAGTGATGTTGGCAGTTTTGTCACCCCGAGGAGCTGACAGGCTTTGGTAAGGAAGCCACTGTCCTGTGGTGGGACAGCTGATATCCCTGCTCCCTCCTGTGCTGCCTGCAGAGGAGCTGAAGCAAAAAAGATAGCTCTACAGTGCAAAGGGGGCTTTGTGGGACCACCGGTGGTGGTGGGAGAAACTCATTCCCTGAAGCAGTGTGAAAACCAAGACCTGGGGATCAGAGAAGTCGTTGCAAGCCAGCAGCGACCTGCTGGAGCTGCAGGGTGGCTGTCACCACCGGTGACAAGCACGAGGGTGGCTCGTCAGGCTGCTGATACCACGCCACGATGGGCACACCGAGCTGCACTGCCACGGGGGTGCCAAAATTTTGTACACACTGGCACAACAGCTGTTTGGAGCTCTGAGGGGCAAAAGTTTTGTTGTAGGGGGCTGCAGCCCTCCGAAACCCACTGATGTGGCCAGGGGGACAGCAGGGTTCAGCGGGTTTAATGGATGCTTTCTCCTTGCTGATGTTTGGAGGAGTTTTGTAGCTGTTGGATTAAGCTCTGGCGCTTCAGGTGTGCTCGCTGGGGACCCTTGTAAAGCCAAGGTGAAGCCAGCCCACCCCGCTGTCCCCGTGCAGAGGAGCACGAGCTGCTGCGGAGGAGCCCCGCCGATCCCTGTTGCATCCTCAAATCCCCACACAGAGCAAATCCTGCAGGCAGGGAGCGATTTTTTTATGTTGTAAATATCTGGATTAATAGATTAATAACCGGCGTCTCCTCGAGCAGTTTTCTTTTTTTATTTTTTTTTTCCTTTAATGATGATGACAAATAATTTAGCGCTCGCCTCAAGTTTCCTCACGCTGGATCCTGAAGGCTTCAGCCCTCATTAACTGATCTCTGCTGTCAGTTAGCAGCAGATCACCTCCCAGTGTGAGCCTATTAGGACCAGATGACCTGAAAACAAGTGCCACTGCCTCCAGTGGTCTGCTGAGCCCCGGTATTAATTAAAGCGAGCCCCTTCCATGTTTGCAGTTGGCAAGCGACGCAGGGAAAAGGCTGGTGGAGTGACAGAGCAGGCGAGTTGTGATCGTGCCTCCCGTCAGCTTAACCCTCTGTGGCTTCATCCCGAGCGAGGGACAAACAAACGGCTTCCCCACGCGGAGGGAAGAGGAGATTTTGACTTTTCTCTTCTCGTAATTAAACTAGGAGCCTCGGCGAATCTTTGCAAATAACCTGATAATTTTCCCAGTTCCGAGAGGGGGAATTTGCTGTCACGGAGAAGCAGCACGGACCCAGCTCTGGGTCTGGGTCCCCTGCTTTGCAGACCTTCAGGATGAGATTTTAGAGGAATTATTATTATTATTATTATTATTATTATTATTATTATTATTATTATTATTATTATTATTATTATTAATATTCCTTTTCAATATTTGTCAGTATTTATTTTTTTAATATTTTTTCTCCTTTTTTCCCCACCTGCTCCCAACCCAGTTCCCGGTTCAGCTTTGGGTAAAGAAATCTCTGCCAGGATTGCGTTTCTCCTCCATCGTGGCACCAGCTGAAGTGATCCCTTGTAAGGAGGTTGGAGAGGACATCAGGAGGAGAAACCTTCAGAGTGGCTGCAGGTAGAGAGGTGGAAGAGCCGATGCAGCAAATTTCCCCCCCCTCTGCCCCCCTTGCTCTTCACACAGGGCACTTGCACCCCATTTTCTGAAGGCACCACGGCTGCAGACAGCTCTCACCACTCCTGGCGTCTCAGCGCCGTGTTTTTGGGACACCCTATAGTTTGTGATTTCTGGTTACCCTTAGGTAACCCAGATCTGTGCTCCTCCTCCCGCGATTTCGGTTTATTTTTATCGTGTTCTCCATGCGCCAGCCTCCCTCCTGCCTTTTGTTTTGATCGTTCCAGATTTGCAGCTCTTCTGAACATGGAGTGGTAATTGTTGTTTTTTGTTTTTTTTTAAACAATTGAGTGGATTCCTGGGATTAGGCCTTGGTTTCTGATAGCTGGCTGCTGTTCCTGATGCACAATTACCACCAGCTGCTTTTCCCGAGGAAGGCAAGCAAAGGCAGAGAGCAGTAATAAGAGCTGAGAAAGACCAAGAGCATTTTAAATTTTTTTCCCCAAATATTCCAGCGCCAAGAACCGCACTAATCAGAGGGTTTGTAATTACACAGAAAATCCTTCCAGCAGGGAGAGACACACACACTCTCTGCTAATTCTGTCAAGCTTTTAAGAGGTTAAAAAAGCTCCATAACCAAACCCAACTTGATTATTAATGCTGGTGATAACTTTTTTGCATACTTTATGTTTCTTAGTTTCTGATCCAAGCTTGATTTGCCCTTCTGTTGCTCATCCTTTTTTGCTTCTGCCTCAGCTGTTTGGCACTGGGGTCTTCAAGTCTGACTTCAGCTCGAGGTGGTTCCTGCAGCTGCAGATAAATGCATGCAAATCAAACCCCATCAGGCCAAGAGCCATGAGCAGGTGCTCTGCTTGCTGCAATGTCACTGGTGGAGAGAGCTGCAGGTTGGGGACCGTGAGACCACGGTGGTGAGTCGCTGGGTTTCTCCCTTTCCCACTGGTTTCCCTGTTCTGGAGCAGAAATTTGTGCATCGGGTTTTTAACTTCAGTGGCTGCAGCCTCAGCTTCTGCCGAGACCACCCTGCAAGGAGCTGAGCCAAGGTGCAGGTTGTCCTTCCAGCCTCTCCTGCCTGCTGAAGGCTCCTCTTGCAGCAAGAAATCCCTCCTGTCCTTGTGGATGTCTTATAGGTCATCCTGGGGCAACCTTCTCCTGTACAGAAGCCTCAGTGAGGTTATTTCTGAGAAAATACGAGTGGTTTGTTGGAAAAGAAGCAGCAGCTTCCTGCAGAGGTGTGTGCACGAGGATGCCCTGCTGTCTGCCCGGGCTGCACGTCTAAATCTGCACCAAAAAACAAACCAGAGCTGGTGGATGTGTGGAGCTGCTTGCACCCTGAGCTCTGCACAGCTTCTGTCACCCCTGGAAATGAGACTTCTGGGGCCTCTCGGAGTTCCTGTAGGGTTTCTGCTTGGCTTCTGGTTTCTTGAGACGTGGTCGTTTGTCCTGGAGATTTTTTTATTGTAGTCCCACGGGGTTCGTGGGTTCTGATTCGTGCAGGAATCTCAGCTGCAGTCGGAACGGGTTAAGCACAGAGGTTGTGCAAAATGTAGGTCTGTTAACTTTACATTTAGCTGTAAAAAAAACCACCAGCATCCAAAAAAACCCACAACGGTGCAGGAGTCCAACCAGCAAAGCCCAGTGTGTGTCTGAGAGATTAAAGCAGAGTTTGCTTTAAGACAAATGGACGTTGCAAAAATGATGGTTTCAATCCAGGCTGTCTTTTTTTCCACCCCAGCGAAAGCATCTTGTAAAACCAAAACGTGCTTTGTCTTAGAAACACCCCTACAACCCGAGACATCCTCGCAGCCGTGTGGGATTTCAGCAGGGAGATTTATTTACCTTCTCCTGAGGAAGCTGAGAGGTGAGGACTGCTCAGGCCTAAGCTTGTAGCTGTAAAATAATATCAGCGTTGTGCTGCTTGCGTCGCAGCCAGATTTTTGGCACTACCTGGCCCCGCGGCTCAGCGAGCTGTGTGGCTGCTGTTCACAGGGGATAGGTGTGCTTCGATGTGCAGGCTTAAAAATCTGCCACCGGGAAGTGAGAATAACAAAAAATTACATTTAAATACTGCAGCTCTGTCCTTAAAAAGAAATAAAGCTAGAGGACAGGGCGTTTATCCAAAGCTAGAGGAGAACCTAAGGCATTAAGGAGATAAATCAGAACGGGGCTGGCTCGTTGCACTCGGAAAATTCAAGAGCAGAAAAAAAACAGCATTTTAACCTCGTGTCCTTGTCCAGGAACACTTGTTGGACCTAGAGGTGCTCGGGCTGCTCTGTGCGTCGCTGCCTGGGACCCGGTGTAGTGGTCTAGAGCCCTCCCGTGCTGGTGCTGTAGCTGGCTGCCCGCTCTCCCTCCTCCCCGTGGCACCGAGCTCACACACACACACAACATTTTTCGCTCTCCTCTCCAGGTGAAGGTACCCCTGTGGATTTTTCTAATCCCAGCTCCCTCTTCCCGATAATTGTTTGTGAGCCGCGCGGCGCGACTGCATCGACAGCCCGCGGATCTGCTGTGATGCCCGTAATCAGCTCGGGAGCCTCCCACTGCCAGGGGCTGCTTTGGGGTAGGAGAGGGACCTGGAGGGAAGGGAGCAGGGTTGGGGCACCCTTGGGGATCAGTCTTTATGGGGAGCTTGTGAGCACGGGTATCGACCACACAGTTTTATTTAATGAAGCTCAGGCAGCTTTTACACCAAACTTTATCACCCGCTCCCCCAACTGATATCTCCCCCTCGTTCCCGATTCCCCCATAAAGATTGATCCCCAAGGGTGCCCCTGTCCTCCTCTTTGTTCCCCATCATCTGCCACGTCCAGTTTCTCTCCTTATCCCTGTTTATCCTCTCTTCTCCTGCTCCTACCTCTGTGTTCTCACTTCTTTCTCCAAACCGTGCCATTTTCACCCAGCAAAGCGCCCAGCTCGTTCCCTTTCTGCCTTCATTTTGGGTCTGACCAACCTTTCCTCCTTCCCTGCTCTTTTGCTCCTCTCCACGTTCTCCCTCCACCCGCTTCCTTTTTGCTTTCCCTTCCCTGTGCTCCTCCGTTCTGTTCTCCTTGCCTTGGTAAAGCTCCAGTTGGTAAGCGGCCCAGTTTCCCATCTCTCTGCCTCCATCTTCACCTCTCAGCCCTAATGAAGGATTTTTTTTTCCTTCCTTCTCCTAATGCTCTTTTCTTTAGTTCGGCTGGATGGGGCTCATCAGATCCAATTAGTGCCGTGGTGTTTTAATTCAGCAATCTGGTGATTTGGGGGCTGAAGGATAAGCTCCCTATGAGCCGTTCCCTCCTTCCCCATTGACTCGAAGTCACTGGGACCAGTTCGTGCTCTGGTGCTCCCTTTTGCCCAAAAGCTGCTGAAACCCGGGAAAGTCGAATCCCTGAAATCAGCAGAGACCTAACCAAGGTGGTGAGTGGAGCGTGGAGAGCTGCCCAGCAGCATCCACCTTGCGTGTGGCCTCCTGTTTTATAAATATTGTCAAAATTAAGTGAAATAATTTCTTTGCAAGCGAACCACTGATGTATTCACCACCATGGAACTGGTTTGAGAGCAGTGGGGTCGGATCTCCGTCAGGTGGCTCAGTAGTTGCCAGCTTTAGGCACGCAAATCCCATTTCTCAGGCTTCAAAAATACTTATAGAGAGAAAAAAGTTAATTTTTAGTTAATTTTCAAAATAAAAAGGGATATTTTTTTCTGTCACGTGGTTTTCATGCTTTTTAAATTCATGTCTTAGGGGGTATGAAGTCAGAACAGCCCCAAAACCGAGCTTTCTCCTGCTTGTCAGGATGCTCCATCAACCAAAATGAGCAAAGGCTTTGTTGAAAGAACCCCCAAAGAAAAAAAAGGCAATTTAAAAGAGCTGGATCTGTCCCCTAGGCTGGGCTGCAGCCTGGGAATATCCTGAACCAGTTCTGCACTGAAATTGTTATTTAAAAACGCATCATCTTGCCAGAAATTAGACATTGCCAGCATGGAGATCTTCATCCGAGCTCAGCCCCTGGGCTCCTGCCACAGGCAGCAGAGCTGAATGGGCACTGCTGGGGGGGGGTTAATTTGAGCTCACGTCGATATCTATCTTGGGAGGGGAATAAACACCCCGAAAAAGGCACATTTCCATGGGCTGGGCTGCAAAGGGAGCCCATCTGGAGGCACCACGGCTGCTCTGCTGAATCCCACCTGACGCCGCGACGTGTCTGTGCAGCGCCAGCGCGGTGGCTCCCGGAGCTGTGACTCAGGCTGTAGGCAGCCTGGTGATAATAATCCTCCCGCGGCTGTTTTTCTCAGCTCCCGGGATGAATTTGACTCCGTAGTTGGTGTTCTTGGGCCAACCCCTAGGAATTAAAGCCCCCTGTTGCTGGTGGAGGGCTGGGATCGGGGGGTACCCAACCGTGGCCGGGCGCTGTCCTGGAGGTGCTGCCATCCCCTTGGTGGCCTGCAGGAAGGAGACCACAGTTGGCCAAAATCATTATAAAACTGTTAAAAACAAAACCTTATCGCTCCTAAATGTAGTTTCCAGAGGCTGGAAACCCAAGGAAATTTGGGATCCACACAGATTAGCTGTCTCCGGGCTATAAATACCCAAATCCACGGGGCAGCACCGGCGACGCCAGCTGAGAACTGTTGTAGCTTTGCTTTTCCAGGCACGTTTTTTGGGCTGCTGTCTGGAAGCGTTCAGATTCTGCAAATCCCAGTACTTGGGAAAATGTAAGAAAATAGCATTTGGTCAGTTTTGAGTGGGAAGAAGAAGGAGACAAAACCCTTATTCGTGCCGGGAATAAGCAGAAACACCGCGGGGATGCTCCTCTCTTGGGATCAGCCAACGTGGCCGAGGACAGGAGGAAAGGATCCCTTTGGGGTCTTGGTGGAGGTTCTGGAAATGCTCCATGGGTGTTGAAAACCAGAAATGTGCTTATGCAGGGCTTGCCCAGCAGTTGTGCTTCTCCACATCTTCCTCGCAGCCTACAAAGAGACGAGATGCGCTGCGGATGCATGTATAATGTAGCAGCTTGCAAAATATGTTCTCCCATGCTTGGCTTTTTTTTTTTTTAAAAAAAGCCCCCAAATCACTATTTGCTGGCAGGTTTTTGGCTTTGGCTGATTTTTTTTTTTTTTTGAGTTTTGCTGCATTTTTTGGCTGAAAACGTTTTGGCCAGGCACTGCGAGCGACTTCCATTTTCGGCCGAAAATTCCCCCACTCGGGGGCCGTTGGGTTTCGTTTTTGTTTTTTCGGCTGGGAAAGAAGAAATATTGAGTGATCGGAAGGCAGAATAGGTTCCTTGCGAATAGGTCGGTTTAGTTAATGACCCCGTTTCTGGGGCTGGGTTAATTAATCACCCCGTTTCTGCTGGAAACAAACGCTGGTGGAGGTTCTCCAATTATCGCCGATGCCCGGCGGCAGGGCTGCGAAGGCAGGGAGTCTCCTCCGCGCTGCCTGCAGCACGTCTGCCGTGCCTTGGATCCCCGCAAAACCGTAGAAATCTGCATTATTCAAGCGCTGGAGGAGGCAACAAAAAAAAGATCTGCGGTTACAATGAGCTGCCTCCCATCTCTTGCCTCTTCAGAGCTCCGTTCTGGCCCAAATGCTCGCGTTGGAGGGAGGTGCGGGGGTTTTTCGTGGCCCCACAAAGAGGGATGAGTTGTGTTGGGGCAACCACCACCAGGGATGTTCATTTTTTTGGGGTTAGGACCCCCCAGCCCCAGCGATTTTGTGCTAGGGGGGAAAACCAGCAAGGAGCAGCTGGGAAAACGCTGCAGGAAGGGGTAAAAACGCAGCGAGGGGCATTCCCCTAAGGGCGTCGCAGGGGTTTGTAGCCTGATTTTGGGCTGGAAATGGCTTAAATTTCATCAAGGGTTGAGCCCAATGCAGCAAAAGGGATTTAGTCCTCAAAAGGAGCATGGAGAGAGACCCCAGTGTTGTTTGCAGGCTGTGGCTTCTGTCCCGTTCCTTTTGGCTAAATGTTGCCCTTTCTCTGTTTTTTTTCTCTTCAAAGGTTGGCCTTAATGTCCTGGTGCAGAGAGCGAACAAGTTTACCCCCGCCACGCGTCTCTTGATCCAGAGGTTTGTGCCATTCCCTGCTGTCGGTAAGAAACGCTGCCTTTTTTCTGTATTCACCTCGCCCTTACGCCAGCACAAAGCACCAAAACGTGTCCTGGGCTCCTGCCTCTCCGCTGTGCCCTTTTTGGGATGGCCGGGATGCTGCTGAGCCACAGGAAAACTCAGCCCAGAGGTGGTGTGGCAGCTTGGAAAGCCCCATCTGGCTGCACTTTCCTCTTCCAGGCAGCTGAAATAACCACCACGAGTTTTTTTTTATTAATTTTTCCATAGAAATAGAGTGAAATGCTCCTGCTCTGAATGCACGGATTTCTAAGAGCTGCTGATTTAAACAAAAAAGACTGATGTGCATGGAGAATTCGGGCTGCTGCGGGCTTGTTAGGGCACAAAATTATGGTCTGTGGTTTGTCAGGGGACTGCCAGTGTCTGGGGACACGTGGGGGACTCGGGCTTTGCTAAATCCAGTGCTAAATTTGCTAAATTCAGCAAATTGTGAGTTGGTTTCGTTGGGAAGAAATCTTCAGTGGTGTCGGGGTTATTTTACATCTATATCTACATATCTCTCTATATTTTTATATAGATATATTTTAATATATATTTTATATCTTTTTTTATATATAAAAAGACAGTGCAAACACATTTTTGTCCAAGCATGGAGGAAACCAATTGCCCAAGGGTTTTGCTCCTGGGTGCAGGTCCCTTCTCAGACTCCTTGATCCCAAACTTCCCTTCGAGCTTTTCCCTTTGCAGTCCAAGTTCTCAGAGCTTCTTCCAAGCGTGACCGAGTCGCCTCCTCTGGTCCTTCTGCTCCTTTTCTTTGCCCCTCCTGCCTGCAGTTCCCGGGTTTTTGTGCTTTTTTTCCTCTTTTCCTGCCAGAAAACCAGCTGCTTGCCCTTCGAGCAGAGCAAGGACAACGGGGATTAGGGTCTCAGTGGCATTTCTGAGCACTCAGCTTTAACACAGGGCATCTGGGGATGTTGCTGTTGCTTCCCCGGAGCCTATTTTCAGAGCTTTTCAGCTTCCTTTTGCTTTTTGGAGCCAGGAGGGCACTGGAGGTGAGCACCAGCCCCGAGAGGCTGCTCAGGGGCTGGGTTGGAGGCAGAGATGCACGCGGGAAGCCTTCACCTCCGAGCTCTTCTGTTTGTGTCCCAAGGTGTCGGGAGCGGGAGGTTACGCCTGTGTCAGCGTTGATTGAGGGCCTGTAATTAATTTGTTTAGCCCGTAATTAATTCTTCTTTTATTTGTGTACTGTCATGCTTCATTATGTGCCAGGACATCAGGAATCCTCCTCCTAATTGCTGTTTTGCGGCTCTGAAAGCTGCAAGGCGCTGCTTTGCAGACCTGGACAAACTGGTTAATTAAGACGTGCCTTCCCCTTGCTTCTGAGCTGCCAGCCCTCAGCAGAAGGGCAGGATTTAACATTTTCTACGCGAAAAGCCAGGAGCTGGTGCTAGCCTCTTGCTCCACCACCGTGCACAGCATCGAGCAGATTCCCCGTGCATCTTCCTTCCCCTCTCTCCCCATCCCACCGACCCAGGCTGAGATGCTCTTGGTAGCGTGTCCATCTCCTCGGGGCCCTGAAACTGTTGTTTTCACCCAGAAAACAGAACAGAAATGCTGCTTCCAGGATATATTTAACAAACCTGCACATGGGGCAGCCCGTGGAGGTGGCCAAAGCTCCGTGTGTGCAGCTGGGTTGGCACAAAAGGGTTGGTACAAAAGGTTTCGCGCTCGCTGTCGGCCACCCCAGCACATCATCTCTTCACCAGGAGGGTTTTTTTTGGGGCAGGGAGGGCAAATCTGGAGGAATTTCACCAGGAAGGAGCATTGTGGTGGTGTGTTCTGGAGCCTGGCTGCTCCCAGGGCTGAGCAAGCAGGAACTGGAACATTTTTTCAGGCTCCAAAACCACCCAAAGGTACCCAAAACCCCCAAAGTTGCTTCCCAGATCTGCTCCAGAGGAGGTTACAACTGGTGGAACGATGCCCCTCGGAGGGAAGGCAGGTGAGGAGGAGGAGGCTTTTCTTCTCCTGGGAAACATTTCCATGGTTCGGTTATTTTTTATTTTTGTTCTGTTGAAAATGGGGTTAAATTCATGAAATGTGTTGCTGAGGCTGTGCACATGGGCATGTCTGAGCCCCCTGGTTTAGACATCCGTACAGAGAGAGTTCAGCAGTGGATTGCTTTGTACCCAAATCCAGTTTCAAGTAAGTGCTTTCCCAAGAGTAGTTTCTATGCTTTTACCATTTGTTTTTCCAAATTCTGAAAATCAAATTGTCTACGCATGTATTGGTGCATTTCCCTTTGTGTCTGACACCTTCAGAAGTTGACCTGCAGCAGGATTTCTGCTTTCCGTGTGTGTGTTACTGAAACAAACCAGGGCTTGTCTCAAACAAACATGCTGGAATCGGGTCTGGAGTTTGGGATGCGGACAACGAAGCCCTAGATATAAAGATTCAGAGACACATTTTGGTGTCTGATGAGGTTTGGGTCTGAAACATCACCCCGAACCTCACAGCCTGCGTGGCACAGAGCATCGCTGCTGGCACGGTTTGGCTGCCAGCTACAAGTCCAGGGCATGGCAGTGTTTAAAAAAAAAAAGAAAAAAATGGGACTAAACTTTAATGAAATGCTTGTTTTGTTTTTTTATCACAGGGAGTTTGATAGATGGGAAGAGTGGTCCAGTAGTTAGAATATTAAAGAGAGAGACAGAGTGTGCGTGTGTGTATGTTCCTCTTATTCTGGAGTGTAAGGAGCATTTGTCACCACAAATCATCCTTGATTGCAGGGAGCTGCGTTCATATAGGGCTCACCCACCCACCACCCGCAAAAAAAATTAGACATTTGTTATATGACATGAATTGAGATTAATTAGCGAATATTAACCCGTCAAGCAGCACAGAAGCACATTTTTGGAAGCAGCGGTACCGCAGCAACAGTGGGCTTGCAGTAGTTCTGGGTGGAAAAAACAAAACGTGTTGGGGAAGGGGGGGGGGTTGCTGGAAAATGCCAGTTTTTATCAGAAACAAAAGTTTTGCAGGAAGGAGCAGCTCCTCTTTGGAAAATTTTAAGAATTTTCTGCAGGGACTTGGAGACCTCCTGGAGGAGAGCAGCTCCTGGGGAGGATGTTTGTGAAGCACAAGCCCCACACGGAGCTCTAGGAGCAGGATTTGGGGTGATTCTGAGAAGGCAGCGGTGCAAAAAGCTGGGAAAAGGGAGATTTTAGGGGAAGGGAACCAGATCTGTCCCCACCTGAGCCTCAGGTGTGGGGTTGTGATTTCTCAGCAGCCAGCTCGATGGCTCCAAAAGAGGCGGCGATGCCCTTCCTCCCCTCCCAAAGGGGAATTATCCCCTTTTTTTGCCAGGTGACTGCACTGCATCAGCCCTGAAGTGCCCATGGGGGGTTCTCAGAGCCCGTCCACGGCAGGCAGCGGGGCTGGGGGAATCGGGGATGCTGCAGGGGGACTCAGCCAGAGCCCCCCTGGGAGCATCACGAGGTTTGGGTTTGGGCTGCCCTCGCCCCGTGGAGTTACAGCGGCTGAAGTGAGCTCGGGCAGCCCACACGGGGCTTTTGTCCCTGTTAGGAAAGGTTTTGTTAAGCAAACAACCACAGCTCCAGCTCTGCAGTAAGTCCACAGAGCCACTTTCCCCCAAAAAATAGAAAATGAGGGCAGATAGGCAGCAGAACTGCTCTTAACAGGGTACGTATCCCTAAAAGCAACCCAACCTTGTCTCTTTTGATTCAAAGAAAACTTCTGCCCTCCTCAGAGCTCAGACCTAAGCTGTCCTTCGTAGCTCAGTGCCATTTATTTCCATCACACCTGCTGAAATTCATTATTTCCGAAGAGTTTGCCCACTTTGTTTGCCCACGGACCTGGTTTGGCCATCAGGTGGAGAAATCAGGTGGAGTAATGCTGCTATTTCTTTGTGTCAACGTGTTTCCGATCGTGGCAAATCAAAGGAGATGATGATTATTCACGCTTCAGAACCACATTTCACTCTCAGTACCAGAGTGAGTCCTTGACTTTAAGAAACTTCTTGGCAGACGGCTGAAATCAAAGCTTGAAGGGATGTGGTGGAGAACAGAAGCTTGCCATTTGGTATTGACCGGGGCTGCACTGCTAATCAGCATGCTTTTTCTCATCCTCAGCTAGTGCCAATATCTGCAACGTCGTCCTGATGAGGCACACGGAGCTGGAGGAAGGAATTGATGTCCTGGACAGCAACGGGAACATCGTTGGGTCTTCCAGAATCGCTGCAAAACACGTAGGTACCTGGGGTGCACCTGGGGAGCACTTACACGAGCTCCCACAGCTGTAGGAACTGATGGCTTGAAAGAGCTGGAAGTAGGTGAGCTGTGTTTATCATGCACAAAGAATTAAGCAGCAGAATTTAGTGCCTCTTTGTAGCCACACGTGCAGCAGGGTGGCCACGGAGCTGGTGGGCACGAGCATGGCACAGCCCATGGCTGATGCCGTGCGTCGAGAGGGAGCAGGCTGACATCAGGAGGATCCTCTGCCACCCCGCTGCATTCACAGCCTTCGGATTTCGTTGTGGAAACTTGTAAGCCGTTCATGTTGAATAACTTACACCTTTTTCTAAATGAGGAAGACTTCATTTGTGAGCCGAGGAGCTGTTTAACCCTTGCCATGGTAAAGCTGCCTTACCGACTGCCAACCCGAGCTCTGTGAGGGTAGCCAGATGTTTGCATCCTCGTGCTCACACCTGGTTTGTTTTCCCCCGTAACCTTCTAGGCTCCGCCATCTGCTTGCAATTATTCCCTTTTCTTCCCTCCTTGCATAGTTTTGTCTTCTGAGCATCATCTGATTGTCTGAGGCGTGTTGTTTCCAAGTGGGCTTTCATCTGAAATGTAAAGCATGTACAGAAGCACACGCCCAGGCAGAGGAGTTAATAATATAATGCTTGGCATTTCTCTCCCTCCTTCTGTCCAAGGCTCTTAAGGCACTTCATAGACAGCAATTAATGTACAGATTTACAGTCTTCAGCGAGAAATGGGAGATCTCTAATATTTCTCCATATTGATGTTTAACAGGGAGCTTAAAACAATCTGTTGAAGGGCTCAGAGATGCTTGTTGGAGCCAGTTTTCCTCACTTAACATCGCTGGCTTCGAGACCCCGCTTCCCCTCTCCATCCTAATGGTCCAGGGGAAGACAGACAACACGGAACAGAAGGATTAAAACTGAAGGGACTGAGTTAAGTGGAGTTCAGGCATCAGACTTGGGAGGACTTTTGCTCAGATGTCATCTTGTCCTGACGCATCTTCCTGAGTCGCACAGCGCTGGGTTCTGTAGTGTAAAATTTGGCAGATCCTTGGCGTTATGTCTGTGCCTCTCCAAAACCTCCTCCCGTTTTGGAAGGATTGGATGCTCCCAAGCCTGGTTGGATGTGTACATTTCAGCATTCCCATCCCAAACCTGTGATAACCTCTGCCCAAGCCTGGCAAAGCCCCACGCATGGGCGCAATGCTTGGGGCATCCCAAGGGGATGCCAAAAGTGGTTGGAAGAGGTAAGAGAAGGAGGCACAGTGATGTTTCTACTCATTCTAGAGCCCTGATGATGATGTTTAGGTGGTTTATAAGTGTCACGCTGCCAAGCTGTTCAGTTTGGTGCTTCCTGGTGGATCTTGCCAGGCAGAAAGCACCCAGAGAGGGACGACGATAGCTCTGCGGTTGGGCATCCTCCTGCAAAAGGGAGCCCAGCTTGTTACAGTGCTTTTCAGTAAACCGCTGCAGGTTAAGGTAGAGAAACTAGTCTCGGATCGAACAATTAGGTACTACATTGAAATTGAAACTCATTTGAAGGAGAAAAGATTGAGGCTGCTGCTTAACCTGAGCTATTTCTCCTTGCAGCATCTGCCAGGCAGCACCAAGGTGTGGGAATACCACGAGGTGGCTGAGTATTTTTGGTCCCATAAAGTGACATCAGAGAAGCTATTAGGTGCACGGCCCTACTCCCTGCATTCATCTCTCTGTTTCTTCCACTGGATTTACAACCACCCATCATTCGTAGCAACAGAGCAAAAATCAGCTCTGTACAGAGCTGCCAGCAGAGTTGAAGATGGGTGTTGATACATTTGTTCACGTACACAGAACAAGAAAATGGGATTGGTTTTAAATGTCTTGGGTCTGTTTGTTTGTTTTTCCTTCCCAGGCACTGCTAGAAACGGCCCTGACAAGAGTGGTCCTGCCCATGCCTATACTGGTTCTACCTCCAATTATTATGTCCATACTGGAAAAGTAAGTGGTGGGTACTCCAAAGGGGGGGATTTTTCAAGGGGAAGGGAGAAAAGATCCTCAGCAAGGATTATAATATGATATTTCTTAGAATTTGTTCATCACAGACATTTTTGGGCTTATTCAACCGTTCATGTTCCAGCATTTTTGGCCATTGTAGGCTGGTAAAGTGTTACATTGATGTGGTTATTTTAAATCATCTTTCTGAGCCTCCAGCAGTTTGCATAACTGTGTTGTGTGGGTCAGCACGAGCCCAAACTCTCTGAATTCAGTGGGAAAGGGTTCAGAAGCTCTCGGTCCTGCGTGCAGCAAACACTGGGGCTGCCACGTGGGGCCAGAGGAAAGGTGCTTCAAACCTAACCATCTCCTCTCACGTTTCTTACTAACAAAAAGCCCCAAAAAACTCCACTTTTAAAGCTTCTCAGAGATATTCGGAGCCCAGCTGTTTTGGCCTTTGGGGCTCCTCTTTAGGATCTGCCCATCCCATCCCATCCCATCCCATGGAGGCTCATGGCCCGTGCTGGGGTGGGGATCACCTTGCCTTGGTTCGGAGACTGATTAGTTCATTGAAAGATGGGGGTGCTAAAGGGCTTGCTGCCTTTGTCCCCGACAGCCAAGCTGGAAGCACTCTTTAAACAAATTTGTTGATAATGGCTGCTCGAAAGCACTCCACTGACAAAGTAAATAGCAATTAGCACGATTAGGGATTGACCCATCGCTTTGGTTAGCCCTGCGTGCCCTTGTAGAAACACCCCTGGGCAATTTTCTCTCCTTAACGGAAGGCTGGGGCCGCTTCTGTAAATCCTGAGTTTGATTTTTAGCACCCAGATTTTTAAAAGATTTTTATTGTCTGCACCCCTGCAGCACTCAGAGGCTCACACCAGGATCACTCCTTCCCATGACCTGGGTGTGGGGAGAAAGACAGCAACAAACTCTGTTTTGGAAACTCTGAAGTGAGTTTTCAGCCCTTCCTGGCCAACACATTCTGTTTTTTTTTCCTCTTTTTTCCTCTTTTTCCCAAGGGACCGTGGTGGCTCCCTGCAGCAGGGCACAGTCTTGTAGCTGGAGACCCTCAGGGACTGGGTGCAGATTCCAGCCCTGCTGATTTTGTGCAGAGCATTTGATTTCCTCTTCATCCTCCTCCTTAACACAAGCTGCATCCGTGCTGCAGCCTTTCCTGCAGACAAAAATCTTTATGCGCAAAGCCTCAAAAATTCATAGAAACCCGGTCAAAGAATGATCATCTCCAACAGGAGACATCAAGGACCATCACGGACCACAACCTTAAATAAAACTAAGAGCAGGACTTGCTTTGCTCTTAGGCATCATCACCTCCTGCACTGACACCGCGTGGGTTACCAAAGGCACCTGTGCTTTGGGCAAGACTTACTGAAACTGAGATTATCTCTCAAGCTAAAATGTGGATCTAGACGAGGTTCTCTACCAAAAGTCATCGTTTTATCTGATGGATTTCATCCAGGTGTGCAAGAGGATGGCTTCCTCCTCACCGTCCCTGAATGATATAAGATGTGTAGGCACTGATTTTTGCCTAAATTCTACGCAGAGCTTTGTGGCTACGGTTTTATTTCCCTTTATATGTCTTTGGAATTTGGATTTGTCTTTGAATTTGGATTCCTGGAAGTGTGAGTGAGAAACAACAGGGAGAGGTTTTGGGGTGTAGATTGGCCACGCAGAGGTTGTGGGGTGTGAAAGCATCCACCTGGCACGGAAGGCATCCCTTTCCAAGGGGTTTGCAGCCCAGGTGTTGACTCTAAGATCTTTTAAATGAAGTCAGAGGTGAAACCTCATGTTGGAAAAAAAAAATGGAGCATTTGGTGAAAAGTTTAACTTTTTTAATGTAGTAAAACTTCAGTTAGACTTTTTATTGGGGGTCACGTCCAGGCTTATCATCAGTTTATTTACAGAAGTCCTTGCGGTGCCCATGGATGGGAACGACAGCAGTGACCGTGCTGCAGCTGCCTGGGGGTCTCGCAGCACCCCAGGAGCAAGCCACCTTCTCCCAGCAGCAGGTTTTGAATCCAAAGCTGCTCCCTCCTTTTTGTCTCGGCGTTCAGAAAGTTTATTTTAAGTGGCCAGTTCCTGGTCGTCGTCTTTCCACTTGGATCCAGGTCTTTCCTCTCTCTCAGCCATCTCTCCATCTGCATGTTTTAACTCCCCCAGCTGCCTCTCTCGTCTCTTGTGCCATTTTTTTCAGCTCTCTTGGCTTCTCTCATCTCTTTGCCTGCTGTGTATTTTAACTCCCGGGGCCGCCTTCTCTGCTCTCCAAGTAATTCAATGTTACCTCCCACTGCCGAGCGCCGCAGCGCTCCATTCTTTCCCCATGTTTCATGCATTTCCTGCTGCTTGGACGCTCTGTTGAGGCAGCTAACATATAGAATCGATGTTTATTTTGAGACTGCATATGCCACGCGGGGAACACGGTGTCAGTTATTTCGTGCAGATGTATTCTCGTCGAAGTTTTATAAATAATAGCTGTGCTGGCAACTTTAATAGGGAGAAGTAGTGGTTTCACGTTGGCAGTGAGATGGAGAGGAGTCATCTGTGGGATCTCAGGTCGGCTGACTTCAGATCAGAAAGGAAAAGTTTGTTAGTGCCCCCGTGTCACAGAGATGTGGGGACAACTGCATCTCCTGCGTTAAGGTGGATTCCTTGCACTTCAAACGTTTTCCTTTATTCGTACGCTTCTGTGGATCCTTTTATGTGATGGGATTTGAGAACCTGCACGGGTTTCTCCCAGAAAGGACCGGTAACGGGGCCATCATCCAAGGCTTCTCCTGTAGTCTTTGTCAGGCTTCTGACTCCTTGAAGGACTGGAGCCCACCATGCAGACTATCAGTGTGTAGAGCATCCAGATCCGTGCACATCCAGCCTCGGGTTCCCCTGAGCTCCATGGTAGGAAAACTGAAATTTGGTGCAATTTGGTTCACGTGCTCAGGACAAGGGATGGACAAACAGACCACAGCTCAGCCCACCAGCAACATCTGCCACGGACACTTTGAAGGGGAGATAGAAGAACGTGAGTGCTTCTCTTCCTTGTCTCTTTATCCTAAAGCCTCTCCTCTACCTCTCAGTACAGGCAGCCTCAAAGGGTCTGAAGCACAGAAGATGGCCTGAGGATGGCCTCCAGGAGCTCACCTATGTCAGGCTAGGCAAGAGAACTCCCCCGAGCTGCTGCACAGAGCTTATAGGGTGAGGTAAAGCTGGAGCTGTTGGGAATGGGCAGAAGAGATGTGTCCCTGAAAGAGGAACTCTTCTACACCTCCTTCACCACCACATCACCCTGATCTTGAGGCTTGCAGAGCTGCTAGCACCACAGCATCCTCACACGGCAGCTGTCAGGGCTCTTTTCCTCTAAATCTCATCAAATTAGGGCCGTTCCCAGGCTGGATCAACTTGCAGAGCTGCTCAGGCATAGCTAAGCCAGACTAAAGTGGGAAGAATGGATTGTCTTCAGGGATACTTGGTGCTTGGACCATGGCTCAATGGTGCTGGCTTTCTTAGCCTTAAATCACGTTTTTCACTGCAGAAATGAGTGAGTTAGGAGGTCCTCCTGGACCTTGTGCTCATGGCCTTTTGCTGGAGATCTCACCCTTTAGATCTGCGTGCAGAAGGTTTCCTACAGGTGCTCTTCTTCCTCTTTCGAGTGCAAAGTGTCTCCATCCAGCTAAACCCTCGGTGAAGTTTGTTTGAACCAAACAGCTGCCAGCAGTGACACCTTAAACCGCCGTGGCTGTTTCCAAAGTAAACATTGAAACTGCTCCTTTAATTATGTCAATCAAGAAAAAAAAAAAATAAAAAATCCCCCAACATCTCTCCCTTTGCATCTGCTGTGTCCCCTGGAGCAGGCTCCGAGTCCCCAGCTGGAGCAGGAGATGCTCTTGAGCGTGGTCAAAGCCCTGGTGGCCCGGAGTGGCAGGCAGAGCCCTGGGTTGTTAGAGGAGCCCTATTTTCCTGAAATGACCCCAAACGAGTGAGAAAAGCTCAAACACCCTCTGCAGAGAGCAGCAAAGGTCTCTCCGAAGCACGACGTGGCACGGTGCTGGCTCCGGCAGGTTCTGAGCACAGCGGGGATTTGGGGTGCACCGCCTGGGCTGGGACAGTCCCCCCAAATTTTGTGGGGTGTCAGATGGGTCACTGAGCCTCGGATGCTTCGGGATACCCAGAGCCTCAGCCTCCTGTGCTTTTCTTACCCCGCCGGCATCCTGGGCGTCTTGCAGTGTATGCATTAGCTCTGAACCTGTTTATACCAAACACTACAGCAACCCCACAGAATCTGTCAGCTGGGAGACTTTGGTTAACTCCTGTCATATTTAGTTTAGCATCTGACACCTCCTTCTAGACAAATACAGCTCTGGTTCACTGAACCCGATAACTCCTTTTTAGTACAGCGACTGACTTCCATATGGAATAAATTACAGTACCTCTTGAAAAACGCCAGAGGCAGCTGCCAAATTATGCAAAATTTAAACCACTAATGAACAATGTGATGAAAGTTGAATGAAGGTGTATTTACAAGAGCTACAACACGCTGTCTCTGCGGAGCAGATGTACTGTCTGTACAAGCATGCGTGTGTCTGGGGCTGTACCTACGTACACGCATGCTCATGCATATTGAAGCCACCCGTGAGGGCTCGCTGGTTTGGGTACCTCCGTGCACACTGAGTGCTACCTGGGATCAGTGAGCCAGAAGCTCCCCGGTACGTTGCTGCCTTTTTTCAGTCCACCAGGCAAATTTTCGAGAAGGAAATTGCAGAAAGAAGAAGCGTTTGGGGGCTCGGAAGGGGGTTAAAGAAGCAAATCTTTTTAAAAAAAGGAGAAGAGAGAGGCGTGGAGGGAAGTTATCACAAAAATAGACCTCCTGTTTTCATCCAAAGGCAAGTGCATAAACAAATCGGCTTCTAAAGCAGGAACAATAGATCCTATTACTGTGTCTCTGCAGATTTCCAACCTGACACCTTCTCTTGGTGCAGACTTTCAGGCTCTTGGTGTTTCATCCGAGTGCCAAGGTTTGGTTCAGCAGAGCCTTGGCAACCCCGTCCCGCGTACAGGGCAGCACGTAAAGCTGCTGGTCTTGTCCAAGAACAGCTTCGTGTGCTTTTGCACCATGAAAACAATATTAATTCTTGTAAATATATGTAATATTCACTCTTGTGATTATAGCAGTGTGATAAAGGAGATGCCTGGGGCAAAAGTGGGCTGTCAGGAGGATCTAAAGGTCCAGAGTTTCATGGTCTAGGCAGAGCACACAGGACAATGCTGTAAAATAATTCCCTGAACAAATGAGTATTAATTTTATTGATCTTTAATCTGCTATAATACTCTGCAATGAAACCATCGAGAAACATCAATCACTTCTTGGGGGGATGGTTGAAAAGAGGGGGCTCTGATTGCGTTTGGCAGCTACCAAAACGCAGCAAGCAATAATTTAGCTGAGTATCCTCCTGAGATCTGTGTCGAGAGCAACGATCCTAGGGACGGAAGAAAAGTGACCTCCCAACTAATTATGAGTCATTTATTCCGAACTACGCAAATTTTAGAATCCGAATCCCAATTAAGACATTACACTACATGTGTTAATTAGTCCCCTCTCCTTTTTACATCAAGCCATAACTCGTCTTAATTAGGAGGTCGGCCATTGTAATTTGAACTGGCCTGGGTCTGAAGCACTTTTGGAAATCACACCTGGGGGCTGTGCCGGGGATCACTTTAAATTGGTTGAGTTTTTACTTGGGTGATTATAAGGTCCCCAACAGGGCAGTAATTAAAGAGGGTGCAGCTTCCAAACCGAGGTGTCAGGGTGGCACAAGCGGTGATGTCTTGCTTCGAAACTGCTCTCCGGGGAGGCTTGGAGGAGGCTGGTTTTAGGATTTTCTCTCTTGGATCACGGCAGCTTTAGCAGAAGAACAAATCGTGTCCAGCAGTTGTCCGTCTGCGTCCCAGGGACTCGTTATCACAACTTATTGCTGCCAGTTCCCAAACGTCTCATTTACAGAACTGGTGAATGCAGGTAGAGCATGGAGCAAGGTGGGGAGCGGGTACCTCCCCGGCTCACACGAACACTTGTGGACTTCAGCAGGAGGCTTTTGGTTTAGATCATGCTCTATTCAAAGCAAAGTAGCCAACTACTGGAGAAGAGAAGCCTGGCTTTCACAAATCAATAGGATTGATTGTCTCATTAGCTTATTAGGGAGCAGTTGAGACATTGGAGGAGTTCCATCAGATCTTGGTTTCCTTCCCCATTTTTCCCCAAGCCCTTTTACGACGAAGACAGCTTTCAGCAAGTGTTGCTAGCAAAGGGCACGGAGTCTGAGTGTTCAGACACACACAGACAACCTACGGCAGGGTAACAAGTTCCCACACATCAGCTGCTCCGTTAGAATTCGTCAGGTGCGTGCCTGCAGGAATCTGGTATCCTGCATGGGCTGCAGGCACAGGCTGCACAGCGAGATGCACCTGCAAGGTAATGTTTGTGCGTGTGTGTGTGCCAGACAGCCCGGATCCCAGCCTAGCAGCATGTCCTGATGTGGGAAGGGCTGTTTGCTTTGATTTTGTCTTCTCATCCCAGTGGAAGGGTGTTAACTAGCAGATTTCTGCCCACGTTTGGTGGCCCTGAGGCATCAGCATCCTCAGAGATGGTCAGAGGCTGTAGGGACACTGGGACCAAGGGACTAAGGCGATAGCTGATGACCTATTGGCAAATCTGGCTGCCCCTCTCCATTCTTAATATCCACTGAATACTCAAGCAGAACTCACCATTTACTTGTCTTATTCCCATTTCCATGGATTGGTAGAAAAAAAGTTAATGACGGGTGTCGTTTTGGTGCAGAGAGCTTCCAACCAAACCCCTCAATAATTACGTTTTACCCCCTAACGTTTGTAAGCTGTCTGCGGTCCTGTGTCCTGGAATATACTTAAAATGCCATCTTCTATTAGCAAGATGCTGTCATTCGGTGTTAATTGCCTCGGAAGGGTCACTTAATGGGTCATTATCAGAACCTGACCTTGCGGGTAGCTTCACGAGTTTGCTGTTAACAAGGTTTGAGCTCAGACACATCCCCTGGGGACAGCCGGTGTTAAAGCATCCTTATCACCCCCTCAAAAGTTTCATGTTGAACAGATTAAGGCGTTATCAAGTTTGCTACTCCATTACCCTATTAACGAAGCCTTTTTGTCTGAAGCTGACAAAGTTCCCGATGTCTCTCAGGAGCCTGATTTCCTTCTGATTTCCTTCTGCTTTCCTTGAAGCAAGCAGCACCTGCGTGCGGCCGGATCACCCCGTGTGCAGTTGACTCACGTGTGATGTGGTTTGAAACAGGGAAGTGGTCCTATTTAATATGGGAAAGTAAGAATTTAAGTGGCTGTGTAAGCCCAGCAGGGGCAGAAGCTCGGTGCAGGACTCGGGATCTTTATGGGTGAAGGTCTTCTCCTCAGCTGGGATGACCCATGAGGAGGAACCTGCACCAGTTGTGGGGGCAGCTGGTGGGTCTGGTCCATGAAATGGTCTAACAGAGCTTTTCCTTTGCAGGACGTCCCTCCTGAGGTCCCGTCCCCGGATGATTCTCCCCGTGCAAAGCCTTGTGTGCCTCGCGGCCTTCGGCCTGGCCCTCCCCTTGGCCATCAGCCTCTTCCCGCAGATGTCCGAGGTCAGTACCTGTCTGGTCCCTGCAGACAAAGGGGTACAATGTGTGCTCCTCCTTTCCATCTGTTGTACCCCTCCACGGTGATCTGCTTCTCCTGTAGGGAGATGTTTGGACTGCAAAGCGATCCAAGCACCAGGGAGCAGTGGGGCAAGCAGGCTGGAGCATTTTGGGGAGCGTACGAGGCTAATTTTCTGCATGCTTGGTGTCTGAGGTGCACCTCGGGCATCACTGTGGGTGTTTGGTTCCTCTTCCAATGGTTCCAAGTATATCCCATTACGCAGAGCCATCGCTGGGACACAGATTTGATGTGGATGCACTTTCCCAAAGCTTCTTCAGGGATTCCTGGCTGCTTGTCTTCTAGACTGGCTCCAGGAAGACACAACCTCAGGGGCAAAGCTTCTCTCCACATTGCAGCCTCCACTACATTCTTGGCATTTTAGAGTAACGTTTACTCTGAGCCTGGGTGGTTTTCAGGGGAAAAAATCCAAAGCACTTCCCTGGATGGGTACTGCATCTCGTGGGCAGGAAAATGCAAGAGGAGAAGGTAGGATGGGAGTTTTGAAAGGGAAGCCATCAGAGGAAAACTACGCCAAGGAAACGGGCAGAAGGGCTAATGAAATGAAATCACTTGTACCTAAATCGGTTGAGCAAACTGTGAAGGTGTATTTTTTGGTGAGTCATTAATTTTGACTCTTCAGTGTTTTGAGCTTGTAGATTTGCAGATTATAAAATTGTAGATTTACTGATAGGGTCACTTACAAAGGGGTAAAACCTCTGTCAAACCAAGCAAAGGACTTTCCTAAAGTTCTTTTTGTTTCATGTAGAATGCTTAATCAGGGATCACAGTCTCTATCACAGTCTCTACTAGTTATTTCCCTTTTTTTTTGTCTGGATGGGTTTATCCACAACTTCTAGCCAGGGAATCTTGTTGTACACTTGTCTGCAAGACTGAAAAACGTTACCAATTTTCTGTTGTTCTTCTAGCTGTTTACAGACTGAGATAAAACTGTCCTTTAATTTTCCGTGTTAGAAACAGAGTGTGTCTGAATCTTGGAGTCTCTTGCTAAAAGACATGTTTTCTGCTGCTTTAATGATTCGTGTGGCTCTTTCTTAAACTTTTTCTAATTAGTCAACATCCTATTTGGAGCATTTCCACGAGAACCAGACGTGGTATTCCAGTAAGGAATTGCATTAAGTTCCAGTTACAGGAGCAGTGTGATTTGCCTGCTTCTGCTTGGGTTCACACATCCACAAAGCACGTTAGTCGTTTTGGCATGACCTCAACCACGGCTCCTCGTCCATCAGTTATTTGCCAGGATCCCAAGTTCTGCTCAGAGGTTTTGGTTATGAAATATTGAGACGTATTTCCAGGCCTAGCACCTGTTTGAGCAACGTGTCTTTTACCCCAAAGGCAGCATTGACACCGTTCCCCCAAAATGATGTCCCATCCATTCGTTGCTTCCAGAGGCAGCTCCGTTACTGACCGTAGTACAACGCACGTTGACTTCCTCTGCACAGATGGCCATGTGAGCTAAAGGCCTCTGGATCTTGGGCTCTTGCTTATTTACCACTTCCTCAGTCTTTGTGTCATCTCTAACCTTTATCAGCAGTCATTGAGAAGGGAGAAAGCATACACTGATGACGCATGTTTCATAGTATTGGCCAAACCAAACCTTTCTTTCAACACGGACAGGAATCTGACCCTCCAATTCTCTTTCGAAATGTATTCTTAATACATTTTCAGTATTTTTGTAAGCACCATTTAACACCCGATTCTTTCAAATAGTAAGTGCCAGCTAAGGTCAGTGGGAACGAAAGTTTTGGGACCTGTATCCGAGGCATTCAGAGGTCGTTGAGCTCTAAAAATATTCATTGTCATAGTTTCCTTATCTAATAGTGAAGCTCTCAAGGTCTTTCCACCTTTTCTATTATAGACTGAACTTTATGGGTGACAGATCCTCTATAACGTGTCGTATCTGATATTGCTGCTTGAAAAATTGTGTTGATGCTAACAGCTGAATGAATTCTAGCCCACAAGAAAAATTAAGGTCTCTCTTCCTTCAGAGGATATACAAATTGCAGGCATCAGTCAATACTGCAAACCATACAGCATCGCTTGAGAATGACCTTCTAAAAGCAGATGAAATGTTATCCGCAGTGTAAACATGAATCAGCGCTGATTAGTAGATCAAACAGAATGACGTGCTCCCTGCCCACGCATCGTGTCAGCGAAGAGACACCACTACAGCTGGTGGTGAGGCTCATCACCCACTGGGGCCTCGTCTTTGCTCAACTGGCGTGAGCTCCACTCGCACAGCTGGACCTCAGACCTCTTGACACCAAGGAGTCAGGTTTATCCAAAGCAGCCCAGTTTATCCAAATCAGCCTCCCAGTTGGCTCTTCATTCATTATAAATTGAGTGTTTGAGGGCGTTCCTCCCATTCATCAGTCTCATTGAGATGCCCTCAGTGGTCAGCAGCTTTTGGGATCTCAGGTGAGGAAGAGATTTACCTGAAACAATCTTTCAAGGGTCATTTATCCACAATCCTGGAAATGAAATCCGAGTTTCCTTGCAGAGTATTTTTCAGAGTGTATGGCTTCTACTCATTAATGGTCCATCAGTTCACCAGGTAACGAGGTTAAGTCTTTGAACACTGACCTCTCACTCTCTGTGGGTGTAGACGTGTGTATGTGTGTGTGTGTGTTTGCTTTCCCCTATAACTGCAGCAGGTGAAGCAGCCAGGAGCATAACACAGCAGAGATGATGCTGTTGTAATGAGCTCTACCCAGGGAGTAAATTATTAACGACAAGATGTAATAGGCGTGTTCTGTTCCAAAAATATGATTACGGTCTGAGCAGCAACCCTTACAGGAATTGTAAATGAGCCAAATTCTGCCCTTAATCACACATTCACAGTCCTTTTTCTTTAGTCAGAGAGCAAACACAGAAGCTGATGTGTTATTGAGCTCTTGTTTTAGCATGGGAGCTTTTGATCCTCTCTGCAAAAGGGGCTTTTGGGCATGTTTCAAACTTAAGAGTTAGTTTTCGAGCAGAATTGAAGCCGTGGGATATATTTAATAAGTGTCCCATATCAGTGAAGCCATTTTATCATGTGTCAGCTAAATGCCCCTTCCCTCTCTTGCCAAATACCTTCTTCTGGAGCAGCAGCCCCTGTGGGTTTGCTGCCACTGGCATCTGGGGAGCAACCTTGGACCAACCTGGTCCTGTTCTGGTTATGTGATGCCTTGGCACTGATGCCCCAGTTAAATGTCTGGTCTCAACCAGGTCAGGTTCTGCTTCCAAGTACCCCAGATGTAGCTGCTTCGCTTCGTCCTGCTTTAAAGTAGCAGAAGAGGAATCAAAATTCAGCTCTGCTTGCATACAGAAACATCAGCATCAGCTAAATGAAAATTGTGGAGCTGAGCAGCCGTCACGCCCTGGGAAAAATAATGCATCCAGACTTACTTTCAGGTCTAACCAAGACCTCAAATCTTCCTTCACTTTGTACAGATGGAATCCCCTGTGCTGCCTGCCATGGTGCTCCAGAATTAGAGCTTTTTTTTTCTAGGTGTTATGGTTTTTTTTGAGATCACCTTGTAAAAATAAAACCTGAGTGTGAACCATAAAGACAGGTCCTTGAGCTAGAGCACACTTCAGACACCGAGAGCTACACTTTTCATCCCAGCATAGTGTTAACTCCAGTAGCCAAATACATCAATATGCATTAAATAATTCACTTCTGTTAAGTTTGGGAGAAACGTGTAGTTAATGCATTTAGCCCACAACCTCAAACTGCCTCCCATGCCCCCCGGGGAATCTCTTTTCTAGCCGCCTATCCTCCAGCATCCCCACTGACAACTCCTACTCAGCTATGCACTGCCAATAGAAACAGCTGTGACAGTTCCAAACTGAAAATGGGACTTGTGCAAATGAAATTCAGTGTAGCAGCAAAAGAAATAACCATGGGGTTGCTCCACCGATTTGCTTCCCTTTGGGCTCTGCTCACCCGGATCATTTCCTTTCTCAGCCCCCGAGAGGATGCTCTTGAGCTTCCAGAGGGCTGCAGACCCCCAGGAGCTTGCCTTAAACCGTGGTCCACGTGTTGGGTCACGCTGCTGAAAGAAGGATAAAGCCAGGTGAGAAATGGAGACGAGGAAAGAGCTGAGAAACCCTTCCACTAGGAAGGGTTGTCCGCGTGTATGATGCACGTGCCCTCACCAGAGGTTAAGTTTAAAGGGCTTTGATGGCTGGTTGGGGCTCAACAAGCCATCTTCTGGAATTAGGCTGATTGCAGCTGAAAGCCTTTTCTTCAAAATAATCTTCCTTTTGGATCTCCAGGACAAGGGGAATAAACAGCCTAAAATCCAAGGCTGAGCTATTGTTTTCCAATCTGTTTTAGCCTTCATCTTGTTGGCAGGCTGCTTTAGAAAAGCAAAAGGTTAATGAGCCAATGTGCAGTGGGATTATTGCAGTAAAGATGACAGTGAACCAGTAATTACTAATTAGATGCAGTTTAACAGGAGGAACAAGTGAAATCTCCTCTTCACCAACTGTCAATAATTAGCAGATTTGGTGAGGTTGAAATGTGTCCACAGTTAAAAGGCTGATTTTTTAATGAAATGGCACTTGACAAAAGAGCTGTATGGAGGTCACAGCCATAGCCCTCGAGACGCTTCCCTATACCATACTTAGGAGGGAAATCAGATGCAAGACAGCAGGGGGTCCCCATGAAACCATTTCTCCCTTGGGATTGCATCGCGCAGGGGGAGGGGAGCCGGAGGGATTCTCTGCAGTAATTTTGTCCAACTTGGACGAGAAGCAAAGGAAAGGATTTGCCAGCTGCCACGGGGGAAAAAAAAAATAAAATAATAAAATCTTTGAGAAGTGAGAAGTTCTGGGGGGTTTCTTTGCTTTTGGGGTCTGAGGAACCGTTCCCTGAGGGTCCTGCAGGCTGGGTGTGCTGCTGGCCAAAACCTACCTCGGGTGGAGGATGCTCTTGGAAAGAAGGAGGTCGATCTTGGAGAAGAAGCTGTGAGGTCCTTAAGGACTGGCAGGAGGCGAGGAGCTCGGCTCTGTGTGTGTCTGCCAACGACTGCAGAGGATTCAAGCCGTACCCTGCGGCTTCGGTTCCATTTGCCACGCGGATGATGCTCCATGGTCGCCTTCCGAAACGTTCAGAAGTTCCTCGGAGCTTTCTCTCCGTGCTCTGGCTATTCCAGTGAAGGACCCAGTGGCACAGGCGTGAGCAGCTTCATTTTCCCGGTGAGCTGTACACGTGGAGGTGGTTGTTGGAGCCCGTTGGTGCCCGTTGCAAGTTGCTAGCTTGTCTTTTCAAAGA
Source organism: Anas platyrhynchos (assembly GCF_047663525.1). Lineage (NCBI taxonomy): Eukaryota > Metazoa > Chordata > Aves > Anseriformes > Anatidae > Anas > Anas platyrhynchos. The sequence continues at coordinate 78,099,620 of NC_092590.1, forward strand.
AATAAGAGCCTACAGGAGCCACAAAGCAGGTTTGTGCTCATAAACCCAGCAGGATTTACAGGTATACAAGGTACACAGTGGCCCGTGGTGGCCAGCCTGGCTTGTCTTGGGTCTGTTTTGGCTTCCCAGCTGATGCTGGGGGTATCGTTCCTACAGACTGCAATAAATCCTCCCTCTTTTTTGGGGGGAAGAGGTCAGCCATACGGCTGGAAGCTGGGCTCTGCTCCCTGTTGGTGTGTGCAGCTGTAGCCCCGCGTGTCCCGTGGTCAGAGACCATTTGCTGAGCCCAAAAAGCAGCCACTGGCCTGAGGCTGCACCTTATGGGGTGAGCACTAGAAGTGAACTTGAGGCTAAACAGCCAGTTTTTGGGAAAGTTTCGATATCCCTTGGCTTGGAACAGGAGCACTTTTACCATTTGCTTGTCTGATGTCTGCATCCCTTCTCTGCTCCCCCCAAGCCCTCTCATTGAAAGCATCGAGCACAAGAGAAGGTGAAGTGCTCCCAGCTTAGCCCTCCTCGTGTTTAGGTTTTCTTTATCCATCCCAGCTGTCGGGCAGGGTTTACAGACCCAGCGTGTCCTTCCCGAGGAGCCAGACTTCACACACTGCTTCTCCTATGGCCATACCCTTCGGCTTTCCCTTTCCACCTCCAGCCTGGCACCTGCAGGACGCCTCTCCTGTAAAAGCAACGGGGAACAAAACCATCCCTGAAGCTCCTCTGATGTGCTGCAGGATCCCTCAACAACTCCAGGTTTGCTTCTAGCTGTTGCCACCCATGAGACCATGAGCAAGGAGGAGTCTGTGCATGGCTGGAAATATTTCGGTGTGACCTACAAAGGAAGAAGCCCGGAGCTTTTGCTGTGTTTCCTTTTGCTTTCAGAGTCAGACCCAGCCTTCACGCTGTAAATTCCCAACTCAGAGCAGCAGCAGGGCTTCTGCTTTAGCCGGAGCTGCTGAGCCACCATCCGTGCTTTTACAAACAAACAAACCCAGAGGAGCCCAGACTCCACGACCACAACATCCTTTTCCTGCCCCCTTGCTCCCAACTCCCAGCAAAAAGCCCCAAATTCACAGGATGGTGGCTGAGGTCGGGAGAAACCTCAGGATCCACCTGGTCCAGCACCCTGCTCGGGCAGGGACTCTGAAAAAGGGGTGCTGAGGATAAATCCTCATCATTATAACTCCCCATCTCTTCTGTTTGATGCTGCTTTCTTTATTATTTTTTTGGGAAGAGCCCAGGAAGAGGAAGGATCCGGTCTCCAGGCGCATCAGCTCCAGCAGCCCTTTGAACGCCCGTAGGAGAGGTCTCAGTGCTGAGATTTACAACATTTACAACCCCTCGGTTTGCACCTCGCGGGGTAATTATGAGGCTCGGTGACATCCCTCACCTGGGGAAGGTCACGAATGAGCGGGGCTCTGATTGATCCCGAGCCGCTGGCTTTGTTCCCCCTTGTCCGAGGGGCTTTGATTTGTGACGGGGGGGCGATTCCTGGAGCTGCCCTTTTGTTTCCCAGCCAAGCTTTGGAGCTAAAGGTGCTGCAAAACCTGTCAGGGGCCAGCCCTAAAAACCACGACCTGGACCAGCAGGGCTGTTTTTTGTGGTCACTGGAGGTGGGTGTGGGAGAAAGGACCCCTTTGTACTGCCCAGGGGCTTCAACGGCACGGTGGGATGGGATCTGGTTTCATGTTTATATCTCTGTCCCTGGGATACAGGTTCAAGTATGTAAACTATCCGTCCTGCAAGCACAGGCTCCTGCAGGTGTGTGGGTGCTGGTGGGCATAAAAAAAACATTCCTGACACCAGCTCTTTTGAGGAGTCTTCACCTCCTGATGGCTATAAGCCATTAGGAGTCAAAGGAAAGAGCTGACATCCGACAACTCCGGATAAACAGCTAAACATTAACCCTTCAAGTGGCTCGAAAAACACACTTAAAAGGCTCTTTGTGGAAAAAAGCCATTTTTTTTTCTTCCAGGCCTGTTAATTGCTGTCTTTCTTCGGGACACCTTTCAGCAGCACCTACTGTAAACACAGCGGCTCCTGCGAAGCTCTTCCCCGGGATTCCTGCCCTTGGTGGCAGCCCGAGAAGCACGAGGCTGAAAATCCTACAAGATCATCCAGTCCGATCTCCCCCTGCTCCCCTCCTGCCTTGTGAAACCCTCTGAGCTCCCACGGGGCTCTGGTTTTGCTCGTTTTCTCCCGGCCTGAAAGCTGAGACCTTCCCTTTCTTTCTGCCAGCCCACCCCAAAAATTTGTTCCCTTTCTTGTTCATCTGCAGCTTCTGTATTTGGTCCGAGTGGGTTCATCCCTGGATCTTCCCTTCTTGTTGCCTTCGTTATCCCCATTCTCAACGTTATCTACGTGCCCTCAGACACTTGTTTTAGCTCCTCTAAAGCTCAGATCACTCCGAGTGAGACATCAAGGATGCGAGCGAAGGAAGGCAGCCAGTTGTCCGGACTTGCCTGCCGTAAGCGTGCTCGGTTTCTGCAGAGAACGAGCTATTAATCACATTTCCCCCGTCTATATAATTATCTGTAATTGCTTTTTAAATCATTCGGGTCCCACAGCCTGTTTCTCATCGAGGCTCTTGGTCCTTCAAGGGGAGGAAATGCGTCGGAGGCTTGGGGTCCCGAGGAACTTGCTCGGCTTCCCTAAAGCAGCAAGGCTCTCCCAAAACCCTGCAGCACCCATCGGGGTCCTTCTTAATTCCTAGGGGATCGCAGGGCTCGATGCTCTCACCGAGCAGCAGCAAGTGGTGGCAGAAGTGCTTAGGGACAGTGACGAGAAGGGACCGAATTGCTCCGTGTCATCAAAAGGAAACTCGCTGCATTTATCACTCCCAAAAGCAGGATTTTGTTTCTTCCAGAAGAGGGGAGACAACCCAAAATCTCTTTAGAAGGACCTTCTGTTCTGGCAAGGCACTGTGATTTGAGCTAGCCCTAAATTCTGCAGTTTTGGGTGTAGAAAGTTCACCTGGTGAGCATTTACCCTACACACGAGGAGACCTTCATTTCCATCAGAAAGGACAAGAGGTGTTTTATCTTCTGCAAAGCCCTTTTGTGTGGTTCTTCACTGTATGCAAGATGCGTCGTGCCTTTGTCTTGGCTTCTCTCTCCGGCTCAGCAAGAACTTTTTTTGGGGGTCTTGCTACTTAAAACTTGATGGTTTCAAAACCTTTGCTTGTTTGTTTTAATACTTTGGGGTTTCTGGTGCTGTAAGCAGCACTCTCCTTCCCCAGAAGACCAAAAACCCCAGTTTGGCAGGGACTTGGATGTGGGATCATTCAGGGGACTGAAATGCCCCAAATGCCACGTTTTCCTTCCTTCCCTTCCGATTACTGCGTTGTTTTTTTTAATGCAGAAGCGATGCAGATTAGTTTTCTTCCGAGGAGCTGTGATACACTCATTTGCAACTCCGTGCTCGCAGATCCGCGGAGCTGAAGGTAAAAACTCCCTCCTCCCCGGGATAAAGGCGCTATCCCATAACCGACTCATAAATCCTACAAACCATCCCGTTCTGCTTCAGGGCAGGGTCAATTCTTCCCATTGAAGGTAACATCCCGAGCCTTGTAGCTGTCTCAGAAGCAATTGCACCTCTCCATCCAAGCAGCTGTTGAGCACGAGGAATATTCCCGCTCGGCGCTGCGCGGAAACCTGATGGCACCCGAGGTGCCGCTGACACTTTGGCTCTGTTTCGTGCTCTGCTAAAAGCAGTGACGTGTTCAGGGGACGGTGCGGAGGTGTCAGCAGATGTGAGAGAGTGTGAAGAGCTTGTGGCACCGGCACCGGCGCTGACAGACTTTATACCTAACAGATGTCGTGGCAGGGGGACGCGGGTGGCCGCGGTGCGACCCTTTCCAGTCGGGGCTGAAAAAAGCATCTCCAGGCTGCAGGATTTGGCTGCTGGTGGTCACAGCATCCCTGACAGAGAAGCTTTCCGAAATGGATAGCCCTCGAGAGCCAGCACGGCCAAATATTCCAGTTTTCCTCTCTCCAAACAGGGCTCTGGGTGCAGCCTCTGTACCTGGCGGGGAGCTGACGGTGCCCACCCGCCAGGCACAGCTCGAGGGGCTCCGAATTTGTACCCAAAAAAATATAAATAAGCCTTGCGAGTCGCACGGCTCGCCTCATTGTTCCTAACTTTACACAGCCCCATGTGTGAATCCACCTACGTGGCGCTGACAAGGGTGGTGCAAAGCGAATGCGCTCCCGAGGAGCTGCTTGTCTGCTTTGTTCAGCTTTGGCTGCTGCTGCCTTGCTTTGACAAAGCCGGCGAGCAACGGAGGAAAACTTCGGTGGGCAGAGACCAAACCTGCCCAACCCTGAGCACAACTGAGTTGTACTTACAGTCCTTGAGCTGTATTTACAGTCCTTGAGCTGTATTTACAGTTTTTGAGTTTTATTTGCAGTTGTTGAGCTGTATTTGCAGTTATTGAGTTTTATTTGCAGTTATTGAGTTTTATTTGCAGTTGTTGAGCCGTATTTACAATGCTTTAGTTGTAGCTACAGCCCCTGAGCCCTATTTGCAGTCATTTACTTGTTTTTACAGCCCCAGGCTACTCCGATTCCTGGGTGGAGGCTGTGCCCGACTTCTTCAGAAGCAGCAGGCTCACGCTAACACGGATGGTTACAGGAATACATCACAAAAATTCACCTTTTTTCCTAAATAGATGGGTTCAGAGCACCAGAGGCTTGCTCTATTTCGGCTCCCAGCCCTTGTTGGCTTCTCCACCCAAAGCATCTTCTGGTGGGGTCTCCCCTGCTCGGTGCCTCCACGCTCCCTTTGATCCCTGCCTTTTGGGAACCCACCCCTGGATCAGTTTTCGGCTGGGATGGGGACAGGGACGGTGCCAAACCCACGGCCAGGCTCCTGCACCGAGGTGGGGCCGGATCCAGACACATTTTGGCCGGGGACAGCCCCATGGGCACCCAACTGCTGACCCCAGCTGCATCTGTCCCAGCTCTGCTGCAATTTCCTTGGTATCCCAGCCAGCATCAGGGGTGCAAAGGGAGCCAAATAGCTCGTTTCCGTGCTTTTGAGGAAAACATTTGGACTGGAGGTGATTTTTTTTTTCTTCCCAAAGCTGTGAATGTTTCCGTAAAAGAGGGGAGCCTAAAAGACTCGAGGGAAACAAAAAATGAATTTTCTAATCAACTCCGTTTGATTTGTGTTATTAATTTCAGGGAAAAGGTAACAAAAATGTTTGCTTCAAAATCCTTTTTCCCCTGGATTGTGAGTTGGCCAGCAAACTGAGTCTGGGTTACCGACACAGTTATTTATTGCTCTGCATATCAGTCACGAGTCAGCCGCCGTGTCCAGCTAGGACGACTTTAAAGTGCTCAGGAAGAGCTTTAGCATCAGTGCTGCAAACAATAAATTTAACTAAAGGAGAAGGACTTAACAAAGAGGTTATTTCATAATCTTTGAAGGCTTTAATGGGGTCGAAACTTCTGGCAGGGCTCCTTGGAGCAGCAGATCAATAAATGCCAAGGTGGAAGGGAGAGTTTGGACAAATGCAAAGCAGGTGGCTGCCTGGTGCTTGCTGTAACAGGGTGCCGAGGCCTTCAAGCTGGCCTAGAAAACTTCTGAAAAACATCTTCCGTGTTTTTTTTGGGGTGAGATGGGTCATTTCCCAAATCTCTCACCTTGGGTTGACCGTAGGTCTGTGGCGTTTCCAAGTGGTGCTCCTTGGCAAACGCCGATTTCCTCAACTTTATCCTTAGAAAGGGGGTCCATGTGGAGTGCTTCATTGTTTGACAGCTGGGAGAAGTTTTGGGAAGAGTTTCTTTTTAAGGAAAACCTTACGGTCTTTAACTTATTCTTTAGACATTTTTTTTTAATTTTGGGAAGCCTTGTAAAACTGAGCGCAGGTTGCAGGAGAGATTTGTGATTTTGGTCCTAGCAGCGTTCCTTCAGCTGCTGTCAATTAAAAGAAGAAAAGAAGCTCCAAAATACCTGAAAGAAGAATATTTAGACAATTTTACTGCGGGAACAAAACCTCCAAATCCCAAACAGGCTGGTTTTGACCCCGCAGAAGCATTTTAAAGCAGCTTGATGAGGTTCTGCCTCTCGGCTAGGTGGCCGTGCGGCGGCGGTGCCTTGCCGTGAGTTGCCACAAAGGAGCTCGGTGATTTCACACCGTGGCTGCACCGAGCCACAAGCAGAGGTGTCTGGTGGCCATGGAGCATCTCCCCTTCCCCAGGAAACCCACAACATTTTCCCCATGTCCTCAGACAGCTGATGCTGTGCCCCAGGCTCTCTCGGGTGCCCCGGCACCACCAAGCAGCAGCCGCTCGGTGCCTTCATTTACAACATCCCCTGCTTGGCATCACCTCGGCCCCTGCCCTGCTGCTTGCTGGAGGACAGAGGGTGGCCAGCAGGGTCTGCAGAGCCCCCCTGAGACCCCAACCCACCTCCAGGGCTCCTCGGCAGCCCCACGGAGGCAGCAGGAGACGCGGTGACCAGGCTGCTCATCCCTTCCCCCTCCTCGCGGTGCGGCATCCGTCGTCGGGCCGCATGACCCTCCCCCTCCCCAAATTGGCTGCTTTCTTCCTCCTTCTCTCCCCCCTCCCCTCCTCTTTTTGGCTGAGTGATGAGCTGTATGCCAAATCCATCTGCTCCTGTCTCCCCTAGCTGCCTTCCATATCGTCGCAGGATCCCTGGCAGAGCGCCTAGACCTATCTCTCTCCCTGCGCTCGTCGGAGCACATTCCTTTCTACACCTTTTCCCGAGCTGGGATAGAAATGAGTATCAACCCCAAACAAAAAGCATCTGCTTTCTGCCTGCTTCTGCCTCACCGGCCGCGCATGTACGTTACACCCGTGTCAGCAGCGAATGCAAAACACACACAGCCCCCCACCTCGCATCCAGCATGGGCTCGAGGGAACTTCGGGCGCCGGGAGCCCTGCCTCGCGCTCGCTCCCTCGCCGTCTCCGCAGCACCAGCTGTGACCACCGCACCATTTGTTCCTCCAGCCCACGCCAGCACTCGGAGCCAGTTCTTTATCACCCCAATTAGCCTTGTCTGTGCTGATGAGAGGAGAGAGGCTCCCACTGCAAGGCAGAGACGGGGAGGAAGGCGGGGGGAAGAGGAACCGCGCGCGGCGGGCGCCGCGAGAGGCGATTCCCTTCCCGGTGGCTTTGTTCCCTGGTTGCACCAGGTCAGGGGGGCCACCAAAACACCATTGCACCACCTGGGTGATGCTGGTTTATAAACAGTCTTTTGGAGGGGCCTGGGGGTCAGGGGACACCGTTTTTGTTCCTGGTTATCTGCTAGAGGAGCTCCCGGGCGCTGCGATGCTCCGCGGCTGGCAGCGGCCCCTTCCCGTGCCACTCTTCTGGTTGCACCTTGGCCACGTCCCCAGCGAGGATCTCCTTGCTCCTATACAAAGCTTTCAGTAGCCCCAGGAGGATGCAGCAATTCCCCTTCTCCTGCTCTCTCATCATAGCATCTCCCACGCTGGTGTCTCAGGATAGGAGCGGTCAACACTGGTGTTCATGCAGCCATCAGCCCGAAAGCCCGTTTTTTCCCCAAAAACAGCCCCTTCTCAGCACGCTCCAGCACGATGCCGTGTCCAGGTCTAGGATGTTGGGCAGCTGGACCAGCAGGCTGCACCAGAACAGGTGAATTTACAGTTCCCATTCGAAAATCCTGAAGAATTTATTGGGACATGCAAGGTCAACCTCAATATCTGTCACCTGAACACATCTCCTCATTCTTCTGTGTTCGATTTCACAAAGAGAGGACTCGGTAATTCCCAGCGCCCTTCTGAACATCTTTGTCAGTGCTGCTCTGGGTCTGTCCCTCCCCTGCTTGCCTCCTTGGTGGGGATGCTTTGGGGTTTTCCTATCTTTGCATCTGCCTTAATAAAATCAACCAAAAATGGATCTGTGGTTTGCTCCAGTCCAACCAGTCACCCTCCCATGAATTTATTTCTCATCTTCCCAGGCTTCAGCAAGGGGCTTGAGTGCACCCCGTACCACTCACCCCAAAGCCCACGACCGGTTTTATCTCCTTAGGACATCTTTAAAAGGCTCCCCGACCCCGTGGACTTCTCCCACCAGGCATCCGTTCCCTTGTCCTGACCCCACAACCTGTCCCTGAGCTCCCACCTCCATCCTGTCCTTGTAGGGCCATCCCACCTGGCCCTCAGAGCGTGATGGAGAGGCTCAGCCACGCTCTAGAAGGAGGCTGTTCCCCTCCTAGACCCCCAGGAAAAAAGCCGAGAAGCCCTACGAGCATTTCTCTCATCTCTCTCCTCCCACCGAGACAGGAAGGAGACTCCTGGCTCCTTCTTAAAAAAAAACCCTTGATGGGTTTTGTCTGAGTTGTGCTCGAAGCTTCCCACCGTGCCTTCCCCAAACATTTGGTTGCAGTTCTTTGCTCCCTCCCTCTCCGATGCTCTTCCCGCTGTTCAGCTGGAGCCGTGCTCGCCGCTTTTTTGAGTTGTGTCCCGGGAGAGCCCGAACGCCACATCCCTCCTCCTCTCCTCGCCGCAGCCTCTTGCAAGCACGGAGGTGCCTCTCCTGAACTCCTCTCTCCTCCCCTCGACATCCCCAAATCTCTCTACGAGCTGCACCGCGTCCCCAAGCCCTGCCGACCCAACTTGGGTTGGGTTGGGTTGGGTTGGGTCAACCCAACCCAAGCGCGTTGAGCGGCGCCAGGTCGTTTCTCCAGCTCCTCTCCCCGCCTCCACGTCTAGAAGCTTTTCCCTCCGTATCTGGAGGAAGAAAAGGAAAAACAACGGGCAGAAAAGCTGCGTCAGAGCCGGGCAGACCGGAGTTAATCCTCCCTCCAAATGGATCCCCGGGCGCCGGTGCGCGCGCGGAGTCGCCTCCCCTCTACCTTTGCACAATGCTTCACTTGGTGGTGCGGCACAGAAAGAAATGGTGAAGTTGCTAATAATGGCACTAAAAGAAAATATGCTACATCTGTTATGGATAGCAGTACAAAATTAGCTGATCACACCTCTGACACCCAAGATGTCTTCACTTAAAATACTCGTTGGCTTACTTTACATAATTTGCTGATTATATTTAAAAGAAATACAATTTTGCAATTACTGTTCTTTCTGGTGTGCTATCTATGCATCATTTTCTTTTTATGTTTATATATTTCTCCTTCATTAGTGCAGTCTGAAGGGTGATTAGATCCCTTCAAACATTTTACAGAGGTTAAACGTTGATTAAGATTTAATTATTACTGTAAATAGCTTGGAATGACATATGGTGCAAAAACCTGACATATGTGCATTTGAATAAATGAAGTGCTATTTCCCGTGATGCTCCAGTAGCTGTTTAACAGCTTTGCTGAAGGGTTATGTTGCACCTCATGTTAAGATTGCTTTGATGTTATATTTTGTTGGGTTTTTGCAGCTGAAAGCTAAGAACAGTTTTTCCAGTTTTTAAAAACATTGAATATTTTAAATACCTAAATTGTTTTGCACAAATTTTTGCTAATTTGTCTAACTAGGTTAAACATTTTCAAAAGCATCTCGATTTTTAACGTGGGCTCCTCAGCATTGTGGCAGCGGCGGCACCCAGGCGACGGTGAGGATTTCCAAAAGTCTGGTCCCGCGCCCGGCCCCGGTCCGCTCGGGCGCGGGGAGCACCCGAATCCCCGGCGGGGACGCGGTGGCTGGGCGAGAGCTCAGCGTGCTGGAAAGCTTCGTGCAGATCTGGCTGGAGGAAAAAAAAAATAATTTAAAAAAAAAAAAAACATAAAAAAAAAATAGGCGAGGGCTGGTGCTTTGGTGGAGACAGAAAAAGGAGCAGGGACAAAACAGTTTCTAAATTGTCGGAGCGCTTCCCGGAGACGCCGAGCGCGGTGTCTGGGATGCTCGAGGCGAGTGCCTGCTGGGGGAGCAGCGGTGGTGGGTGTCAGGAGGAAGGGTGCGGGGGCACCACGCCGGGGTTTGGCTGCTGTGTCCCCCCCTGGGACATATCTGGTTGGGATCTGCTGTCCCCTGTCCCCTCCGGCCACCGCAGCGCCGGGGCTGGATCCGCTCCTGCACGGCGCAAAGGATCCGCTTGGGAGAAGGGGAATGGTGCACGGGGATCCCCCGAGGAGCTCTGTAATTTTTTGGGACTGAGGCAGAGAGTGGGCATCGCTTCTTGTGATGCGTCTCCATCAACCCAGGGGTGTTTGGAGGCTCAAAGTACAGGACTTCGTGTCCTGAAGGGCGCGGAAAGGCAGAAACGACGCACCAAGTAGTGGCGCGCTCTCTCTTTCTCCATCCTTCACCCACGTTTACAACTCGGAGTGACTCCAGAGGGCCGGACTGCGGTCACAAACCCCCTCCTAATGGGGACGTGGCCCTGCCCAGCACAGCAGCTCTGACCTCTCCTCTTTGTTTCCGCAGATCGAGACGGCCCGGCTGGAGCCGGAGATCGCGATGGCCACCGCCAGCAAGACCGTGGTCTACAACAAGGGGCTGTAAGTGGGAGCTGCTCCGGCCTCCCGGCCCAGGAGAGCTGGGGAGGGCCGGGGGAAGCTCGAAATCACGCCTGGGATAAAAACACAGCAAGGAGACGAGATGAGCCTAGAGCTCAGCGCTACGAAGGCGCTGCCCCTCCCGGAGACCGGGGAGCGAACTAACACCTGGGGAGAACTGACACCTCACCCCACGCGGGAAGATTAACACTGAAATCGTTTTAACCTAGCCACAGGAGCAGCAGCGAGCAAATCGCCTTCAAACACTTTTAGAGAACTAGCTAAGGAATAATCCCTGACCTTTTAGCACTGCATGGAGGGAAGTTTCCGGGACGTTTACCTGGCTGTACCTAACCACACGAGAGTAGGCTTCACCGAGCAAATCCTGTTCCCAAAGCGAATTAAACCCCGGCACTGATGCTGCACAGAAGTAACTCCGCAGAGCCCAGAGGGTGCGTGAATTTCGAGTGCTTGATAGGGTGTTTGAGAAGTGTCCTGTACCGATTTCGTGGCCGTCCTGCCCCGGTGATCGTGCACGAAAGCAGCCCCGGTGCTGAGCCCTGGGGAGCTTGGTGAGCGCCGGCACCTGCTGCACCCACGGGATTTGGTGTGCCGTGAGGGGTCGAGGGGCTGGAAAGCCAACGTGGGAAGGGATTTCACAGCAAAAATGAGCTTAATTCCTGCTTTTCTTGGCACAGATGTAACGGATGGGGTTTGTCCCACCTAGTGCAGGCGCCCTGCAGGTGAGGCAGTCAATCCAAGCCACCTGGGTGCAGCTCTGAGAGGGGTTCCTGATGCCACAGCCCCGGGCAGAGGGGCTAACTGCACCCTGCGGGTGTCCGTCCGTCTGTCCATCTCACTCTCCGGCTGCTCCACGTTGAGCTGCTTCAAGTCAGGTGGGACAAACCCCCAGCAGGGCATCAAATCCCTCTCCCCTGTGCATGGATGTGGTTTTGGGGCTCTTCCTGGGTTACGGGAGCCACATCCCACATGGGTGCCTGGCCCCACAGCCCAGCAAAACTCCCCTGGCCACTCTTGGTTGTTTTTTTTTGGGGCTGTAATTTGGCTTTCCAGTTTCTTTTGCCCGAGGGCAAACCCCAAAGCAACTCCCTGAGGGGTCAGAGGGGTGGATTTTGGACACGGTCTCCTGGCCCGTTGCAGGGATGGAGGCGTTTTGGTGATGGCACAGCCGAACACGCAGGTTGCCCTCGTGCCGATGCCACCTTGTTGGGGCTGGGGGGGACCTGGGGAGGGTGGGGGGGAACAGGGAAAACCAAATTGCCACTGACACCGAATGTACGCACAAGGATGTGGTGCAATGTTTGGGGCTGGGGGGGCTCAGACCCTATTTGCTGCTCTCACTGGAGCTGCACCAGGCTGAGCCAGAGCCCAGCTGCCAGCCCAGCTCCCATTTTGTCCCTGGCACTGGTGGGGGCGCAGAGCTCGTGGAGCTCCCTGCATTTCCACCGGAGTAAAGGACAGCTGGAGCTGACCCAGCAGAGTTCTTCCAGTGCACTAGATGAGATGAATGTATGCTCAGCACCAAGCGGGGACACCCCTGGGGTCCCTACAGGGTTTTTTTGGGGGGGTTGGCACGATGGCACAGCAGCACCGGCAGCGCTGCCGCTCCCCGTGTGAAGCCAGCTGCTGAGCAGCACCCTGGGGAGCACTTTCCCCAAACCAAATATTTGGGGAAGCGTCTCCTGCCTTCCCCCATCACCCTGTGGAGGGGTCACCCCAAAAACGGGGCCATGCTGGGTGTGGGGAGGCGCAGAGCGCCCTGGGGTGCTGCGGGATGTGCCCGAAGCGGGGATGGAGCTGGTCTAAAACACACCCCGGGGGCTGGTGGTGTAGCTGAGCCCAGAGCTGAGCTCCCCACAAGCCCCCAGGGTGGGTTTTGTGCCCGAGCCATTCCACTGAGATGCTGCGAAGCTTTTTTATCTCGGGCTTTGGGTTGTTTGTTTGTTTGTTTTTTGAGGGGGGGGGGGTGCGACGGAGCCTTCACTTTGTAGTGGGGTGGTTTCGGAGGGGTGGAGCGAGGAGGGAGCCGCTGATTTGCTTTTTACACCGTAATTACTGATCAAAGATTTCGTGGCTGTGAACTCCGCTACCTGCCGGGCCCGCAGATGGAGTGAGTAATTTGCAGCGCGCGCGGCTAATTACGGAGCCGCGCGGGGAAATAGCCGCGGCCCCGCTCGCTGCACTCCTTTCGGAGAGACACCAGGGGAAAAAAAGCACGAAAAACCGAGCAGGTTTTGCTTAGGAAAGGAGCCGGTTCCTGGTTTGTGAGAGGGGAAGGGGCGCACGGAGGGTTTTTCCCTGGGCACGTTTCACCTGCGGAGCGTTTCGGCTCGCCGCGGAGCTCATTAGCGGAGGGCTGATCCCGCGGCGCACAACGAGGGCTGCGCTGCTTTGGGTTTCCTGCTCCCCCCCTGCTCTGTGAGTCAGGAGGGCCGGATTCTGTGCCAGAGGTGTTTGTGGGGTGAGGGCCCCCAAAATGATGTGGGACTTGAGGGCGCCGTGCGTCCGGCTGTGTGCGCACCCGGGAGAGCAGCGGAGCTGGAACCCAACGCGGGGCTCGGGTCTCACCTCTGCTGCCCCTCCCTGAGTGTCCCCCCTCAGGGCTGTCCCCTCACCTGGGGAGCAGGACACGGTGTGTGGATGAGGAGCACGTTTGGGGAGCAGCAGAGAGGCAGCGTCCCCCCAGCACAAGGGCACCGGGACACGAAAACAGCGGGGCCGTTCGGCACTGCCCGGCCCCTGGCCACGCACCGGACCCCAAATCCCCAAATCCCCCAAATTCAAGGCTGGGATGCTCCACAGCAGGACCCTCTGGGGCCACACGGGGTGCCTGGTGCCACTTTTGGGAACTGCTGCGCTCGTCCTTGGTGCACCCCACACGGCTCCTCCTGGCAGGGTTGGTGCTTGGGGCTGTGTTTGGGAAGTGGGCTCGGCGTCGTGCTCCGCTCCCGGTGCCGTCTGAGGAGGGGAAAAGCACGGCACTGGGGAAGTGGCAGCACATTAGGACTGTTTATTAGGACAGCAGATCGTGCCAAAAAGGAATACACACAACAGCTAATGATAACATTATGCACACTCACTTAATAGCTAATTAATCTCTCCGACTTTCCTAATGTACAAAAGGAGCCTTCGGTTTGTGAGAACAACCCAACCATTTGCATTTATTATTTCCTATAATTGGGGAAGTGGAAGAAATGGGAAGGAAAAAAAAAACCACCACACACCCCCCACACACATCAAGTTGTTCACCTCAGCAGATAATAATAATGAGCTGATCATCTCCTGTAGTATTTAATTAGAAATGTCGCAGTTAATTGATTTCTTGGATATGTTAATTAAGAAATAATGAGGACCAGGTTGCAGCAAAAGGTGCCAGCGAGGAGTTAAGGTTCCCTCCTGGAAGGGGCGACCTGGGGCTGCTGGGGACAGCCAGGGGACGGCCACGGGGCTCTGGTGCTGGTGCCCTGGAGCCTGCAGTGGGAAATGGGAAATGGAAAAATGGGAAATGGGAAATGGCTCGGCCCTGCTCTCCTCCTAGAGCTGTGGTCATCAAACACCAGCTCTGAGCTCTGCCAGCCTCAGCGCTTGGGATTTCCCTACCTGGGGACGTGGGGGATGAGCGGCGGCACCCGGCACCGCAGCCACCCCACTGATCGCCCGCGTCCCATGCACGCCCGCTGCCCAAACCCATTTTAATTTTTTGGTGCTCCTGGCTGCTTCTCCCCTTTTCTCAGTTTCTCCGCTTCCCCTCACTCGCAGCTCCTTTGCTTTTTTAATGCCTTGCTGGTTATTTTTTGCTCTCCATCCCCACGTGCGGCGAGGCGAGGGCAGGTGGCCGCGGTGCCGGGGCGGATGATGCCCTGGGATGAGGAGCCCACAAATCCAGCCTCGAAATCAGCTCCTGGCACCGTCGGGTACCCGCAGCCTGGCACCTCCCCGCATTTTGGGAGCCGTCCCCTTTGGCCATGGGATTTTTTTTTGTCGCTGGGGCTGCCTCGTGTCGGCTCCTCCGCCCCGCAGCCCGCGGGCATCGCCGCCCGGCCACGTCTTCCAGCCGCTGCTGCGCGCACCCGGCCCCCCACAGCCCCCGGGGGGGCCTCTTTTTAACCTTCTCGATGGATTTCTCGACCGCCACACTTTATGTAACACTTCTCCGTGTCTGGAATTAAAAAATCTTTAAAGACTTCGCCGCCTCTCGCGGGCGTCCTTGCTGCGCGGGGGCCAGGCGGGGAGGAACGGAGGGGGCTGCGGGACCCGGGGGGCTGTGCCACCAGGTGCAGGCCTTCAAATTCCTTGAAAAGACGAGCAAAAAACCCAAATTCTCATCATTTTGCTTGGCTGGGGGGGCTGCTCCAGGGACGGGGTGTTTCCAGGCAGGTGGGGAGAGGGCTGCCCCGTCCCGAAGAGCAGCAATTTTTATCCTATATATATAGAAGTGTGTGTATATGATATTTGTATACAGCAAATAATATTTATATGGCCTTGTATATATCATATATACACAGATTTGTATATATAGAATCTATAATGATTATATTTGCCTATTATATAGAGAAAATTATTATAAACATCCAACCCCAGACCCAGGTGGGATGCAGGAGGGTGCCCAACCTTCAGCCCCCAGACCCCAGGAGGGTGCCCAACACTTATCCCTCACCCCAAATCCCCTCTTCTTTCCCCCCCTCTTCTCTGGGGGTCCACGAGTGCCTGGAGCCAGGGGGGGTCCCCGGGCAGCCCCCAGCGCCCCGTTTCCCATCAGACCGGGGCATTCCTGCTCGCTCTGGGGCTGCCTCTCCCTCGACATTCAATCCCCGGCGCAGGTGTGAGGGGGCTGCCAGCCCCGAAGCCGCCGCATACCTGGCATACCTGCGGCCCCCCCGGCGACGGCGCGGCCCCCACCGGGAGCTGCCCCCTTCTCCTGCTGCTTTCCCACCACCGTCCTCACCCCACGGCAATGCCACCGCCGTGGGGACGCCACCCGTGGCCGGTGACGCCGGTGTCCCGGTGGCCACGTCCTCGTGGGATGCTCCTGGGGTGGGCGAGGGGGGGCGGCGGAGGCAAGGAGCCGGGGTTGGAGCGCATTTTTGCTTTTTATTTCCACGCAGTTAACACACACGCTACAGCTGCTGACTACCTACGACGGGTTGAACGCACGCACACGGGCACAAAAAAAAAATGAAGAGAATAAATTAAAACGAAACCGTGTAAAAACGGAACGGAACGAGGAAAAAAAACAAAAACAAAAAAACACAACAAAACGACGACAGAGGAAGGAGGAGGGGGGAGAGGGAGGCCAAAAAAAAAAAAAAAAAAAGAACAAACGAACAAAAAAAAACAGGGCTGGGCACATTGAGCTTCTAGGTAGGACGTTTTGAGTCGAGCTCACGGCTGACGGGCGGCTTCCAGCGCGGAGGAGGATGCGCGGTCGCGTCCCGGGGCGCGGGGCCCTGGCAGCCTCCTCTTCCTCCTCCTCGGCTCGGGCGGGGGCTTCCCAAAAAGCGCCCCCGAGGGATGCCCCGGGCACCGCGGGCGGCGGGGGGGAACGGGGTGCGGGGCCCCCGGAGGACCGGCGGCGGCGGCTTTGGGCGCTGGCGTCCCTAGAGTTCGCGTGGCGGTGCCGCCGCGCGTGTCCCCCCTTCGTCCCCCGGGTTCCTCTCCATGGTGGCTGCACCAGGAGCCTGTCCCTGCCTTAGTCGTTGGAGGTGACGTCGATGTCTTCTCCGCTCGACTGCTTGGTGGCGAGGCGCCATCGGTTGATGTGGTGGGAGCCTTTCTTCTTCTGGTCCGAGTCCAGCCCTTCCTCCTCCAGCTTCTGCCGTTTGTATTTCGTCCGCCGGTTCTGGAACCACACTTTCACCTGGGGGAGAGCGAGGAGAGGACAGGCAATCTCCTGTGAGCTCCCAGCGAGTTCCCACTCACCCCAGCGGTTCCCATTTCTCCATTTTCCCCCCCAGAGTGGCCACAAAGAGGTCCCAGCCCTGCCTCAGTTTCCCTTTCCCTGCTGCGCTTCGCAGGATGGGAGCGGGTGCCCAGCACCGTGGTGCCATGGGTGTCCCCGATGGCCCCACACATCATGCCCTGGGGTTGGGGTGGCACCACCAGCTCCCGGCCCTGCTTCATCTCCAGGCACAGCCCGACCAAGCCCATCACCTCCCCAGGCCACTAAAATGGGGCAATAACCGGCATTTTGGGGCCGAGCCCATCGTGCCGCTCCGTCTCTTTGCGCCCCTCGTGCGCAAAAGCCCGAGGGCAGGGTCTGAGGCTCTCAAAAGACTGCAAACAACCAGGGGGCTAACCTAGAGGATAAATTCACAGCATTTAGGTGCGAGGAAAGGTTTTCCACCACCAGGCTGCCCCAGCAGCCCGCAGAGGCTGCGGTGTCTCCGCGCTCGGGGGCAGCTCCTGCGACGGACGCGGCACCACGGGCACTGAGAGCAGCCGGGAATTTGGCGATGCAGGGAGCTGCTGGCGGTGCTGTGGGGTGCTGTGGGGTGCTGTAGGATGCTGAGCAGTGCTGTAGGATGCTGAGCAGTGCTGTAGGATGCTGCCCAGCCTCGTGGGCCCTGGCAGGACACTAGGTGCCGCTGCTCGGCCGCTGATGCCAGCCCCGCGACGCAGCGGGGTGGGAGCCATCACCTGCAGCGGCCACGTCCCGGATCGTGCCCCCTTTCAGCCCCATTCCTCGGGCTCTGCTCCCAGCCCGTGCTCGCCTCCTGCTCCGGGGGGTTTCTCAGCAGTCCAAGGTCGTCCCTCGGCCCCTCATTCCCAGGGGAGCAAAGCCCTCCCGGCGCGCAGGGGGCCGCTCGGTGGCTCCGAGGCGTGCTCGTTGCACCAAACCAGCTGCTTTATGGCACCACCGCCTGTTGGAACCCCGGCCGGGGACTCAAACCATTCGCTTTCCTCGCTTTGGGGCATTTCTCAAACAATACCGAGCTGGCGCCTTTCATTCACCCACCGCGGAGCACTTTGCAAACTTTAATTAAAGCTCCCAGCCCTCTGGGAGCGAGGAAGTTGCCTTATCCCTGAGGTAGAGCAGGGGAAACCGAGGTATAAAGAGATCGAGCTGCTTGGCTGAGGCTCTGTGGCAATCAGAGCTGGGGGCGAGGCATCTCCCAAATCCTCCCGAGGCAAGGTGAGGCTGTCCCCAACCCTTCAGGCCAGCCACACATCCCCAGCATTTCCAGGACGGGAGCGATGCTGTGGGTGTAAGCACGAGGCTCCAGCAGCAGCCTTTCAGCTGGAGGAGCTCTGCAGCAGCCGTGACCCAGGGACCAGCCCTGCTGTCACCTCCTCGTGCCGTGCTGTCACCTCCAAGGTCCCCAGCTGGGACCCCGGTGGCGCAGGCAGTGCTGCTCCCACTGGAGCGCAGCGCACGAAGCCCCCGGTGCGATGCCACAAAGCCCCAGCCAGGGCTTTTTTTTAAAAAAAAAACACCCCAAAACTCGGGAGTTTGCTTTAGTGAGACACAAAGGTTGGGAAGGGAGCACCCCAAAAGCGATTGCCCTTTCTCGGCACCTTGCTGCTCCGTGCCCAAGAAGCGTGCCCCTGGCTCGTGTCCCAGACAGGACGGGGGAGCTGCACTGTGCACCCCTACGAGCCCGGACCCATCTGATGGGGACAGTCCCCAGCTGCCACCTTGTCTCATTTGGAGGCCCCCAGGCTCCCACTGCCTCCCCTACCCCAATTTTTCAAGCCTCCAGGTGTCCTGCTGTGGGGACATCACTGCTGTGGTGTGAATCCGAGCTGGGGAGAGCGGACGGCCCACGGTACGGAGCTGTCGGGGGGCTCCAAATTTCCCCCAGGAGCTGCAGCCCCAGCTGGGCGCACAGAACCCAGCCCACCCACCCGCCCTGCACCGCAGCACGGCCGCTCTCCGGGTTTATCTGCGTCCCATCTTTCTCCTCCCGTAACTTCCAGGCATCCGCACGGTCACGGGGCCGCTCTGTCAATGATTACCGGCACCACTGCGGCCCACGGGGGCTGGGGGCAGCCAGCCCTGCAAGCAGAACACCAGAAGGGCTTGTGGGGTCACCCATGGCATGGCCACAATCACCCCACACCTCACAGCTGGGCAGGAGCCCGGCGCTTTGGGCAGGGGACCCCGCAGGGGGTGTCCCCCGGGGTGCTCTCCACGTGCTGCCGGGGATGGAGCGGCTCAGCCTGCGGCGTGCAGAATTTTGCACGAGGCCTCGCTGCGCAAAATCCACTCTGCAAAGCGATTTCCCAACCCATGGGCCAGCGAAACCGGGTAACCGGGGCGGCCTGGTGCCACCAACGATGGGCACGGCGCCGTCACCGCCTGCGCCGCCCCGCCTGGCACACCCCAGTCCCCGTGTCCCGTCCTGTCCCACGCCGCCCGGCACATGCAAACGCCGTCTCCCCGTGTCGCACCAGCCCCACACACGCACGTCCCACGCGTCCCATGGGCCCGGGTACGTGGCACACGCTGTCCCCACGCCTCTGCGTCATCCCGGCACGCGGCCGGCTCCTCTTGCGCCGTGCCCCCCCGGCGTCATCCCACTACACCCCTATATTTGCCGCTGACGCTTCCTTTTCTCCAAAAACCCCTTTTTTTGTGTGTTTTTTATTTTTTCCTCTGCCTGTCGTCCCAGCACCTTGGTGGGAGGAGGGCTGGGAAGGGGTTAATCACCTGTCCCCACCGCTCCCCCCATGGCCCAAGGCGGTTCCTGCTTTGGGGAGGGCGCTGGTACCCTTTTCACCTCCCCCTGGGGCTGCTCCAGGTGTTGCTCCCTGGCTGGACCCGGCTCAGCACCACCGAGCTGCCCTTTGCAGGGGAAAAGAGGCTGAAAAAGAGGAGTCCAGGCCCAGCAGCCCCCCAGCAGAGCTGCTCAGCCCCTGTGCACTGCTCCGAAATAAAAAAAAAATCATCCACTCATCCACACACCACTTGGGACACGGGACAGGGCACCGGCCACGGGTGGAGGCACACCTGGGGCGATGCCACCGCATGGCATGGAGCACATCGGGGGATTTTAGAGGGGTTTGTGGGGCTCAGCATCCCCTGCACGTGCCCTGAAGCAAGGAGGTGACAGCAGCAGGGTCACAGGACATGAAATATTCTGGGTAACCACCAGCAGCCCCTGGCTGCCTCTCCCGAATCCAGCCCTGCTCAGTTCAGTGCCCGGTCCCACGCCACACGGCTGGGTTATTTCCCTCTGGGTAATTAATAGAATATTTAAAACGCCTCTATATAACACATATTTATCCACATAAATATATCTAAGCAATATCTAATATGGGGATATATTTTAAGGCACAAAGCTGGTGGGGAGGAGGTTTCCCTGCAGCGCCCTGGTCCCGGGGCCGAGGCTCCCCCCGTGCGCAACGACC
This sequence comes from Anas platyrhynchos, assembly GCF_047663525.1. Taxonomy (NCBI): domain Eukaryota; kingdom Metazoa; phylum Chordata; class Aves; order Anseriformes; family Anatidae; genus Anas; species Anas platyrhynchos. The sequence continues at coordinate 78,119,420 of NC_092590.1, forward strand.
CGGCGGTGCCGCAGCTTCCCCGGAGCGAGGAGATACAGAACTACAAAGCAGGCTGCACTGTGTAAAAAAATACATTTCTATATTGCCTCTCGCTGCGATTCTGTTTATGCAGGCGGATTTAGAGGCAGATACCTCTGCTTTCTCCCAAGAAATTGCCTTTCGGCTCGGGGCAATGGTGCAAAATGCGAGGGGCTCTGAGCGCCCCCGGGCACCCCGCAGCTGCCCTTCCCGCCCAGGCAAGCTGCTGGTTGTTCTTTGACCTTTCAGCTTTTTTTTTTTTCTTTTTCTTTTTCTTAGCACCGTTTTCAGCCCCGAGAAGTGGCCGAAGCAGCAAAGAAAAGCGAGAGGGGATGGAGCCGGGGTGCCAGCTCCTGCCGTGCCCTGCTTCGGGGCTGCATCCCCCAAACACGGTGCCCTTACAGAGCTCGGTCCGTCCTCCCGGCTGCCTGCTTTTGGTTAAATCTCCTTGCTCTGTGGCCGCCCGCTGTCCCCGTTACAGGGAATTTTCCCTGCTAACTTCCCTCTCACGGGGCTGCATTTGCAGGTTTTGCTCGCGCCGAAGCCGGCAGAGCCTGGGCGAGGACAAGGCAGCGGCTGCGAGGAACTCCCACAGCTCTGCCTTTAGTTTTCAGTGGAATGGATATTATTTTATTTTCCATTAAATTGAAGATGGAAAACAAGCCAAATTAACAGCCAGAATTTGGCAGACACTCTCCTCGTTGACTCCATCGCTGGATATTAGGAGAAGTGGGGTGCTTTCGCCCGGGGTTTTGGGAGCAGCGCACCCAGCGTGCGGGGCTGCTCGGCCCCAATCCCCCTCTTTTCCCCTGGCACCATACACTTTTCCTTTCACCCTCACCCCCCTTCCTCATCTCCTACACTGAGGGCCAAATGCTTGTGTGATGTCTTTCCTAAAATCCGAAAGCTGCAGCTGAAACAAGCCCTGGGAGCGCGCACCCTTCGCGGGCACGTTTCTTTGCACTGTCCTGAGTCTGCCCGCAGACCCCAAAACTGGGCCAGGTTAAGACAGATTTTTGCCAGAGGGGTGACACTGCTTCTGCTTTGGTCACCAGATTTTTAAAAACATATTTTGCACGCAGCAAAACACCCAAGCAAACAAGGAATAACACTGGAAAACGACTCTGACTGGAGAGCGCGGGGGGGAACCTGCGTCCCTACCCGAGCCCCAGCCCCGCTGCAGGGGATCTTGATCCGAAAACACTGCTCAGCCAACAGCAGCAGCTCCCCATCACCAAAAAAAAGCCCGACCTGACCCCAAAAACCTGCGCAGCTCCGGCACAATTTCCGTGCACGATTCCTGGAGACAGGAGCCGGGATTTCGCCCGGCCCCGAGCGGTTTCGGCGCGGAGCTGCTGCCGGCTGTGCCGTGCCGTGCCGTGCCGTGCCGTGCCGTGCCATGCTGTGCCGTACCTGGGTCTCGGAGAGGCTGAGGCTGCTGGCCAGCTGCTTGCGCTCGGCGCCCACCACGTAGTGGTTCTTCTCGAAGGCCCTCTCCAGCCGCAGGAGCTGGGACGGCGAGAAGGCGGTGCGGATGCGCTTGGGTTTGCGGGCGAAGGGCCCGTGCAGGAGCAGGCTCTCCTGGGACACCTCGCTCCCTGCGGGCAGAGCGGCAGCGTCAGGCCCCGCGGAGGCATCCCCGGCACCATGTCTGATGGGGTTTTGGGGGATTTGGGGTCTGGGGGAAGGTAGGGAAGGATGGGAGCCCCCCCAGCACTGCGGTGATCCCACCCGGCTCGTCGTCTCCTTCCCGGCTGGGCACGGGGCAGAGCGAGAGGGGAAGGGGGACAGAGAGGAAAAGGGGAGAGAGAAAAGGCACGGAGAGAGCTGGGGAAGAAAAACAGCAGGGAGAGAAATGAGGCGAGGGGGGAAAGAAGAGCGGAAGGAGAAAGAAGGACTAAGAGGTGAGAGAGGAGGTTGAGCAAATGGGAAAGTCAGGATGGAAAAAGACAAGAGGGGAAAGAAAGGGGAGAAAGTGAGAAATGACAAGGAAAAAACTGAGAGAAAAAAGAGAAAGGGAAATGAACGGGGTAAAAAGAGAGAAAAAGAAAGAAGGAAGGAAAAGGAGAGAATGGGGGAAAGAAAAAGAGACAGAAAGAAAAAGAAAAAAGATAAAGTAAAATAAATTTGAAAAGGCAAAGAAAAAAAAAAGAAAATACAGAAAGGTGGGAAGACTGAAAGGCAGGCAGAAAGACAGACAGAAAGAAAAAATAAAGAGAAAGGGAAAGAAAGAAAGAAAAAAGTGAGGGGGGTGGAACTAGGTGAGCTGTAAGGTCCCTTCCAAGCCAAAGCATTCAGTGACAGACAGAAGGAAAAATGCTACGGGAGAGAAGTGAGAGAGGGAACGAGACGGAGGCTGAGGGAAAGTCAGAAAGAAAGAGAGAAAGGGAAAAATCAGAGAGAAAAAGGGGAAGGAAATGAAAGAGGAAGGAAAGAGGGAGAAAGAAAGAGAGAAAGAAGAAAGAAAGAAAGAAAGAAAGAAAGAAAGAAAGAAAGAAAGAAAGAAAGAAAGAAAGAAAGAAAGAAAGAAAGAAAGAAAGAAAGAAAGAAAGAAAGAAAAAGAAAGAAAGAAAATTTAAAAAAATGAAAGAAGGAAAAAAGGGAAAAAAAGGGAAAAAAAGGAAAAAAATTTAAAAAGGGAAAAAAATGGAAAAAAAAGGGAAAAAAAAGGAAAAAATGAATAAAGCAAAGGAAACATGAGAAAGAAAAAGGATTAGAGGAGGAGGCAGCGAGACGGCTGGCTGGACAGAGCCCCGCGGGGCCGCCAGCACCGGGGGAGCCGCTGCGGGCACTGCGGGGCCGCACCGGGAGCTGCAGCCGCCGGCGGGGCTCGGGCTGGAAAATGGGGATGGGGATGGGAGGAGAGGGAAAGGAGGGGAGAGGAAAGGAAAAAAATGGAAAGGAAAGGAGAAAAAGGAAAGGAAAGGAAAGGAAAGGAAAGGAAAGGAAAGGAAAGGAAAGGAAAGGAAAGGAAAGGAAAGGAAAGGAAAGGAAAGGAAAGGAAAGGAAAGGAAAGGAAAGGAAAGGAAAGGAAAGGAAAGGAAAGGAAAGGAAAGGAAAGGAAAGGAAAGGAAAACGAGATAGGACAGTGAACGGGAAGAAGAAAGGAAGAGGGAGTTAGGAAAAGACAGAAGGAGAATAAAGAGGAAGGCAGGCAGAGAAAAGTGAGTGATTAGGAAAGAAGGATTTTTTTAAAAAAATGAGAAAGAAATTAAGAACAAAAATAATGGAAGAGAAAGAAAAAGAAACACGGAAAGAAAACAACAGGAAAAGAGAGAAACAGAAACAGAGAGGAGAGAAAGAAGAAAGAGAGAATGAAAGAAAGGGAAAGAAAGAGAGAGAAAGGGAAGGACAGAAAGAGAGAAAGAAAGAGAGAAAGAAAGAGAGAAAGAAAGAGAAAGAGAGAAAGAGAGAAAGAGAGAAAGAGAGAAAGAGAGAAAGAGAGAAAGAGAGAAAGAGAGAAAGAGAGAAAGAGAGAAAGAAAGAAAGAAAGAAAGAAAGAAAGAAAGAAAGAAAGAAAGAAAGAAAGAAAGAAAGAAAGAAAGAAAGAAAGAAAGAAAGAAGGAAATGGAAAGAAGGAAAGGAGGAAAGAGAAACAAATAGAGAAAGTGAGTAAGAAAAAAAAAAAAGAAATACAGGGAGGAGAGAAAGAGGGAAAGAAGGAAAGCAAGACGGAAAGAAAGAAGGCAGAAGAAGGCCGGCAAAGCAGGACAAGCGCTGGTCCCGAGGGCAGCAGCTCCGCGCTCCCAGCCCCGAGCGCCCGCGCTGCGCCCCCAGCCCCGGGGGGCTCCGGGCCCGGCCGTGCCCCGCGGCGCAGCAACAGGTGGGGGCCGGCGGCGCTTGGCGGGGCTCCCCGGGACCCCCTGAACCCCCCCCCGGTCCCCTCCATCCCCTCCCCAAAACCCCCAATCCCCCCCGGCTCCGTGCTCACCTTGGAAGCGGTGCCCGAAGAAGCGGTTGCGCAGCACCCAGGGGTAGAAGTTGAGGGGGTCGCGGTGCTGCGCTCCGAAAAAGGGGTGCGGGGGGGGCAGCGGCGGGGGTCCCACGGGCAGAGCCGGGTGCCCGACGGCCTCGGGGAAAACGAGCTCGGCGCTGCCGTACAGGGCCCGCCCGGCGGCGGCTGCAGCCCCCTGGAAGCCCCCCGGGAAGGAATCGGCGGCGGGGCCGGGGCCGGGGTAGGGGAGGGCGGCGGAGGGGCGCAGGGGGGGTTCGTCGGGGTTCAGGGGGGTGTCCTTGGCCACCAGGGACTCGATGGTGAAGCAGCGCTTGGCGGACGGCTGGAACATGGTTTGCGCCTGGGGGGGCCGGAGCGGGGCCGGTCCTGCGGGTGCGCGCCCGGCTGCGTGTGCGTGTGCGCGCGTGTGTGTGTGTGTGTGGGGTGTGTGGGGTGCGTGCAAGAAACCTCCCCCCCGGGTACACGCGCGCACACACGCGCGCACATGCACACACGCACATGCACACACGCGCGCACAACCCCCCCTCGCCGCCCACCCGCGGGCTGCCGGCAGCCCCCGCACCCTAAACCCTAAATCCCGCACCCTACACCCCGCACCCTACACCCTCCACCCTAAATCCAGCACCCTCCACCCTAAATCCAGCACCCTCCACCCTAAATCCCGCACCCTCCACCCCGCACCCTTCACCCTACACCCCTCGCCCCGTACCCAACACCCCCCCAAGCACCCCCCAGCACCCCCTCACCCCCTCACCCCCGCAGCCCCGCAGCCCCCAGCCCGGCTCGCCCTACAAATACAGCCGGTACCTGGGGCGGCCCGCCCGCCTGGGCGGCCTCACCTGCGGGGCTTGGGGGGGCTGCGGCTGGGGCTGGGGCCGGGGCCGGCGGCGGGGAGGAGGTGAGGGGGGGGGAAGGTTGGAAGGAAAGGGGGGGGGGAGGCAGAGAGCGCCTGAAAAACCGGCCTGGAGCCGCCGCCGGCGAGCCCACAAGTTGGGGGAGCGGGGCTGGGGATGGCCGGGGGGTCCCCGCCCGCCCCCCCCCCTCCTCCTTTCCCCTGAGCCCCCCCCTCCCCGGCTCTCCGCAGCCCCTCGGTGCCCGGCGGCAGCCCCGCGGGTCCCGGTGGGGTGGGGGGGTTAAAGGAGGGGGTGGGTGGGAAGGTGAAGCCCCCCCCACCCCAGACCCCAGCGCCGCCCCCCTGCCCATCCGCGCCCCCCCCCACCACCACCAAAAGGCGCAGGATGCGCGCAGCACCCCCCCCCCGAGCCCCCCCGGCTCCCAGCCGCCGGCAGCGGCGGACAAAAGCTCTTCCCACGGGTCCGATCCTGCGCGGGGAATAAAAACATCATGAAAAACATTTAAAAAAAATTAAAAAAAAAAATAATTCTAAAACCCGACCGCTTCGTGCAAGTGGCCCCCCCCTCCCCAAGGCGGCTGGATGGGGGGGGTGTGTGTGGGGGGGGCGATGCGCAGCCCCCTCGGCGGGCCCGTCCCGAGTTCACTCCGCAGTTTGGCTCTGCTTCGGCGCGGAGGAGGGGGCTGCCTCCCTCCCGCACAAAGGGGGCTGAAAGTCTATTTTCCACTTGGCTGGGCCGAAATGCTCCTCGCCGGCCCCCGCGGGTCCCCCGCTGCCCCCCACCTCCCCCCCGACCATGTCCCCCCCCCCCCATCCTCCCCAGGTCCTGCGCCCACCCGCGGGACCGGGCAGGATGGGAGCGGGGCGCAGCCGGCGGTGCGCAGCCTTGGAGACGCCGCAGCGCTCGGCCCCGCTTGTTGAGTTTGTTTTATTTTTATTATTTTTCATTTTTTTTTCGCCTCCGAGGAGGCGAAAAGAGAGGGAGAAGGAAAAAAAAAAAATGTCTCGGCGTTTTTAAATAGATATTTGTGGAGAAACGGGGAACGGGAAGGAGCGCGCGGCTGGGGCTGCCCGCCGGGAGCGCAGCGGGTGCGGAGCGGGGCGCACCTGGAGGGAAGGGAGAAGGGGAAGGGGAAAGGGGAAAAGGGGAAAAGGGAAAGGGAAAAAAGAGAAGGGAAAAAGGAGAAGGAAAGGGGAAAGGGGAAAGGGGGAAAAGGGAAAGGGAAAACGGGAAGGGAAAAAGGAGAAGGGAAGGGGAAGGGGAAAAGGGAAAAGGGGAAAGGAAAGGGGAAAAGGGGAAAAGGGAAAGGGAAAAACGGGAAGGGGAAAAGGGGAAGGGGAAAAGGGGAAGGGGAGGGGAAAAGGGGAAGGAAAGGGGAAAGAAGAGAAGGGGAAGGGAAGGGAAGGGAAGGGAAGGGAAGGGAAGGGAAGGGAAGGGAAGGGAAGGGAAGGGAAGGGAAGGGAAGGGAAGGGAAGGGAAGGGAAGGGAAGGGAAGGGAAGGGAAGGGAAGGGAAGGGAAGGGAAGGGAAGGGACACGGGGACAGCGCTCGGTTTGGATGCTGTGCGCCGGATTCGCAGCGTTTAATTCCATCCAGCTCCGCTCCGCTCCGTGCCGCCCCATTCCCATTCCCTCCCCCTGTTCCCTCCCGGCCCCCCCCCCGTTCCCTGCCCGTTTGGGGCTGCGGGACAGCGGCCACGGGTGCGGGGTGGGGCGGCGGGGCCGGGATTTCGTTTGGGGCCGCCCCAAAGCCCCCCGAGCATCCCCTGTAGGACGAAGCCCCCCCCCCGCGGCCGGAGGCGACCCCCGCCGGCAGCACCTCCCCTGCGCACCTCTCTCCGGGGGCACATTTTGAGGGGAGCTTCTTTGCTTTGGGGACCCCCCCGAGTGTCATTAAATCATTAAAATGATTTTATTTTTTTTTTATTTTATTTTTTTCTCCCGGATCTCTTGCATCCCCCTGGCTGGGGGGGGGTTTCTCCCTGCATCCCCCCGCAGGGTGGGTGCCTGGAGATCCCCACGGGGTGCCCGGCCGGGGGGAGCGGCTGGTGGTGGGGAGGGGGCTTTGCCTTCAACGAAAGGGGCTCCGGGGGGGGCCACTGCGGCACGGGGACTGGGTGGGGGGCGCGCAGGGGGTCCCTGCCCCCCGGACCGGGGGGTGCCACCGGGGCAGAGCGGGGGCTGCTCCTTGGCCAAATGGCATCGCGGCGGCTTCCCGGGGAGCAAACGAAAGAGGGAGGAAGAAGAGGAAGAGGAGGACGGGATGGGCACCAAAATCCAGCCTTGGGGTGGGGGGTGTGGGGGCAGCAGGGCCCGATCCGGCACGGTGCCGGCAGGTGCGAGCCGTGTGTGTGTCCCCCCCCCCGTTAATCTGTAACAGCAGCGAGGGCAGGAGGTGGAAAATCAGGGCCCGAGCCCCGGAGCGTGGCCACGGGCACAGCTGGCCGGGATGTTAAAAGTTGACCAGACTTCAAAGTGCTGCTTCATTTCCTCCTCCTCCTCCTCTTCCTCCTCCTCACCGCCCCACCTGCCAGGGCAGAGCTGCAGCCCCTGTTCCTCAGCCTTTTTTTTTTTTTTTTTTTTTTTTAATTATTATTATTATTTTAATTTATTTAATTTGGTTCAGGGGTGTGCTGGAGGGGAGTACGCCTCCCCCGAGCAACCCCTTGGGTTTCGGGGGGGCAATTTATCTCACCTCCCTGAGCCTTCCCTTGGTAAGGTGGCTTTGTCGGCTGGTCCGCTGGTGGATGGAGAGAGGGAGGGAGGGAGAGATGGAGAGATAGGAGGATGGAGGGATGCACATCACACAGGAATGGTGGAGATAGTGGTAGATCCATGCGCTGGCACGGATAGGTGGGAAGGAGATTTGGTTCATAGTCTCGGGCTGATATGGAGAGAGGATCCCACCACGTAGCCCGGGAAGGGGAAGCCCCCCCAGGTCACACAGCTGCACGTTAGGGGCTGGAAGGGATCCGTCCTGCAGGGACAGACGCTGCTGGCTCCTCACCCAGCAACACGATGGGCACGGCTGTTTGCAGAGGTTTCATCCAAAAAAAAAAAACAGGAGCCCTGTGCCGACACCGGCTCTGCTGCGACGGGCACAATCTAATCCAATCCCAACCTAATCCAGCCGGGAGGAGAGGTGGGGAAAGCACTAAAGCCAAAAGCATGCACCAAACGGTGAGACCGGATCCCTCGAGCCCTCGTAGTGCCCAGGTTCCTGAGCTGGAGGCTCTCTGAGGTGGGGTATCCCGATGGAAATGCAGCCACGTGCCATTAAAGCAAATTTTGCGCTTGCAAAGCAACCAGAATTTTGCACCCAGCTCTTTGCATTGACACCCCCAGCTCCTGAAAGGATCAGGGCACATCTCACAGCATCTACAGAGGATGGTTCAGGTGCCCATAATCCTGCCCAGACCTTCCCAAAACCTGCAGCCCCCCCACTGCAGGTGGCAATGCCCCTGCCAGGCATGGTCCCGGCACAACCGCCCCAGCCCTGGGGCTGCAGGGTCGGCTTCCACCCAGCAGAGCTGGGGCTTTCTGGGGCTTTTTGATTTTATAATTCCTTAGAAATAGCCCCAAATCGGAGAATAATCAGCTTCCTGAGGAAGAAATAATCAGCTTTTTCTCATCAGAGCTCCTTGAAATTGCGCGTGGAGCTTGTCGCAGCCCGGACACCAGGCAGAAAAGCAGCTCTTTGGAGGAAAAACTGACCCAGAATGTGATTTTTTTGGGCTCCCAGGGCTCCCTACAAGCATAGTCCATGAAACAGATAAGGTTTTGGGGATGGGGTCTCCGTGTGTAGATGCCACATCAGTGCGCACAGGTTTTTGGAGGGGCTGTGACCGAGCATTAGGGAGAATTTCTTCACGGAGAGGTGGTCAGGCACCCGATGGGCTGTCCTGGGTGATGGGGCTCCCTTCTCCTGCCAGCCTGGGGGGGTGAAGGCGGGCAGGGGACAGGCTGCTTCCTGCTGCTCCGCTGGGACTTTGTCACATCGAGGAGCTGGAGGATTGAAATTTGAGGTGAGACCCAGCTCGAGGTGGGATTCTGCAGGTAGGAGCCGCCCCCTGGCTCAGCACCCCGGCACCCAGGGGCGCAGCAGCAGGGGGTGCAAACTGCCCTAATCCCTGCCCTGGACCCTAAAAATCTCCCCAAAACCTGCGGTGGGAAGCTCTGGGCATAGCACGGGGATTCCTGGTGACTTCTCAGCACTCGTGCCACCGGCAGCGAGCAGAAGGGCTCAGCCAGGCTGCCTGCACCACCCCACTGGTTTTGGGGTGGAAGCCTGGTCTCCCAGCTTACACCCCACAGCACGGCTCACCCCGGGGCTGTAGGATGTTGTCCTTAAAGGAAAAACTTTGTCACCTATTGCAGGTTCAGCACTGCAGCAAAATATTTCTCTCTGAGCCATGCACCTCCTTGGGGTTGCACCGCACCGTGAGCCCCGCACCGTGTCCCAATGACACCCCAAAAGCCCCCAGTGATGGGGAAGGCACCATCCCACGAGGGATTGCTCCACGGCAGGGCAGGGAAACTGCAGGGAGAAGATGCGATGGCATCAGTGCACTGCTCGGATGGTGGGACAGACCCCAAAACCCCGCGGGGACCGTGCTGTGTTGTCGCAGTGGAGATCTGCAGACTTGGCTCCCGCTCACCTCCCCAACATAATGTTAAATGGCTTCAAGACGGTTTATCAGCCACTTACATATGTTGCTTATAGACGCCAAACTTATTAACACAATAAAACTGCTGCTCAGAAGCCTTCCTGCTTCTTTTGCTCGCGGAGAGCGTCGGCATCGGGAGCACCTAGCCGCCTCGGACGGAGACACACGGGGTTGCCTTTAAATGGCACCGAGGAAAACAAATCCACGCAGCTCCCGTGGCCCTCTCCAAGCACCTCCAGCTCTCCGCAGCCTCAGCTCCGAGGGCAGGGAGCGGGCACGCAGCAAACGGGGGGCACCGGGCACGTCCCAGTTTTCTGGGTGCCGCGGGGCTCCCCAAAAAAGCGCACCGCTGCTCGCCTTTGTGCAGGGGACGTGCCTCCAGGAGGAGCTGGTGCCGTGGGTGCTCGGTGCTGGTGATGCACCGAGCACCGAAGCATCCAGCCTGCCACCCGCTTCCCTCGGCGAGTGGTCGGAGGGGACCCCGGGTGATTCATGTGTTTATTTTCCCGGGTGCCATATGAAAAGGCAACCCCGCGTGTTTCCATACGAGGCGGCTAGGTGCTTCCAACACTGACATTCTCCAGGAGAAAAATAGGCAGGAAGGCTTCTGAGCAGCAGTTTTATTGTGTTAATAAGTTTGGCGTCTATAAGCAACATATGTAAATGACTGATATACTGTCTTGATGCCATTTAACATTATGTTGCGGAGGTGAGCGGGAGCCAAGTCTGCAGCATTTCGACTAATATGCAAGGAGCTGCCAATTTTTTAAAATTTTTTTCTTTTCTTTTCTTTTTTTTTTTAATATATTTTTCAAATTTTAAACAAGTTAGCAATCTGCCCGCGCCAAAATAATGACTCGGACCCTGCCGTCTCCGTCGCTGTTTCCTGGAAGATGGGTAAATATTGTGCTCGTTCCTCCCTCCCGGCAGCTCGAGGATGGAAACCCCGGGCTTTGAGGGATGCAGGGAATGAAATCCCTTCTGGGTTGACCCACACATGGCTCAGGTGCTCTGCGGGATGGGGTTATGGAGTATCCTGCAATGGGGCAGCTCCTGTGGGCACCCGGCTGCCCCAAATCCCCCTTGGGGTGAGCCCCGGGGGACGTCTCTTTCCAAGCAGGGGGGTCGCAGTGGCTGTGCTGCTCTGCCAGACCCCCAAAATCCCATTTCCAGCTCCTTTCCATCCTCCCCATCGCCACAAAAGGGGGCGAGGAAAGAGCGGAGCCGCTCCGCGAGGCTGCCAAGCGCAGCCCTGGCTGGCGGCGGTGGAGGTGCCAATGTCTCCGCGCTTCCCCCTTCCCCGGCGGGGAAAAAAAAAAAAAAAGACAAGGGGAAAAAAAAAAAAACGCAGTTAGTTTCTCCTTCTCGCAAGTAATTTTCAGTTAATTTATGTTGAATCAATGGTTCCTTGCAGTCATATGGATGGCAGGCTCCCAGCCATTATTAGTGTAAACAGATTTGTGAGCAGTATATTTAGCTGTTCCATATTGCTTTTAGGAAATGTGCGCATTTCAATGGTGTATACTCGCAGAGGGCCATACCCTGCCACTGCTCTGCAGGTGGGGACGGTGCTGTTCCGAGGTGCTCAGCAGCCCCCCGTGCTCACCCGCTGCCCCGGAGCCTCCTCTTCCTCGGGAGGAAGCCTCAAGCTGGCCTCTGGGTTGTGGTCGCCCTTGGAGGCAGCAGGGATATGGGTTCCTGCGCGCCCAATCTATATTTCGTCTGCAAAAAATGGCAAAATTGGGGGTTTTGGTGGTGGGGGCGGGCTGGGCTCAGCCCTGTGGGTTGGAGAGGGATTCAGCTCATGGGTGTGGTGGTGATGGAGTGTCATCTGAGGGTGCCCCTGTGTGGGTGTCCCTTGGTTTGGGTGTCCCCTGGTTTGGGTGTCCCTTGGCATGGGTGCCCCTTGGTGTGGGTGCCCCTCGGTGTGGGTGCCCATCATTTTTTCGGTGCTGTGGGGTGCTCCCTGCTCCCCAAAGCCCCATGAAAACTCCCAAACCTACAAGAGGGCTGAGCTGAGCTCCACTGGGGGTGAATCCCCAAGGATCAGGTGCCCAAGGGGGTCCTGACCAGGTGCCCGTGGTGCTGGACCACACCAGGACCCCGGTGGCACCGGCACCCCACAAAACCACAGCCACGTCCCCGCCGTGCTGGGAGGGACCTGGGCCCCTTCCCCCTGCCGAGCAGCTGATAGAAGAGAAATTGTTTTGATGCCGAATTCCAGAAAAGTGACAAATCTCCGGAGCTTTGGGCCAAGATGTAAAACGCGCTAAAAAAGAAATCCCCAGATTTATACCGAGCGGCGCTGGATGGGTGTAAAAAAACCCAGAGCGAGCGCAGCCTGCGAGGAGCCCTCCAAGTCCTGCGGGACGGATCCTGCCGCGCATCCTCCTGCGCCCAACCTCCACGGGGGGAGCCTCCCTTGGTGGTGGCAGGATCAGACCCCCCCACCTCCCCAAAACCTCGCTCCCAATGACCCCAACAGCCCAACAGCCCTGCACGTGCCAGGAAAAAGAGGCAGGGAGCGTGGGCGCAAGACGCGAGGGCAGGATGCGGCCCCGGGGCTTTGCTATTTTAATTTTCCCTGCCGGCTTGCCCGCGTGCACAGCCAGAGCCAGCCCGAAATAGCAGGCGCGAGCGCGCTGGCACGGGTGCAACGAGTGGAAGTGCATTGGCAGCCGGGCTCGGCGCGGCAGCGGTGAAAAGGATTTGGGCATCGCCTCTCCATGGCTACCCGGGCCCTGGAGAAGTATGCCGGGCTCGGGGGGGAGGGTGCCGGCTCCTTTCAGCGCGGAGAAAGCCGCGACATCAGGGCTCTGTTGTTGGATGTCACAATCTCCCTCCCCAGAGCGTGAAAAATCAATTAGGAAGAATTAGTGACATGGCGAGGCTGCGAGCGGGCGCTGCGCGGGGAGAACCGCAGGCGCCGTCCTGCACGCCGCCGGGGCAAAGCCAGCGGTGTGCCACCAGGACCGGCCTCTACGACCCCAAAACTCACTGCCCGGGCACCCAGGGGTGCCCCACGGAGAGCGTGCCCCATGGTTTTGTGCTGCCTTGGTGCTCCCGGCCTCGGTTTCCCCATCTGAGCAATGGGCTGAGCACGGGGCCGTGGCTGCGGGGCTGGAAGGGTTCGTCGGGAGCGGAACTCGCTCCGTGCTGCTGCGTTCCTCTTCCCTCCTCTTTCTGTGTGTGTGTGTATATATATAAATAAGGCAAAGAAAAAAAAAATCCCAAACTCTGATTAAAATCCCCCTTTTTTTATTCACCTGCCCATCTTTCCTCTGTCTCCATCTCCCATTCTATCCAAACTCATAATTAATCGCTCAAGGCAAAAGTAATGAATGTTAATTGGCCATCTGTACAAAGACTAATTAAAATCTACCATGCTGGGGATTAAAACATACCTATAGCAACTGCCTGAATTGAGAATGAGACAGAGGAGAGATTGAGAAAACAGCTGAAAGGCTTGTGCAAAACGCAGTCTTGCTTAGGTGTGAGATGAGTTGCAACTCGGAGATCTGAGATGCTTTATTATTAAAAAAAAAAAAAAAAAAAGGGGGTGGGGAAGAAACTTCGCCGCTCGGAGCTGATCCCGGAGATATTTTAATGGGAATAAAGGCCGCGGGAGATTTCAAAGGCGGAGCGACACCCTTTGGACCCCAACATTTAGGGTTTCGTTTGGACGCGAACAATAGCCGCCCCTCTCCCCCCGTCCGCAGCGGCTCACGCGCCAGGAGAAAATGTTGCTGGCGTTTTTCGGCTTTTTTAGGGCTTCTGGGTTTGAAGGAACCTCTCCGGGCACCGGGGGGCTGTGGGGATGCTCCAGCCCCACTTGGGACATGGGACCCACGTCCCACGCTTCATGGTGGGGAGCAAAAAAACCCCCCTGGGAATTTTAAGAGCTTCAAATCCAGCGTGGGCATCACCACCCGGCCAAACAACCTCTCCCTGTCCCCGGGGCCGTGCAGGCAGTGTTGTGGGGTCTCCCCCGTGCCCCCACCCCAAAGAAGCGTTAATAGGGTGACGGGGGAGCATCGTGCTGTGGCTCAGCTCTGCTCCTGGCCCCTTCTTTGTGCTAAATCCTGCGCTTTGCAGGCCGGCCACCCCTTTGTTGCGATGCGGCTGGAGGGTCTGGGAGCTGGAATAGCGTGGCACAAATAACCCCACAATAATTATTCACACATCGGCTCGACCCCACTCGCTGCAGCCCCTCCGAGCCCCCGGTGACACAGGGTAAAGGGGAACGGGGCTCAAGGGTGAGCTTCGAGCCTGGATCTGTCCCACTCGGTCCCCTCCAGGGCTGGTGGCACGGCTGGAGGTGGCACGAGGTGGCCAGGAGGTGCTGGGGTCGCTCCAAGGATGGGGGCACCCATGGGTGCTGGGTGGGCGATGAGAGAGGGGCAGGGAGGAGGGCTGGGTGTGGGCGCAGGGCAGCTCCGGCACGTGCAAAATGCCATTTTTTTAGTCTAAAAAAATAAAAAAAAAGTGCTTCTCCTCCAGCCCAGCTGCGGTGAGCTTGGAATCACCACCAGGAATCAGCGCCCTGCAGCTCCCCCAGTTCATTCCCCTGGGGACGGGGCCGTCCCCTTTTCCTTGGGGACCCCAAGCACCCGCTCCCACCCCCCTGGGTGACCCAATTTTTCTCCCAGCCCCCACATTTTCCCCTTTCCTTGCGGGAACATCTGCCCTCATCCCCAGAAATGTCCCAGAGCTCCAACACATCCATCCCAGGGGCTGGCTTTTGGGGTGGCGGCAGGGATATAGGGGATGGGGTGGGGGCTGATGGGTTTCCCCCCCGTGCCGCCGCCAGCCCCGCTCCCCTGCGCTCTGCGGGAAGCGCCCGGGCTCGGCTCTGCTCTTGTTTTCTCAGATTCGGTTGTGTTTACTCCCAACACGAGTGACCGCCGTGGCCCTATTACGGGAGCGGCTGACAGTTCGGCTGACAAGTGTGCTCGCGGCAGGAATGTGAATGCGGCTCCGCCGGGAAAGGCTTTGGAGCAGGGAGGGCTTCAAAGCCTGACGGGTTTTGAACCTTCCCCCCAAACAGCGTGGGGATGGAGGAGGAGGATGGAAAGGGGACGGGGAGCAGCCAGTAGTAGGGTTGGGGTCCGGGCTGCCTGGTGTCGCCGTCTCCATGTGTGGGGAGCGAGGCTCGAAATGCGCCCGGGTTGCATCGCGCACGGGCTGGCGACAAACGGGGCAAATCTGCAGAAAAATAGGGAAAAGCCTCCCGTTCCCGGCTGCCCTGCCCTATCAGGGTGCTGTGTTAATTAATCACAGATCATTTCTGCAGTGCCCCCCCCCATTAACCTCCATCGCCGACTAAATGCTAACTCCTTAAAGGCACTCGGGGCTGGTGGGGACAGGACATTTTACCAGCAAACCCGCTGCTCTTTGGCTCTAAACCGGGTTAATTTGTCATCTCCCCTTGCCTAACCCAGGGGTCCCTCGTTACACATTAAAGGGCTGCTCTTTGGGGGGGGGCTCAGCCGGACTGGAGCTGCTCCTGCTTGGTGTTAAGGGCACCAAAAGCAGGGGGCAGCACGGGGGGGACGTGAATAAAATTGGGACGGGGACCTGGCCATGGGTTGGCCTTCCTGAGGCTCATGCCGAGCCTGCCTTCGGAGGAGGATTGCCCCAAATCCTCCGAGATGATATTCCAGAGGGGTTTGGGGAGGATCGGAGGGGTTTTGTGGCACTGTTGGGTGGTTTTGGTGCCACAGAAGGGTTTGGGGCTTTGCTGGGGGCAGAGGTGCTGAGGGGCTGCTAAGTCTGGGTTGTGTGAGGTGTGGTGTGAAGGACTCGCTTGGGGCTCGGTGAACATCCCCAAAATCCCAGGAGCAGCCCCCAAAACCCCCCTGCGGAGCTCGCGAGGAGAGACAAGGGGCTCTGGACCAGCGGGCTGCCT
Source organism: Anas platyrhynchos (assembly GCF_047663525.1). Lineage (NCBI taxonomy): Eukaryota > Metazoa > Chordata > Aves > Anseriformes > Anatidae > Anas > Anas platyrhynchos. The sequence continues at coordinate 78,134,820 of NC_092590.1, forward strand.
GCCTGGGGGGCACCCTCCCAGTAACCACACACCCTCTATGGGGTCTGGGGGGGGGAAAGTGGGCACCTCCAGGCCCTTTTTCCCCCGGGATCACCTCTCCAAGGAGCTCAAAGCTCCTTTACCTTTAGCCCCGTGGCCAGAGGTGGCTGCTCGTTTGCGAGCGGGCTCCCGGTGTCCCCCGGGCAGGGCCGTGATCAGCACTTGTGTGCCCAGCAGCCGGGACAATGAAGGTCTCCCCACTGCTGAAAATCCTTTAATAAGGGCCAGAGGGACCTGGCCACAGCCTCCCGACCCCCTGAGCCTGGGGGCAGCCCGGGTCAGTGGGGGGGCTGGGGGAGGTGGCGGGGTGCGCTCCGTTTTTAATTTGGGAGGCTTTGCGGAGCGGTGGCGGGGCTTTGCGGGGGATTTAGCGGGTTTGCCCTCGCCGCCGTGCCAGGGACCCGGTGACACACATGGAAACAAAACCCCGGCAGTGACTTTGGCTCCTTTCATAACCCAGTTCCCCGAATTTCACCCCCTGCCAGCGGCACAAAGGCGGCAGTGTCTGCTGGCACGGGAGGGGGCTGGGACCCGGGGCAGGTCACCGGTGCACGTTTCCCCTTTTTCTGACCCAAAGTGCCATCGAGACCATCTCAGGGGTTTTCTGTAATGCCTTAATTTGGATCTCACAGCGGGAGGCGTCTGCTCCAGCCTCGTCCCCGCTGTTTGCCAGGGCTCCCCCCGGCACCGCATCGCCCCCGGTGAACTTCCAACCTGGAGAAGAAAAGCTCTGCAGCAGGAAAGGGCCTGGCACTGGTGGCTGCGGTGCCCCCAGCAGCAGGTTTGGTTCCTTTCATGTTAAATAAGCTCAGAGGAAGCGAAAGGGATGGGGCTGTCCCATGGGAACCCCTGCAGGGCTGTGCCAGGGCATTGGGGACAGGGACAGTGGGGCTCGAGGACCCTGCCTGGGGCTGCCACCACCCCAGGGAGGGTCCAGGGTTGGGATGGGAAGGGCAAAGCAGAGGGAAAAGGGAAAAAGAAAAAGGAAAGGAAGGGGCAAAGTGGCCTGAGAGTCAGGAGGGGAGCCTCAGCTCTGCCTCCTCCTGCTCCATCCCCTCCAAGCCCGCTGCTCCTCCAGGCCCTGAGCCCTTAGGGGATGAGGCTGGGGCTCCCCACAGCCTCCTTACAGCAGCCTCACCCCCCCCGTCCTGTGGCTGCTCCAGTCCCTGCCCGTTACCCGGTCTCGGTACGCCCTCAGCTGGTCACAGAAAATTAATAAAAAAAAGGAAAAGGAGAAAAATATTTCCTATCATTTTGCCTTTGCGCCTTGCGGCACCCTTGGGTGCGGGGACGCCGGCTGGGGATGCGCCGAGAGCACCGCTCGTCCCCGGGGGCTGTGGGGTGGTGCTGAGCACCCACGCACACATTTAGGAGGTTTGAGGGGATGGAAATGGGGACATCTGGTCCGAGGGGATGGGATCGGGAGAGTTGGGGACATCTGGTCCGAGGGGATGGGATCGGGAGAGTTGGGGACCTCTGGTCCCATCCAGGCACAGCGCGTCTGCGCCCCGCACCGCGGCTCAGATGGCCACTGGCACGCTGAGAGTTTCGGAAGGAGAGGTTTGGGAAGCACCCAGGGACACAGCCCCTAGCCTATTTGCACTAGGTTAAGCACCTACATTTAGGCAAATGTCCAAAATCCAGGTAAAAAAGATAAAAACGTCTCTCGAAGGAGAGGTTTTGGTTGGGGAAATGTCTGATTTTAAATGGCCCGTGTGGTACCACAGACCCCCACGTAGATGCTCTAAGGCAAAACAGATTTGCTGCTGGAGGGTGGTCAGGTGCCAACCCAGTACACACGACCCCAAAATAATCCTCCCCTTTGGGGCCCCTCAATTTTACTGCATCTCAACCCAAAAAGCCCATCGGGACCTCCCAGCCCGTTCCTACCAAGCCGTCCCCCAGCTCCACCTGCAGCTTGGGGCTCCTTCCACCTCCTCTGGGGGGTCTCCCTCCTCCTGCAGCCCAGAACCCGTAAGAGCAGGATTTGGGGATACCCAGCTGTGATCACCGGCGCTACTCATTGCAGAGAAGCGGATCCCAAAAGGACCCAATCTCTGCCCATAAACTGGCTGGGACAGGGCCCACCCAGCTGCAGGGTGAGGGGTGATTTTCAGCCCTCTGTGAAAGGAGGCGAGTCCAGGACCCCCTGACCCCTGAGAGGACAGCAGCAGGTCCTTCTGGGCTCCCCAAAAACACACAACGGCATCAGGCACCAAACCCAGAAGAAGAGGTATAGGAAGCAGAGGGATTTTTGCTAATAATTAACTTAATAGGGACACAGGGAAGAGGAAACCAAGAGGCAGACTAGCTCTGGAGAAGGCTTCGTTGAGCTTGACGGAATTAAGTGAACGTGGAGTTAATGGAAAAGGGTTTTTTTGATGGAATTAAGTGACCACGGAGCTCAGGAAATCACCTGGAGGTGGCAGAGAGGACCCAGAGGGACACGTGTGGTGCCTTGCGGGATGATGACCACGACCTGAGCCAGGCTCCCTGCTCCCACCCTCCCCAGAGCGCACCCACTTTGAACACACAGCAGAAAGACCAGAGCAGACAGGAAACTTTTAATGACTGGAGACGTAGGGAGACAGAAAAATAATCTCGGAATAAAAGGCTGCAAGAACAGGGTGGCAGAAGGAGCTAGGCGTTTCTGGGGCAGGTGGGGGGTGCCAGCCTCGCCACCAGCACTGTGCTTGTCCCACCTCTGGCACTCCAAGGAGTGGGCTTACGCCTCATGGAACTTGGAAAAATGAGGCTAAAAGCCCACAAATAACTAAAAGAACAACCTGGAAGAGGCTCAAACCCCAGCCCCAGCCCCAAGAAAACAGGAAAAACTCAGGGCAGTGATCAAACCCTCGCCCAGGGCTATGCTTGTGCCAGCTGGAGCTCCGGGCAGGCACCCCGGTGTTCGCATCTCCTGCGCAGGCAGCTCCCTCTCCTGGCAGCTCCCTGCCTGCAAGCAGCACCGGGAGCTGCTCAGCTCTGATCCCAAACCCTCTGGGCTCTGAGAGAGCCCCCAAGCTGCAGGAGAGTCTCTGGAGAGATGGGGAAGAGCCAGGGGTGATGACCTCCTGCTCTTACTTCTCTGAAGTACGACAGCAAAGCACGCAGGCGAGGGGCCAGGTGAGAGCAGCTCAGACGTCGTAGAAATCCACGTGGGCGCCGGAGCTGAAGGCGTCCTCCTCCAGGAGCTTCAGGAGCTTCTGGGCCGACACGGAGCAGTCGATGAGCTGCCCGCTCTCCTGCAGGCTCTGGAAATGCCGCCGCATCTCGGGGTCTCCGGTCTTCGTGCGGGCCAAGAGCTGCATGTCCGTGTCCAGAGGACCTGGGGAATCAAAGCAGAAGAAATCACAAACTCTGGTGCCCGTTCTCCTTCTGCACCTGGAGGAATATCTCCTTCTATTAAAACCAGCAGCAATTAACGAGCCCCCTGCTCACCCGGGGCGTAGTTGAGCACGCGCACGTCGGGCTCCTCCAGCGCCAGCACCTGGAACATCATGTCCCGGGCAGCCTTCCCGCTGCAGTACAGCGCCCAGTTCTTGAAGGGCTTTAGGGCGCAGAGGGAGGAGATGTTCACCACCGTCCTGCTCGAGCCGGGGCGCTTCCCGAAGGCCTGCAGGGCGGCCGTGGTGAGGCAAAGCGCCGAGGTGACGTTGAAGGCGAAGTAGGTGTTGATTTCAGCCGGGTCGGTGAGGTCGAGGAAGGATTTGGAGATGTCTCCCAGGGAGCCTGGGAACGAAGGACAAATGAGCCTGGAGTAGTTAAATATGGCCCCAACACCGTCCATATTTGCACCCCCATTTCCACAAGCAACACCCCAATGGGGACAAACATTGGGCAGCTTTGCTGGTCCAAGCTCTCCTGCTTAGATCGGGATCTCCTGGGAGAGCGAGGAGCTCGGCACGGCTCTGCTCACGTTTTTGGGTCACCCATGGGCAGCACCACGGGACAAGGACCTGCCCTGCCTGAACAAACAGCTCCCAACCTTTGGCCTCAAGCGCAACACCCCACAGGGCACCACACACTCTGCATTTTGATCTTTCTGGACCAAGTTGGGGGAAGATCTGAGGTCCTGCTCCTGCAGCGCTGTTACCTGCTGGAATGGTTGGCCTTATCCCAGAAATAATGGGGGAAAAGTGGCCCTAAAGCCAGCAGACTTTGGCCCTAAAGCCAAAGCAGGGTCTGAAGGTTTTCTGGAGGACAGAGCTTGAGGAGCAGGGCCGGAGGAAAGCAGGGGGCTGCAGGAGGAGGTGGGGGGCTGCAGGATGAAGCCGGGGGGGCTGCAGGAGCCTCAGCAGCAGCAAAGCACGGAGCTCCTGCACCACATCCCGGCAAGGAGCAGTCCCGGCGCTGCTGCCCCAGCTCCCCGGCCCCGTTCACAACAAGCCCCCGGCAATCCCCCCGCGCCCACCCCCACCATTAGGAGCCCCGCTCCCGGTTGTTACCGGCGTTGTTAACGACGAGCAAAGGGCCGGGCGGCGCCGAGGGCAGCAGCTCCCGCAGCGCCTCCACCGCCTTCCGCAGCCCCTGCTGGGTGCTCAGCTCGGCGGCCACGCACTCCACCCGCAGCCCGGCGGCGGCGGAGCCCCGCAGCTCGGTCGCCAGCTGGGCCAGCGGCTCCTCGGAGCGGGCCAGCAGCACCAGCAGCGAGCCCCGGCCCAACCGCGGGGCCAGCAGCCGGGCCAGGCTGCGCCCGAAGCCCCGCGAAGCCCCCGTCAGCACGCAGGAGGTCGCGGGCCAGCGCTGCGGCTCCGCTCCCGGCCCTATTCCCGGCCCTATTCCCGATCCCATTCCCGGCCCTATTCCCGGCCCCATTCCCGGCCCCGGCTCCATCGTGGCGCGCCACGGAGGGGGCGTGGCTTCGCGCCCCCGCGCCGTCACGCGCCCCATTCATGCCCCCGTGACGTCACGCGCCCCATTCATGCCCCCACCGCCCCTCAATGGGCGCTCCGCCAGCCCCAGCTCCCATTGGCTGCCCCCGCCCCTCGCCACGCCCCCTAGGTGGGCGTGGCCAGGGCTCGGCCCTACTCCCGCCGCGCCCCCGCCCCGCGGGGCTTCCCCTGCGCCTTGTGGCCCCAAATCGGGGTTTTTGGCCCCGTAGCAGTTTATTTATTTTATTTTTATTTACTTTATTTTTATTTTTATTTTTATTATTTTATTTTTATTATTTTATTTTATTTTATTTTATTTTATTTTATTTTATTTTATTTTTTTATTTTATTTTATTTCATTTTATTTCATTTAATTTTTTCCCCTATATATATTTTTTCACCCAATATCAGTTTTTTCCTGAAATATTTGTTTTTCCCCCATTATAATTCCTTTCCCCGATATAATTATTTCCCCAATATGTATTTTTTCCCCCAATATCAGTTTTTTCCTAATATATTTATTTTTCCCCCATTATAATTCTTTTCCCCGATATAACTATTTCCCCAATATATTTTTTTCACCCAATATCAGTTTATTTTTTCCCCTACATAATTTTATTTTTCCTCATTATCTTTTTTTTTTTTTTCCCTATATATATATATTTTGCCCAGTATCTTATTTTTTTTTTTTCCCAACTTATTTTTTTCCCCCAATATATTTTTTTACTGCTGGGCCCAGGGGTGCCGGAGCCCTGGCACAGACTGCCCAGAGCTTGGGGGGCTCCTCCTGGGGGAGCTGCAGCAGCCACCGGGATGTGGGGCTGGGCACCTTGCTGGGGGTCCTGCCCACCTCAACCACGCTGAGATCCTGGGATTAGGTGACAACACTGTTGTCTGATCCCAGAAATTCCTAAAGCCCTTTGTAAATGAATATTTTGGTGTATGAGGATGCAGCCAGCTTTCCAAGTGGGGCCCGGTGGGTGAGGAGCTAGCTGCTGGCTGGTTCCAGTCTCACAGCTCTCACACCCTGAGCACAGACGGCCCCCGCGGTGCCTGAGCAGGTAACGAAGCCGAGTTTCTCTCCATTAAGCAGTCACAGCTGCTGCCGAAACCCCCGCGCGTTCTAATAAAGCATTAAAAATTCATGGCGTGGCGAAAGCCCAAGAGCGATATTTGTTGTGCTAAAGCAAATCTTTCACGTTCGGCAAAATTAAGATCGTCAGCAAGAAGGAAGACAGTGAACGCGTGGCTTTGTCACGAGCAGCTTCTTGATGGCAGAACTTGCCTTGGTGGGTGCCAGTTCCCCCCTTTCTGCCTGCCCTGCACCCATCACATTTCTCGTCCCCATTCCCAGGGCCAGCTGGAAACGAGCAACATTTTAATGGAGTTTTCTTCCAGTGGTTCACTTCTCCCAACTGAGCCGTTTCCAGACCCCAATGAATTTGTGTAGAATTGGGGGTGAGGGTTTGGGAAGCCAGCAGAAGCTGCCTGCATTAATCCGCACTAAAAACAAGAAATCAGAGAGAGGGAGGAAACTCCCTCTGGGAGTTTAGCCGTGCCCTTTAGTCCTGCAGATCCTCCTCAAATATCTGCTGGGTTTCAATGTGGCACAATCACGCTGACTGTGCTTATTCCGCTTCTCCTGGAGAACACTGAGCCCTAAGCATCACTCAGCGATTTCAGGGCTGCTGCAGCCTCAGGGTTTTTTTTTTGTTTGTTTGTTTGTTTTTTTGTGCTCAGGGACAAGGAGGCACCGGCTCTCTTTGCTCCTCCTTCCAAGCACCCTGATGTGCTGCTGCCAGAGCCCTGTGGGATGAAAGGCAATGGATGGGGTGCTGCAGCGGTAGGGAGCCTCGTATTGGGAGATCTAGGCTACATCCTAAAAATCCCAAATCAAATTAAATCCCAAACTAAATCCCCAAAGCATTTTTATTTTTATTTTTATTTTTATATTCTTATTCTTTTCTTATTCTTTTCTTATTCTTATTCTTATTCTTTTCTTATTCTTATTCTTATTCTTATTCTTATTCTTATTCTTATTCTTATTCTTATTCTTATTCTTATTCTTATTCTTATTCTTATTCTTATTTATTTCTATTTCTATATTTCTATTTCTATTTCTATCTTTTAATATTTCTTATTTTTTTAATTTTTATTTCATTATTTTTATTTTTATTTCTGACTTTTCCTGGCTGCCCTTTTATCCCTGTGGGTATTTTTTTTGCAGCTTGCTAGTTCCTCTCCTCACCCGCTACCCAAACCCAGCCGTAAATCCACAGGGACGATTCACAAACAGAGACTTTCCCCGTGGTGGGAGGACTCCAGAAACGGGAGCTCCAAAAATTAAATTAATGCTGAAAAAGGGCAAGGGGCAGCACACAGCTTTAGGATTTTAGGTGCGGGAGGACGAGCAGAGTGATGCAGACAGGTCTCACGGAGCAGGATCAGCTCCGGTTGCGCAGCTCTGCTGGCTACAAGGATGCATCCAGGGTGGAGGAAAGGTGGGTGCGGGCTTTCCAGAACCCCGTGGCCCACAAAATCACCAGATTTTGGGCTTCCTTTGCAGCTCGGGGTGCAGTCGAGGGACACGACGCTAGGTGTCAGCGGCATTTCCAAGCTGGGGCTGCGGGAGGGGAACGGGGCGAAGGACTGGGGAGGTGGCTGGGGCAGCCGGGAGCTGCTGGGGGTGGAAACGCAGCCGAGCTGTTTGAGGTGGCTCCTGGTGTCTTATCAGAATTGTCCAGACATCATTGTTTGGAGATACGCCTATAGGGTTTGAGGATTTGTCCCGAGAAGCTGCCCAAGCTGCTCCACTGCTGCAGCACGGCTCCTGTTGGCATCGGGATATCGCGTCCGTGTGTGGCCGCAGTGCTCTGGGCAGCTTCTGTGGGGTGTAACAGGGCTCAGGAGAGGCCCTGGGTGGGTTTTACCCACCCTGAGGGAAACCCACCCGGAGGGAAACCCACCCCGGGACCGCTGGAGCTGGCCCCTGGAGCAGCCACCGCCGCCGTAGGGCTGCCAGGGCTCCCCCGTGCTGGAGAGGAAACGCGAAATTCCTCCAGCAAAGGACTTTGAACAATAGCTTTCAGGAAGAGCCCTGGGTATTTCTGCCCGTCGTTACCACCCAAGAAGGGCAGGGCGGCGAGTCACACAAGGTGGCCCTGGCTGCGGCCGTCATTTCGGGGGAGATTTCCATGACTACGGCCGGGGCAGCTGGAAGGGAGGGCTGTGGTTTCGCTCCTGAGCTCTGCTTCTTGTTCTGGTAGCCCAGAAGCCCCCAAGCTGGGGGATCCCCTGGTGTTTCATGCAGGCCCTGCTCAGAATCTGGCTCTGTGAGCTCCTAAAGAGGAGCTCAGAGCTGCTCTGAGCCACAGGTCTGCCCCCTCGCCCTCAAGTCCTGGCTGGGTGAAGCCACCCCATGCTCTGCTGGTGGGTTTTGGCAGGAATTTAGGTACCCCAGTGCAGCTTGCCGAGAGGTTTTCACCCCAGCATTGCCCCCGGAGATCCCCGTCCCTGTCTTTAGCTAAACCAGAAAGTCAGTTTTGAAAAACTGTCCACAACTTTGGAAAGCCAGAGCTCAGCTCAGACCCCAGGGCTGAAGCCCATGAAGTCCACCTTGCTACCATTTCAGTTTCTCTTCTTTTAATTTCCTGTATTCAGAAGGAAAAGCACGACAGCATGCAGGAGAAAGCAGGAATCAAGAATCAGAAGCACCGAGTCCCAAGCAGGGGCTTGGGGAACAGCACTGCAATATCAGAGAGGCTTCAAAATTTATTTCAGCGTTGGCAGGTCTTGATGGGAAGCAGAGCAGGACTTCAAGCGCAGCGAGAGCGGTGGCTGGAAGACTGGGATTTATCCCCTATAAACACATCCTGGAAGACTGAATTATCTTGGGGTCACCGCTATGTGCAGACAGACACGGATGGGGACGACAAAGCCAGCTCTGGGCAGGGGCACCTGCCTGAAGGCACCGAGAACTGGGGTGGGAGCACAGCCCCGAGCCTCCGAACCCCCCGGCTGGCTGCTGTGGGTGGCAGCACAGTGTGTGGGATGGTGGCGGAGGGTGCAGAGCCAGCCACGGCCCTTCCCAAAGCAGCAGCTGCTGAAAGGCTTCTGCTGCCCTCCAGCTCCCCGTGGCCGGGCACGGCCGCATTTTGTCTATGCGGGGTGGTTTCGGTGGGGTGAAGCCGTGGTGGGAGGCAGGATGAGATGGGGGCAGCTCTTGGGGCTGTGGGGCTTCGTTCCCAAGAGGTTGGAGAGGGGCTAAAGGTCGGTGCTGGGGAAGGAAAGCAGGCTGCTGCACGCCCAGGGTAAACAGGAGGGGCTGGCCGAGCGCACAGGGCTCGCCTGCGGCACCTCGAGGGTTGGTCTCTGTCGTTTTTGCTGGTTTAGTAAAACCAGGAGGATTTTCTGGGGTAGTTTCATGTGCTGGGGTGGGAGGAGGTGAATGGTGATGCACAGCCCGGCTGCAAACGAGGTGATGGTGAAGGAGTTTGGGGAAGGCAGGAGGGAGAGGTGGGAGCAGGAGGAGGAGGCTGGGGGGCAGCAGGAGCAGCCAGGGCAGCAGCCGGGGCTCCGGGAGAGCAGCGAGGGTCGAAGCTGTGTGGTGCTGTGGAAATGGAAGGGCGCTGCTTAAAAAGAGGGGATGAGGGACTAGGGATGGGGAAACCGGGGAGCTGGCAGGTTGTGGGGGACTGCCAGTGACCCAGCATCAGGGAAGGGACCAGCCCGCAGGGATGGTTTGAGTACCCAACATTGCAGGCGGCTATTTCATCCCGCACTGTGCCTAATTTTATTTTTTTTTTAATTCATGGATCAGTTTTCCAACCCTCTTATTTCATGGTGAAACGTTTTCCTGAATGACACCGACGAGACCAAAAGAAGATGAGCCCACAGACCATTTCTTGAATGTGTCAAACTTCTCCAAAGGTTGGGTCTGAAGTCCGTGGAAGTGAGAGGAAGGGACGGGACAGGCAGCGAGAGGGGGACACCAGCAGGGACACGGAGACGCCGGGAGCTGTTGGAAGCAGTTCAGCAAAATAACAGCACAGGCTGAAAACCCAGGGACCACCAAAGCAAGCACAATGAGAAAGAGATCGCTGGGATTTAAAGAAAATAAAATAAAATAAATGAAAGAAATTCTGTCAGTGGGATCCATCTAGTGAAATGTCAGAATTACAACCCAGTGTAGAACTGGAAAAATGCTAAAGGGAGGTCAGGGATTAAAAGGGGTTTTTGCAAGCTCCGTCAGGCTGATGCCTGCCCCATAAAAACAATGCACCTACCGATATGGAACTTCATTAGCTGGAAATTAAGGGAACATAAAAGAGCTCCTGTCAGCCAGCATTGTTTTTAGGGAAATAGAATCTGTCAGGCAAGTGATACCATTTTCTAATGGGCTTATGAGCTTGTAACAGACATCTTTGATGCATTTGTGTTGGTTCTGCATGATGATTTGATTAATAAATTAGAACAATACAAATGCAGAATGCTTGTGTCAGTGACTGGCAAGGATAAATAAACGTCTTGGGGACAGGCTTTGAAATGACACAACGTTTGTGTGGCAACAAATAATAAGGGCAAACCCCAGACACGCCGTGTCAGTAAGCAATGAAAATTCATCTGAAGGTGCCCAGATGCCCCGTGTCCGGGGACGAAGAATGGGGCTTTTTGTGCAGAATGGAAACTTTTATCCCAGATGGCAGCGACCTGAGGAGAACTGAAGGTGATGGTGGGTAAAGAGCTGAACGTCAGCCTCGGCATTCACATTTCACCACAGATTTGGAAGCCGCTTGATGCATAAAAAATCTATGGTTAGTGCTCTTCAGGAGGTCCCCCTATGAGATAAAAATATCCCTCTCCTTCCCCATTTTCCATGAATAATTATGAATCTATGAAAATATTTTCGGTGCTTTCCTCTTGAGAAAAAACGTGAAGTTTTGCTGGTAAATTAAAATAGACATTTATTTACTTTAATTCAATTTAAAGCCAAACATTTCTTTTTAGACAGTTTTACCGTGCCTCATAGTATCTTCCCATGTTCTTCCATGGAGGTTAATGCTCTGTTTTTCTCCAGGATTTTTTTTTTCCTGCTGGTACAGGACCATGAGACTGAAGTTAAGAAAGGAATAAATGTCAGAGCTGGGTGACAAATTGATCTCTAAGTTCCCAGCTCCAGGCTCAAAGCCCTTGTGGGGGTCTGGTGGACCAAGCAGTGCGCTCAGAACAAAAAAACAGACCCTGCTGGGCGCGGTGTTTGTGGTGGCACCATCACCTGGTTGAGCATTCAGGATCAGAGCTGGCTTTGGTGTCCTTCCTAGCAGCTCTCATGCTGTAACCAAAACCATTAAGCGCCACCACCAGCCGCTCGCTCAGCCTCTGGTGTTTAATCCTGTTTCTGAGGCTCGGTGAAGACAATGCAATATTTACCACTGCCTTCAGGAACATTGGCTCAGAACCGTACTAATTTGAGCAAAAACAGTAATCTCCTTAGCTGCTAGCAGCGGTAGGTGGTGGTGTCTGTGGGTTTCACACCGGAGCTGGGCACGCCGAGCAGCGCATTATATTTTTCCTGGAGCCATGGGCAGCTCATCTTGGCGGTCTGAAGTCCAGAGCGGTTTGAATCCCAGCCCATCTCCTGGCTCTGCTTTGCCACGGGGGGCTGCATCTGCGAGGAGGGGTGCTGGAAGCATCGGGCTCCCGGCGTGCCGGCGAGGAGGAGAGCCCAGCTCGCCTCTGCGGAGCAGCCGGCGGAGGCAGGCGCAAAATGCACAGCGCTCCCCTCCCGTCGGATCCCGAACCAGCCCTGGGGGAATGCTGCGTCGTCTGCTGGGCTCAGAAATTGCCCAATTGCTATTTTTATCTGCCTCCATTATCTCGCTGACGTGTCTCTTTTGCTTCTGGTCCTCGGGAAGCTTCTCTCGGATCTCCATGGTGACTGCCATCCGAGGACAGATTTCCTCGCTGGTGTTAACACATCCGAAGCGACATCCATCTGGTCTCGCACGACACCGTGTTTGGCAGCCGGAGGCATGATATGCAAGAGCTGCTGAACTTCGTGTGAGCTAACAAAGTTTCTGTCGGGCTTTCCTTGCCCCTCTTGTATCGCTGCAGTCACGCACGGATAGCGATTTGGGAAGTTCTTCTATCACCCTCTCATTTGATTCAGGGGATGATGCAGAGAGATTCAGACCAGCAGCGCTCAGCCTCTTAGGAAGCCACAGCGAGGGAAGCCAGAGGCGTGCTCTTACAATTAACTCACTTTATTTATATCTCAGAGCATGAAACAACAAAAGCAAACACAGAAACCCCCGGCAGCGTGTGTAGCCTGTCCTTCCTGCTCTTCACCCCATTACACATCACAGCTCCCCGCTGTGCCTCTCGCCGACCACAGGATCTCCGGGCACCCAATGCAGCGCCAGCACATAGCTGGGATAACGCATGGTTTTCAGACACAAAATAATAATAATAATAAATGATAACCAGCCATTTTAGGAGAGATTAGTGGCGGGAGCCACAGCGAGCTCTCGAGGAGACCTTGACACCCACGGCTGTTTTCGGAGGCTGGCAGCGCTGCCTGTAGGAAGCTCTGTGGTGTCCTTGGGTGAAGGCACCTCTGGGGCTGCTCTGGGTGTCTTCGCCTTCCCCAAGGCCATAGTAGGGGCTCTGCAATGGGGTGGGATTGGGATGAGGTTAGTTTGGACTGGGGTCCTGCTGGGCACATCCCTAGGAAGGAGCTAAGCTGGGGACAGTCTCATGGGGAAGATGGCAGAGGGCACACAGCGCTGCAAGGGGGGGCTCTTTTTTGGGGGAGAATGGTGTGGTGGCTGAACCTCTTGGGGCACGGCACAGGGACGTTCCTATGGGGGTGTCCCCTCACTTGGGGACATGAAGGGAACCTCTCTTCGTGGTCACAGTGGGGCCACAGCCATGGCGCTGGGTACCCTCGAGGGATATGGCATAGGTTTAATGCTGTGGGGCTGTGGCCCCTCAAGGTGGGATGTCACTGCCATGGGCTTGTGTCCCTTCAAGGGTACACAAGGGACACTGCCATGGGGCTGCGTCCCCTCATGGGGGAAGACATGGGGTCGCAGCCAGGGGCCTATGTCCCCTCATGGAGGATGTCACTGCTATGGGTTTCTGACTTATCCTGGGGGATGTCATGGGGTCACTGCTGTGGGATTGTGTCCCTTCAGGGGCACATGGCACAAGGGACACTGCCACGGGGCTGTGTCCCCTCATGGAGGCTGTCACTGCTGTGGGGCTGTTGTGTCCCCTCACAGGGGGGATGACACATGGGGTCTCTGCTATGGGTTTGTGACCCCTCATGGAGGATGTCACTGGTGTGGGGTTGTGTCCCCTCACTGGAGATGTCACTGCCATGGGGCTGTGTCCCCTCACGGGGGGGCTGACACATGGGGTCTCTGCCATGGGGCTGCGTCCCCTCATGGAGGATGTCACCGCCGTGGTGCTGCGTCCCCTCACGCCCACCTCACCCTCCCCAGCACCCTCCCCTTTTTCCCCTCCCTGCTCCCGGCCATCCCCTCTCCCTCCGGGGGCCGGCCCCGGGGCTCTCCCCGCCCCGCTCGGGGCCGGGCTCCCGGCAGCGGCTCCCCGGCAGGCCCCGGCTCAGCCCCGGGCTCCCCGCACTACAACTCCCGGCGTGCCCGGAGCCAGGGCTCGGCCGAAGGGGAGCAGGGAGGGCCGGCAGGTAGTAGGGGAGGCTCAGCCCGGCTCGGCTGGGCTCGCTGGGTGCCCTCCGGAGCCTTCCCCCTGCTCCTCCTCCTCCTCCTCCTCCTCCTCCATGGAGCGGGGGAAGATGGCGGAGCTGGAGAGCCTGGAGACGGCGGCGGAGCACGAAAGGATCCTGCGGGAGATTGAGAGCACCGACACGGCCTGCATCGGCCCCACGCTCAGGTACGGGGCTTGGGGGACACCCACAGGGCTTGGGGGGCACCCACGGGGTTTGGGGAGCACCCACGGGGCTGGATTGGGGCACCCCGGGGTGCTCCCCCCATGGGCAGGTGCCTCCTGCCTGAGGCTCCAAGGGGACGGCCCCGACCCTGGAGGCGGTGTGAGGAGGAAGAGGATTCCTTTCTTGAGGGGGAAAGCCCTCTAGAAAGGAGAGAAGCCCCCAAAATCGCTGGATTTGGGGGCGTGGGAGGTGCAGGAGGTGGTGGGGTGAGGCTTGGCTCACCACCTGCCTGCTGCCCCTCTTGGTTCTCCGATTTCTCCTTCGCCACCTTTGGGTGCTGCCTCCTGTCCCTGCGCTGCTTTTCTCCTCGCTGTGCACAGCTGTGGTGTGAGGATGTGTTGGGTGTTGGACCCCTTCTCCTCCTTCTTGGGGCCTGCGTCCTTCCAGCTCGTCCCCGGGTGACAATAAGGAGCTGTCACCCAGCCCATGGTGGCACCTGTAGGATGGGCAGGATGCAGGAGGAGAAGGACCCACGAGGGTTTTGCTGCCCTCGTTTTTTTTTCCCCCAGCACTTGTCGAAGTTATTCCTCAACCCCTTCACAAAAACCGTGACTAATTGCGGAGCGGGCACAATTACGGTCCTGATGAGGATGTGAGTTAATGCTTCTGCTTGCTTAATGGCTCCTTTGTTCTCCCCTTAAACATCTTTTTTCCAGCGGTTCTTGTGGTGTCCGTCAGCTGGCAGACCCCGCTGCCGAGCTCTCCTGTCCGAGCAGCCAGGTAAAGGCAGCCGCCTGCCCCACAGCTCCGTCCCTCAGCTTTTCGTCTCCCTCCTGCTCCTGCCCGTGGCTCTGGGTCTGCTCCTTGACCCCGTACGTGTTCCTTTGCTGTGCCCTTTAGGGTTTTGCAGCAGGAGTTTCTGCTGTGTTGTTAATTGGGAAGACATGCGAGCTGGCAGTGCCACCGAACCCTGCTTTCTCAGGAGGAACCATCTGATGTATTTATTTTTAATCGTGATATTTGAGGTGAATTCTGCCCGTTTGAGGGCTGTTCTTGCCAGGCAGGCGCCATGCTGGTGGTGTCGTGGTCCCGATAGAAGCCACGGGCTTGATTCAGCAAACTGCGAACACCTCCTGTCCCCGTTTAAAGTGGAGGAAGTTCCCTGGGGAACTTCACGTGAAAACCAAAACGCGTTAACTCAATGCCGGGCACAAATGTGTTCGTTATCTGCTGGGAGGTTAACGAGGCAGACGGGCAGAGCTGTTTATAGCTCGCTGTAAGGGTTTCACCTTCATCTTTCGGTTTCTCTCTATCAGCCCAGGAGCTGCTGAGCTTGCAATCACGGTGCCAGGTGGGAGCGTTTAGGTACAAACAGCCCTCCAGCCCCCTGTCCCACCCCCTCCACAGCAGCCCGTCCTTTCTTTTCAGCGTTTGAGCTTTACAGAGTCATGGTTTTTAAATGACTCAGGTGGCTTCCTTTAGAAATCAACGGGTTTAAGCTGTCTGCCTTGCCCTGATGCTCCAGTGCAGGCAGAAAGTTCAAGGCAAAGCTTTTTGTGCGTGGATCAATAGGATGCTGGGTTCATCTTGCTGGAAGGGCTGCCTCTTTGTTTAGTTTTTCTGACTTCGCAGTTTTATTTCTGAAGTTCTGCAAACCTTTAAAGGTAAAGGTTTAAAGGCGGCAGCTTTAGGAACAAAACTGAAAGAACGGGTTAGAATGGCTGGGAACTGCCAGGATTACGTGTGGGTGGCTCTTCTTGCTCGGTTTCATAGAGCTAAGTGCAGTTAGTCTTGTTCCTTAATATTAAAGGTTGATGTGGAGGCTTTATATTTATCTTTGCATACCCACAGAAGAAACACTAATGAGCATCCAGGGCGAAGCAAGGTTTGTCCTTCGCTGCGTTAGCTTCAGCAGTGGCACTTCATCAGGAGGAGAAATGCTACACGAGCAGAAATGCGACCTGCTCCAAGGATTTCTAGAGTTTAAACTGAAGCAGCTCGGGGTAAACACGATGTGCTGGAGAGTCCGGGAATGTGGATGATGGAAACTTGGAGAAAAAAATAAAAGAAAAGGTGACTCACTGCTGGGAAGCATCATGGAAGAAGTGTGTCTCAGGAGCTGGGCTGGCTTCCCTTCTAGGAACAGAGATCCCAAAACACAGTTCAGAAATAGGCTGTGCTGCTGGGCTCCTACCTCCAGCACTGGCTTTTTTGGAGAATTGCAGCATTTTCAGTGTCTGACACAGCAGAGCTAGATACCACGATTGCTGCTGGCCCCGTGTTGTAGGGGCACGGCGCTCGGTGCTGGGTTGGTGTCATCAGAGGGTGGTCGAGGGGTTAAGATGGTAAAGTGAAGGTCCAGCTAATTCATCTGTCTGGGTGGGTTCGTGTCCCACCCATCAGGGAGAGCTTTCTGTTAGGGGAAAAAAAATAATAAAAAAAAAAAATCAAGTGTAGTAATTCTCACCCTGGGGCGGGGGAAGGCCGCGATGCCTTCTTGAAGTCCCTTCCAGCCCCGTTTTTTTTTCTTTTTTTTTTCTGCTGGTTTCTTTCTGTGATTCTGGGAGTCAGCAGGATGGGCCGGGCCTCCATTGTGCGAGGAGCTGTGCAGATGTGGGACAAAGCTCTGCCCCTCTTCTAAATATAAAACGGGAGACGGGGGCATGCGAGGGAGCGTTGCGACAGCGCTGGGCTGTGTGACGAGCGGGGCCCGGCTCGTGGCCTGCTGCGCTGGGGGCTCTCAATATAAAATATTTAATTAGAAATATTTAATTTCTAATTTCTATACGAGTATAGATTCATACCTGACAGCCAACGTCGCTGTGTGTGAAGGAGGACGCCGAGCAAGTTGAGCGAGGCTCTGTGGGGACCCCCTTGGGTCCGCGATGCTCCTGGAATCCCAATAATGCATTTCAGGATGTCTTTCCTGCCATTCAGCCCCTACTAATTATATCCATTGCTCCTAATTCCACTTCCTTCTGCTGTTCTAATTCCGCTTTTATTTTTATTTTTTATTTTTTCCCCTTTTTGTTATGCTCCTTGATTTTTGCAGAGTATTTTTGGATCTCCTCTCTCCAGGTTTCTAAGAATCCCGTAAATCTGTGGGGTCAGGTAACCTTCGAGGGAAAAGGAAACCTGCTGGCCTAAAAGCTCCTCTGGACCGAGCTGTGACTTCAGAGCACTCTAATTATCCTTACGCCCAATTGACCCATGAGGTTTGTTGCTCTTCAGCGAGTTTTTTGTGCCCTTGGTATGTTTTTTTTTGGGACAGGGAGCTAGTTTTTTGTCCCCTTGGTATATTTTTTTTTAGGGACAGGGAGCTAGTGCTGGACCTCTAACTTCTCCCGAGCCCTTCACACGAAATGCCCGATCTCCAGTTCTTTTTTCTGTGCTCTGCTCCCAGCTCGTAAATGAATGACTCAGGCTGGAGCAGGGTTATTCTCCACGACAGCCCCTGTACGTGGGCCGTGCGGCGTCACTCGCTTCTCCCCGTGAGCCCGCGTGGTTGTATGACTTGCTAATCATTTCGCATTTTTTTTTCTCGGTTTCAGCCTGCAGATATTTTGCTGTCACTTCCCCTGCTACTCCGCAGTGTCCTTTAGCAGCAGATGTCACCTCACGGTTAAAATGCACGCTTTGGATTTTTCGAGTGACTTCTTAATCTGCTTTGCAGTTTGCACGGCTCGAGCTTTTTCAATCAGCCACTGCTCAAAATGCCTTGCCTTCCTCGCTCTCAAGCTGCGTTTGCAGCTTTTTTGAAAGCGGGGAAGGATTTTTAAACAATGTTTGATAAATTAAAGCAAAACCCCCTCCGGCCACGCAGACGTAGCTACGGTGTTCCTGCCGCCTCCTCAGCGTTTTCGATGCAGATAAAATTCTGTCTGTGCTCTCCAGGGTAGTCTCCTGTTCATACACCGAGCAGCTCTCTTCTCCTCAGCATCAGAGCAGGATTTATGACTTAATGCAGAGCTATTTTCTTGGGATTTCAGTCGCTGGAAGCTGTGGATCGTGCTCCTCCTTGCTCCGCCTGTACCTTTGTACTGGAGGCTGCTGCAGCGGGAGCTGCTGGGAGGGAGCGAGATTTGCAAGGGATTGTTCTCCGGGGCTGCCTGATCTCAGGGAGTTGTTACCCTGCCAGCTCTTGTGTCATCTGCAAATTATATCATCGGGCTCCTTTTTTTTTTTTTTTTTGTTTCCTTTTTAGATATATATTTACTTTCTGGATTGTTCCTCGGTGGTTGCGATTTTTATCAGTTACGGTAGGGCTTGTACTTACCTGAACCCTTTCAGCAAGCTGACAAATGTTAGATCTCGAGCAGCAATTAGTCGTTGCCTGTGTGCTTTGGTGCAGAGCTCTACTTTTTACCAGGAGCTGGGTATCTGGCTGCTAATTGTGCTTGTTCGGGGAGATTACGGACTTGTTTAACCTAAGAATGAAACTGAGCCCACTTGATAGGGTGTAGTTTCTCCTAAGCAGCTCTTGGCGGAGATTAAAGCAGGGCTGTAATTAGGCTCCATTCTCTTAATCCTTTATCGAGTTTTCCACGACTGTGTTTGGGATTAGCGTTGTCCCGACTGACCCAGAGCTGCCTGGCTGACCCTTTTCTCACCCCAGCAGCGTGCCGCTTTCACCCCACTGTCTGCATCCACCCCGTGCCATGGTCCTGCTTCAACACTGGAGCCAGAGGCTCCTTTTGGAGCTTTCTGGGCCTCCTGATTCAAAGGGATCACAAATATTATTTTCTGGGAGCAAGGAAAGTAGCCCCAGAGTGCTGCTGGCTGCGCACTGAGGCACCCTACTAATTTTGGGGGCGCACCGAGCTCCCCTCTCGCTGCTCCAGGCTGGAGCCTTGTTTTGCAGGACAAATAGCAGCAGCTTGCCGGGGTCCTGGCTCTGTCGTGACCCTATGCTATCCAATTTTTTGGTGCAGAGCTCTGGAAACAGGGGCTTGGCTCTCACAGACAGGGCCAGGCAGGTGATGGGGCTCTCATTTGTCCCTCCAAGCGCCCAGCGCCTCCTCAGCTGGGAGGTGTGCCCGTGGGGAACCTGACCAGCAGTGGGGCTGGGTGGAAAAAAGGACCCAGCTACGTGAAAACCTTAGTTTAGGAGCTTAAACAAAAGCTTAGGAGAGCTGGATGCCTTCATCCAGCCCTGCCTTGACCTCCTGTGCTGTGAAAATGGCCATGGAGTCGGCAGGTGAGTGCTGGGTGCTTCCTGGGGCTGCCATAAGTGATCTCCCCTGTCCTTTATTTCTTCCTCCCAGGTGTCAGCATGGCTCAGGTGGGTGCTGAAACACTACCCTCCCCTTTCCCTCTTTATTATTTCAGCTGGATCACTTTGCCCCAGCTTCATCTCAGGCTCATTTTATGGCATCCCAGTGCCTGGAGCGGTACGAGGGATGTGATGGTTGGGTGCTGAGTCCAGGGGCCAGCTCTGCTGTTAAATATCTGACATCCACAGCTTGGCTTGCCCTCTGCGAGCTGCTTTAGTTCCTCACCTGGCGGAAAAGTGCTCGGCTGGGGAGTGGAGCTGGTTTATTTGGGGTTGGCAGGGAGCAGGAGCAGCCAGCCTTCGGGGCTGGGTGCTGGGCAGGACGGGCAGCCGGGCTGGTCCTCGCCCGCTGCCGTGGGTGAGATGAGGATAAGGCTCTGCGTTGCAGATGTGAAGCCAGGGACAGTGACAGACGTTGGGTTTAGGAGCTTCCCAAGGAATATTTCAGCAGGGAGGCGTGAAGAGGGCACGGTGGGCGTCCTCCTGCTTGTGCTACCGACTGCTGCGCTCTCCTCCAGCCGCGGGGCAGGCTGGAGCACGGCTGGGATCTCCTACACGTGCTGGGACCAGCCACCAAGCACCCCATTGAGGTCCTGGGGCGGGTAAGAACTGAAGAGCACTCAAAAACCACGCACAAAATCATTTTTTTTTTAAAAATAACATTTCTGTGCTACCTGCGGTGATGCCAAGGGCCGGCTGCTGGCGAGGGAGCGCGGCGGAGAAGCGGCGCGGCGCAGCCCGTCCAGACACTGACTGCTGGCCGCAGAGCTTGCTGAGGAAGCTGCTTGTGACAACTGTAAATTGCCTGCTAATAAAAGCCTCGCAGGAGCTTTTGAAGCATCTTTCAGCCCGTTCTCCTGCCACCCAGACGGGGAAACTGCAATCTCCTGCAAACGAGCCTGTGCCGCTGCTCATATGCACTTAATTAAGTGTCTTTTAAAAGGCAGCTCGTTGCAGTGCTGCTTGAATTATATTAGTATTCCCTTCTGGTCAGGCTGGTGCTCTTCAGCTTTGTGTTTTCTGCTGTGGAGAGGAAAAAAATAATAACCAGCGAGGGCTCCTGTGAAGTAATTCAGCACCAGCACTCACGGTCCATCAGGAGACGGACGGCCAGCCCTGCCCGGAGGTGTGCTTCATTTCTCCATGCCAGCTTTTAGGAATCCTTCATCCAGCAAGCCCTGCCTGGAGGTATGCTTCACTTCACGCTGCCAGCTTTTAGGAACACTTCCTCACTTGCAGCATTAAGGTGCTGGAAGCCACTTTGGGATGGTGAATCCCTATAATTGTGTAACCCTTCTTATTTCAGTCCGCGCCCCGGTGCAGGCTGCAGGGAACAGCTCGCAGGAATGCGCTGCCTGATTATTTATAGCTTGCGTTTTCTTCCTTTTTTCTCCCAGAAGTACATTCCTTTCTGGAGTTTAATGAATCACTGTCAGAGGACAGATTACCGAGTGCCTGTTCCTGTTCCGGGGGCTGTGGAAGTGTGTCTGGGCTCTTGGAGCTCTCTGAGTTTGTTTTTCTGCTCACCCCCCAGGCGCCTTTGATGCCTGGCAGCGGTGTTGTGAGGTCGTGAGCTAAAGGGAGAGATTTCCCTGCTATCATTAGGGAAAAGCAGCCGTAGGAGTCTGTGCTGCTGCTTCTGGAGCTGTCCCTGCATGAGTTTGCAGCGTTTCCTTGGAGCTGGCAGCTGCCTTGTGGTGTTGAGCGCTACCTGCTCTGTCCCCTCTGTCGTGCTCCTCCCAGTTCCACTTTCAGTGGTTTGAAGCTTTTTTTAAATAAAATATCCATTTATTCCATGGATGCAGAAGCCTAACAATATGCATTTTGTGATTGCCTCTGCCCAGAGGAGAGCAGACAGCCTCTGAGGGGGAGAAAAAAAAACAAACCATGAAATGACTGGGATTGCTTAACCCGGAGAAGACAAAGCGGGCGTGTAATTCATCTTCAGATACAGACCAGACTGTTGAAATGATGAAGAAGAGCTTTTCTATTAAGTAAAAGCTCCAGAATTGCTGTATGTTATTCTTACAGCACTGCTGTGTGTTCCTGAGGTCTGGGCTACAGCTGCAGCAGCGGGGGTTCGGGATGAACGCAGGGGATTGCTCTCGGATGGATAGCGAAGAAAATCGTGCGACTGTTCGTGCCGGTCACATCAAAGGCTCTTCTTGTTCCTTGTTTTGTCTCTGAGGGTGGTGAGGAGGGGGTGCTGATCAAACTGCATGCAGAGCAAGCACAGGCACGTGCATTTAGTTTCTTGCAGTTTGCTCGTGAGCTTCTGCTGGGTCTCTTCCCCACAGCTCGGTCTCGTGGCTCAGCCAGCTATTGCTCTAACGTTTAAACATTTCAAGGTGATGAATTCTGCAGCTTGATTGCACGTTGTGCACTTCTTGAGGGTTTCAAATTGTTTTCTGCTAGGACAAGGCCTGGGCTGTCACGAAGGATGATGAGAAATCGTTGGTCAGTTGTTGTCTTTTTTTTGTTTTCCCTTCTTTTCCCTGTCTTTTTTTTGTTTTCCAAGCTGGAAGCTCTGAATCAATTCAGTCAATTTTCCTGCTAGCACTGCTCTGAATCGCTCAGGGTCCCTGTTCCTTTTCCTGGTGTCTTTTCTCGTGGAGCTCTCACCTTTTTGCAGCAACGCTGGTGAGATCCGAGCTGCACGTAGAAATGAAGCTGCAGATTCAGTTCTTGAGCTGGATTAAGCAGCACGGTGATGTTTTAGGCTCTGCTTTCCTTTCTGCTCGTGGTTCCTTGTGGTCTCTCCAGCCTGAGCCAGCCCTGCTGGCAGCGTGGCCCTAATAACACTCCCGTTATTTGCTTTTGGCTTTGCAGCTGATCAAACCGAAACAGTTCCGTGCCCTCTGCCTCTCTCCTTCTCCAAACCACTGTTAAGCACATCGAACCTGATGAAAATCAACCATCCAATTTTATTTCCTCAGAGTTCTCACAACGCTTTTAGCACCCGAGTGTGTTACGTTGACCAGATGCCCTGTTACCAGCTCTGACTCCTCCAAAGAGCGCTGGTAAATCAGCACCACGAATGCCACCCGAAGAAGCCGTTCCCTCCTTCCAGCATTGCACACTCACAAATTTGCTAACAGTTTTTAAGGAAGCCTTCTCCTGCTCTGCAGCGGGCTGGGATCTCCACGTGCTGCAGGAATTGGTGTCCCGTTTTCCATCGTTCCCTTCTCTCGCAGTAACAGCCACACCAGCGCTGGGTTCTTGCTGATCCCGTGTCCGTGGCTTGGCATTTTTGTGTGTTTGTGAGCAAATGCAACTGCTCGTTTTGCTCTGCTGGGCTCAATATCTTCTGTTAACACCTCAGTCCGTGGCTGCAGGAGAGGGTTTTGGTGCAGAAACTCCTTAGACCCACAGCCAAGCATTTTGCCAGCTGTTCCACGCTGGGTTTGTTTCCCCAAAGAGCTCCCAACCCCTCACCTCCCTCTGACGTTTGAATAAGTTAGAAGCTTTCATAGATTAAGAAATCAGCTTTTAAAAGGTCCTTTTCTTTTTTGCATAGCTTATTTTGCTGTTGCATTTAGCATACGGCGATTTGTGCTCTGTAATTTTGCAGAGCTGGAAAATTTTTCTCTTATTCCTTGAAAAATCTTCTGCTGCTGAGGGGGGTGCGTGTGTACGTGAGTGTTTGAAGCCTTTATTCATCACTGGTGTACTGCTGGCTTGGAGCATATAAATACATCTTTTAAGCAGTTACCTTGCCACCCCCGAGCTCGTAATACTTCGAGCTGTTCCTTTTTAATTTCCTTTTTCACGCTGTTTCTCTGTGCCTGTAAGAGTTTTCCTCCTGCTCCCACAGGGGTGCGGGGTTTGGGGCTCCACGGGGCTGCATCACAGATTCTGAATGCTTCAGAGGCTGGGAGCTGAGACACCTTCTGGAGCTGTCCTGCCTCAAACCCAACAATTTGGGAACCTAAAACCTTAGCTGTGGGGCATCTCGTCTGCGTGAGCGTGCCAGCAGCATCTCTGCGAGGCTGGTTTTGCTCCCAAGCGCGTGGCACTCGAGGTGTTCCCAGCAGGTACGTGCCTGAACTCCTGGGGATGGCTCCTTTTGCTCTCTCTGGGTTCAAGGAGC
This sequence comes from Anas platyrhynchos, assembly GCF_047663525.1. NCBI lineage: Eukaryota > Metazoa > Chordata > Aves > Anseriformes > Anatidae > Anas > Anas platyrhynchos. Next base: position 78,158,006 of record NC_092590.1, read on the forward strand.
CTCCGGGGTGGTTTTTCTCCCAGAGCAGCTCCTCCAGCTGCCTTTTGGCTCTCCTTTTCTGAGGGCTCATTGGAGGTAGTGAGCTGGCTGGGTTATTTGTGGGGTGCTCCCTGCTCTGATGCGCCATAGGGCGGCTGCCACGGCTCCTCGAGAAGCCAAAAATAGGAGGCCAGGCTGCTCAGCTTCCCGTGGATGTGCTGTAGGAAGTAAGGTCCTTTAATAACATTTCTGATTCAGCTCTAGGTCATCACAGAGAGCTTGTAATCCCTTTGTGACCACCAGCCTGTTCCCAGGTGCTGCTCGTCTTGCAGAAACGAGGATGCTCCGTGCCTGTCTGCTGGAATTTCCTCCCTCCTCTTCCAAATTGGTTAATTAGTACAGATTGTTAGCTCTGCTGTGGGGTTGGCCTTAGGGCTGGCAATTTGCTCGGGCAAACACACTGCTTTGTGCTCTTCCAGTCACTCAGAGCCAAAGGGGCAGGGCAGCAGGTGAGCAAATCCTCGTTTCTGCTGCTTCTCGGGGTGGTTATTGGCACCAGCTGGGGGTGAGGCTGTGTTTGGGGCCAGCCCAGTGCTTTTGGGGTTTTAAACTGCGTGCAGCAGTGAAGGAAAGGTGAATATCTGCAGAAGTGGCTGCGCTCTCCCTGAAATCCCCGTGCTTTAGCAACCTGTTGCTGGAAGGCTTACAATTTTTTAATACTTTGCTTCTGGCAGATGGTGAACGTGCTGGTGCTGTTCCTGGTGCCAGTGGGGAGAATTAAGTGAAGCCTGAGAGCCTTGTGCATAGGGAGAGGCTCTTAACAGGGCTTCAGAGCGTGGGGGACAGAAGTCACCTCAAGCCCAGACGTCCCCACAGTCACTGCTGTGCTTTGCTCCCCGTGCCAAAAGGGAGCTGCAATATCCTTGTACTCTTCTGTGTTCCTCTCCCTGAACCTGCTGATGGTTCACGTGCAGCCCAGAGGAGCTCTTTCCCCTTTTCTGATCAGAATTAATTCCTTGCCTCCCTTCCTGCACCAAATAAAGCCCTGAACATCGCTGCACCTCGTGGGACGTGGGGCTGAGCATGCTGCTGCAGCACGGCGTGTGGCTGCGACTGCTGCTGAGCTCCGGGTTGCTTTCTGAGCTCAGGCAGGGCGCTTGGAGCCAGCACAGCAAGTCTCCTCCTTAAAATCTACCTGTGAGGTTCAGCGATGTGCCAGGTCTTCCATAAAAGGTTTCTGAGAAGCCGTGCTTTGCTTTTTTAACGTTTCTTTTGCCATTCAAGGGGAACGGAAAGGGAAAAGCTGCCTGTCAGGAGCGTTTTTTTTTCCCCTCTCTGCTGAGTCACGACGACTTCCAGGGTAAGGTAGGCGCCTGGGAGCATGGAGCTGTGGACTTTGCTTTCAGGCTGACGTCTCAAAGCTCAAACACGTGATGGGAGTGATGAGATGAAGAAGGGAGCAAGGCTGGGCAGAGGCAGCAATGCCAAAATTGAGCCAGGATCCCAGATTTTTTTTTCTTAATTGATAAGAAGCAGAGGTTGCTTGATTTCTTGGGTGTGAGCTTCCGTGGTAGGTGTAATCCTCTAGAACGTGGTGCCTGTTAAAGGAAGATCTTTTTATTTTATTATATCCTTATTATTGCCTTTGTCAAGATAGCTTCCTTCCTGCGTTGTCAGAAACTAGAAAGCATAAAGACCACTCGAGCCATCTTCCTGATCCATTTCTTTCTTCCTCTCTCTGATTAGGAGAGCCTCAGACCCTGGAGGATTAAAACCTGAATTTGCTGGAGGAGCAGAGCCCCAGGGAAGGCTGGCAGGGGTGTCGGTGCCCTCCTCAGGCCGCCTTTTCCTGCCAGCATCGTGTGCTGCTTCACCTGTGAGCTCGTGGCTTTTAGGTCCCGAGTGAGTTTACCCGTGGCTGCTGCTCAGAAACCCCTCGTGGGGCTTTCCTGGGTAAGACGTTGCTGTAGGTAAATGTAGAAACTTCATGCTCAGCTTCTTTGGTAAGGAGCTGGGCCCTGGATTAAGGCTTTGAGCTCACGGACTGCCTTGCTAATCATGTGTTAAGGGAGGGTAGAGGTCTGCTCGCCGTGAATTCCTTGTGTCAGTGGGTCTTCTGGACCCATTTCTTCCATAAATCAGATTTTTTTTCCTTTTATCAATATGATGGACCCCTGCAGAGTCAGGGTCCCCCTCGGTGTTTTGTGCCTCTGCTTAATTCTGTAGCTGTTTAAGGACACCCTTCTGAAGCAGTGGAAGAAGATGTAATTGGTAGGGGGTGTCCGTGGGGTGCCTTGCAGCTCTGCCTCCCAACACAGCTGCTCGTCAGGTGGCTCACCCGTCCTCTGCCTCCTCGTGCTGCTTTTCTTCCCTAAAAGGTTCGTAAAGGTAGGAGAAACTTCACAGCTTGGAGTCAGGACTCAAATTTGATGTCAAGCGCTGTTGCTTCTGCTTGCATCTCGCAGCCCAGTGCTGCTGGGGGGTCTTTGGGCTGTAGGAGGTAGCAGGGACCCGAAGAGGCTTTTTGGGGCTGGCAGAGCAATGAACCCCAAGGGCTTTGAATGCTCCTTACACCGAAATGCAGGAGCTTGACTTGCTTGTGTTGGGGATGTGCTGTTTGTGTTATTGATTTCCTTCTGCTGTGCTGCCCTGGGTGCTCGGAGAAACGGTCACCTCTAGGTGGGATCCACCCGAAATGCTGGATGTCATTGCCCGCACTTTGCATTTAAGTGCTAGAAAAACCCCAATCAGAGCTTTCTGAGAGCCTGCCCTCTCACGCAGGGCTGTAGGAAACATCTCTTTAGGAAAAAAAGCAAGAGCAAAGCCAGGCAGGGGGGTTATAGTGGTTATCGCTCCTGCAGTGCAGCCGGACCGCTGCCAGGGGCGGCCTTCAGCAGGGTTCCTCTGGCCCTCCGAGCTGGAAATGCTGCAGGAAGAAAGGGATGTTTATGGTCTGGATGCTGATTTTTGGAGTTGGCTGATTTGCCCCAGACTTGGGGATTTTGGTTCAGGAGTGGATTTGTCTTGTGGTTGCTGGAGGTCTGCGTGGCAGGCTCCGGTGACCAAAAATGCTGCCTGCTAGCACCCGGCTGGTGGAATAAAAATAAGATGATAAATGAATAATAAATAATAAATGAATGACAGAAATGTTCTGGGGATGAGCCAAAGCAGGTTTGCAATACTTACATGTGGATGGGTCATCTGGGTCTGCCTCTTTCTGCCCGCTAGCAGCGCTTGGTAGTGAAATCATATTAAGAACAAGATTTTGGTTCTGAATTTATCAATTGACAAAAAAAAAAATCACAAAAAGTCACAACAGAAACCCAACAAACAAGAAAAACCCCAAACAAAACCACAAACTCTGGTGGTTTTTCCTATTTGCTCTGCAGTGTGCTGCTCCTGCTGCTTTTCTCCTTGGTTCGGGAGCAGCAGCGAAAAGTGCCCGGCCCTCGCTGGGGCCGTGCCACGAATTGTTGCGTGCCAGACGGGCCTGCGAGCACTTTGTTCTGGAGAGGATTCCAAAATAGGCGCTGGAAGGGAACCCGGTAGGTGGCACATCCACAGGAGGCAGTGAATACTCCAGGAGGTTTGTGGGTTTTTTTTACTAAAAGCTTCAGAGGCTGTTGTAGATCACCGTGGAAAGTGAACTCTTTTGCAACAAGTAGGGGGAATAATAGGGGAAAACAAAAACCAAAAAACAGCACAAAACAAACAGTCCTTTCATGGACCTGCTGCACTTAATTGTTATTTGTCCCGCTTCCTTATTTCTAGTTTTTAAACTAAGTATGTGGAAGTCCGAAGCAAATAACAAAATATTCTTTCCTGGGAAAGTTGATGTAATTAATTCCTCTCTAATTCTCCCAAATAATTGAGATCCCTGCGAAATAAGCTTGAAATGAAGCAGTGCTTTGTTATTTTCCTTAAAAAGAGCTGTTTGGGGGAGACGGGGATGAGGCCAAATGCACTTTGGGCTCGTTTCTTCTGTCCTTGAACTGATCCGTGCCTTGTCCCGAACAGGATCTCACTCATGCGGGAGGGGAGAATTATTGCAATTCCCTTTTTCCTGAGCATTTTTGGTGCTGATGGTCAGAGCTGTCTGGTACAGATCCGTTTGAAGTCCAGGATGCTCGTTGGCATGTGAGGTTATTGGGCAGTGCTCCCATTTTGACGGGAAGCTATAAATGATGGAAATAAGAGACAATTTGGTTAGCAGGGCAAAATGCGAGGGACGTAGCTGCTGCAGGGCCTGTATGCAGCTGGGTAGCATAACAGTCTTTAATCGTTAAGAGGCGATAATAACACAGCCAGCTTTAATTACACGTGTGGCTGAAGCTGCAGAGCAAGGGTCGGACGCGGTGGCGGGGACAGAAAAATAAATGGAAGCTGGAAATCAAAGCAGGAAGCGCAAAATGAGATCGCGCCTGGCTCAAGCCAAGAGACTCTTACTGGAAAAATGACTCGTCCTTGCTGAGCGTTTGCCTGTGCGCACAGAAATGAAGCTCCCTGTCGAGGGGAGAGAAAATAATCCCAAACCAGGAGCTGTGATGGGAGCCGAGCCGATGGGGTCCTGCCAGCGGGGAGGAACGGTGGCGGCACGGAGCGGGTCGTGTCCTGTGTGTAAGGACAGCAGGAGGATGCAGCTGAGATGTCGGCGGTGCCTTCTCATCGTCGTGCTTCGAGACGGGCAGAGGATCGTGGCCCTGTTTGTGCCACCAGGCTTTCCACAAGGTGAGCAAATTAGGGAACGGGAACCACCCCCAGAGGACGAAATGTCTCAGCCCTTCGCCGCTGGCTGACCGTGGTGATGCTCAAAGTGCAGAGAAATGCTGTCAGACGTCCTCTGTGCTCCCACATCCCAACAGAAATGCTGTCAGACATCCCTTGTGCTTCCACGTCCCGACAGAGATCTTTTTACTGAGTTCTGTGCTGAAATTCAGCCTGGTGAAGGTGGCTGTAGGGTCAGCAGCACGGCCACCGGGCAGGTGAAGCTAAGTGGAAAGCCGAAACTGCTCTCCGTACTGAATTGCCCCCAGCGTGGTTCCTTACGTGCTTTTATCTATGCAAAATACACCCGTGAAGTTGAACACGAATATGTTTTGCCTAAAGGACGTGTCTTATTCCTGTTGGAGTGGAAAATATTCACCGGAGTTCCCAGTCTGAAGAGGAGATCGCCGCTTTCTGCAGCGTGGCTTAGCCATGAGTTGCGTTCTGGTGCTGTAAGGAGCAGTCCTGCAGTGGCTAGCTCAAAAAGCTGGGTGTGCCTGGCCTCCTGCATCATCTGTGTGGCATGTAGGAGTGGTTTCACAGGTGGTTTCTCACGCCTGATATCAGTGACACATTCTGGGGGCCCCGTTTCCTCCCATCGGTGTGCAGCTGCTGAATAAACCAGCAGCCTGCAGCACTCTTATCTCTGCAGGTGATGAAAATCACATTATTTCCTGGGTGAAACAGCAAAAAACAAGAGTCAGGGCAGCATTAAATATCTCAAGGTGATTCTTCAGCTGTTGCATGTGAAGGTATTTTTCCCCCCATATGATTTTAGGGCTGCAGGACGTCCGATAACACCCCTGCAGCCCGCAACTCTCCTCGTCTAAGAGCGGTGCAGCCTGGCCACGTGGGGAAAAAGGACTGAGGCTGTCCCCGGGGTGCTGCTGCCACATCTCCTGTGAGATCTCCTCATCTCGCTGTGACCAGCGAGAGGGTTTTTGTGCGCTGCCCATCTGCTCGCAGAGGGACAAGGGGAGCGCGTGGTGATCACTCTCGCGCGTGAGTAATGGGAGCAGCTTCGCGGTGGCAATCGACAGAAAACACATCTGCCCCGGTTCTGCTTCACTGCCCTGTTGCCCAGGGATGACTTCCTTCACTAAAAGGCGTGTTCGTATTAATTATTTATTAATTATTTATTTTTTTTGGCTGCTTCTTGCAGTACGTCTCCATAAAGGGGGTGTTTGCATCCAGTCCTTCAGCTGCTGTTGCCATCGTGGGGTTGGGTTTTGTGGTTTTCTATCAGCAAGCATCCAAAGCTTTTGAGCTATTTATTTATTTTTGCAACCTGTGTTTGCTCAGAGAAGGTGTAACAAGAGGAACTTCTCACCAGTGTGCAATTGGCCAGGGTTTTCGGGAGGAGCTGGCTGTCTGGGTGGGAAGGGATGTGACAAACAGGCGGGCTCCCTGCAGAAGCAGATGAATGAACATCTCGAGAAGCCCAAGTTTAAGTGCCTCGAGGGTTTTGCTGGGCTCACTGGTGTGCAAACAAGGGCTTGGCAGCCCCGGGGGATGGAGCCCAGCCCATGCTTGGGGCTGTCGGGGCTTATTGCTATCTGAAACTAATTGGGGTGTCACCGCTAGGACAAAAGCCTGGGGCTGGTAGCGGGATGATTTAAGTTGGGCTGCTCTTGGGTTTTATTTTCATTTTTCCACCACGTTTCCATCTTTAGGATAAGGAGGCACTCCAAGAGCTTCCCAGTTGCTGGTGGGGTGTTTCCTCTGCTGTTCGGAGGATTTGGACACGAGCAGAACTGTTCAGTTCTGGCACCTGCCCTTCCCCTGCTGTAACACGTATGGTTTTCTGTGCTTGGGGTGCTAAACCTCTGTGTTTTCAGCCCCTGCTGCAAGCCTTGCGTGTAAATACCTCTACTCCCTGTCCCTTTATTGCATGACAGCAATTTTTTCTTTATTTTCTTGAAGCCACGGCAGTGTTGATCCATTAGCAGACGTTTCCATTCTGTGGGATGTTTCCTCCAGTATGGGGAACCAAAGCAGCGTGCTCAGAGTCCTGCGCCCTCCGGCTGATTTATACAAGGCCTGCCCAGGTCTGTGCGTGCACGCCTGGATGTTTTGGCCCCTCTCTGCAGGTGCTGAGGAGCCTGACCCCGCCGTTGGCTCAGCGCTGTGATTTCCCACGTGGGAAAGCCGCAGCCCCCGGTGCCTGTCCCTGAACTCCTCCCCGTCCCCGTTCTCAGGCTGGAGCGTGTTTTTTTTTCACTCTTTGGACCTTCCGCTGCTCTTTAATGAGCTCTTGGCATGCTTTTGTGAGTCTCCTGAACTCAGGATGTATTTTTAGAGCCCCTCGTGCTCCAAGCCGTGCGATGATCGTCGCTCAGCCCTGAGCTTCCCGCTCCGGACCAGCTGCAAGCTGCCGATCCCCAGAGCGATTATTCCACGCAGAGACCAGGATTTGAACTTCTTTTGCTGTTTTTTTCCCCAAGTGGGATGGAGAAGGGAGCTGGGAAAGGCTGGGGGGCTTTTCAGAGACAAACAAAAAAAAAAAGCTGGGAGCCCCCAGCGAGAGGGGGACGCGAGAGGGACGAGCCCGAGCGAGCAGAGGAGGTGGAACTCATAAATAGTCGATTGTCCTGATCTAATCAGGAGCCCTATTTTTACACATCCTGTGCTCTGTGTATGTTATTTTCTTCCTTTTCAAATCGAAAGAGCTTGCTGCTGTGTGTTTTTTCTTCTTTTTTTTTTTTTTTTTTTCCCCTTGCCTGCTTCCCAAACAGGAAAAGCCAGAGCTTTATTTTTTCCTCCCGAGGAAGAATTCTAAACTGCTGCTGAATGACAGGCCTATTTTGACAAGGCAGAGGTGTAAATATACGGGAGGCCGGGCTGGGCTCTTTTAATCTTGAGGTGGGACAGGGCTTCGAGAAGCCTCTTCTGCAGGACACGGCTCGGGAAGGAGCGGGGGCTGCTGCTTGCCTCTGGTGCTGGGCTGGCTCCGTGGTGAAGCCTTTCCAAATTGATTTTCCTGGGGGAAATATCCAGGGGTAGGAGCGCTGGCTTGCTGCAGAAGCCAAATGTTAAGTCCTGCTGGGCTGTGAGGGCGCTCCTGGCAGTGGTTCTGCCCTGTGAGCATCCCAAAAATGATGCTGCAAGGAGACAAGGCCCTGTTGTCCTCCAGCACCCTTTGCCTTCCACTTTCTCTGGCTGAAACCCTGATACAGCTGCAATAAATACATATAATATAAATATATTATATATATATTATATGATATTTATATATAATATAAATATAATAAAATACAACCAAAGAAGCACCTTGTGCCCATGGTATTTGAGGTGCTTGCCATGGAGGAGCCTCAGAGCGGCTCCATCTGCTGTGGGAATTGCCGAGCTGTTCCGCATTGTGGTCATAAAATGGATCAGCCAGTCCCAAAAACCCCTCCTGACGTGGAAATGCCTGGCTCCCTCGATAACCACGGGGCTGGAGAGCAGATTTCAGCGCCCAGCACCACACACGACCCATCACAGCAGCCGGCCCTGCCGGCACGGCACCGGGACGGAGGCGAGAGCTTCGTGCCCGATCCCTTTGTGCTCTCCGCGCGTGTTTTCTCCTCCTCAACTTTCCCGTTGGGGACGCCCAGGTCCTTTTGAAGCACGTTGGCTCGAGGCCTGAGCCATTGCACGTTGCCTTTTTAAAATTCCTTCTGCGCTATCAGCTGGCCGCAGCGTCCTTCCCTTCCTGTCCTCAGCCGCTTTGTTCTCGAGCAGCTCACCGAGCTGGAAGACTCTCTAGGAACCCTAGGTAGGAGAGGTGCTTATCCCATTATTTTGGGTCTGTTAGCGTTCATTTTTTGCTAAGAACAAAAAGCTGAAGCAAACGGAGCTGTTTGCATTTGAAGAAATCCTGCAGCTGCCCCAGCTCGGCACGAGGTGCTCGTGTGTCCCCGTGCTGCGGTGCTTTGCATGTGCTGGGTTTGGGACCCCGCGCTGGCAATTTAATGTTTTTCCCCCAGTTTGGTGCAGCCCTTGGGTTGCAAACTGAGCCTCTGCAGTGCTGGAGGCAGCTCGGGCTCGTTGCTTGTACAGGAGAGGCCTTGGGGAGCTCGTGCTGCCGGAGCCGCCCTGCGCTCTTGGATTTTCTGGAGCAAACTTGACGAGGTGAATTCACTAAAGCCGTTGAAGGTCTGGAAAAGGTTTTTTGAGTAAGTCTGTCTTTGCTGTGTGTTGAATGCCCGTGCTGGTTGCTTCCTCTGCTCTATCTTCATCTTATAATTATATTTTTTTAAGGATGAAGGAACCATTAATTTATCTCCGCTGACCTTTGCACGATGCAGACCGTGAATTCCCCACCGTGGCCTTTGCTTGAGCTTGAGTACGGCTTCGAGGCGGGATTAGCATCGGTGGAAAAGGGCTGGGATGGGAAGTTTGTCTTCCCTCTCGGTTCCTTATGACAAATGATTACTCTTCCTGCTTGCAAGACCAGGAATTTGCCTGGCTTTGGCTCCCAGGTGGGCTCTGTCCTGCAGCAAAGTGCTGCCTGCAGTTACACAGCGAATGGTTGGGACAGCACAAGGTACTGTGCTCCTTTATTTTCGTCTTCAAGCCAAACAGATGACACTCCTTAGGTCACTTGTAGGGTTTATTTAGGACTTAAGTAAGGGTTTCTGAATTGGTTTCAGCCTGTCCTTTCTCTTCCAGTTCATCAAATAGGTCCATTGCATCAGTAATGCCACCACGCCAGCGTTAAGCAGCAAAGCAACGCCGTTAGGATCGTGCCAGTGGCATCATCCGGGGATGGAAACTCAAAGCAGGTCGCTGTGAGCCATTGCTGGTACTGCCTGGCCTTCGGGGGCTGATTTTTGTAGAATCATCAAGGTTGGAAAAGGCCTCCCAGGTCGTCTGGTTGTGCTTCAGGTGGTGGCTGCGTGGGTCTGGGTCCCCCTGGTTCCTGAATTGTCCCCGTGTGTGGCCATCACCTGCGTTCCCCGCTCCTCGATGAGCACACTGCTGGAGCAAGAATTTAATCCATTTATTGAGCAAGAGCCCACAGAGCAGGCCCCGTTGTGGTGAAGCCAATTTGTCCGTGCGGGTTTTTCTTTTGGCTTGCACAAGCTGCTTTCTTTTCCTGCCCGTCCCGGCTGATGGATGGCTCTGGAGATGAATGTCTGCGGTGGTCCCCGTCCGCCACTCGGAACAAGCCCGCTTTGTGGCTTTGGTTTGAACTTTCAGCATGGATTTTTAATTAAGCCGTAACACAGAAAGCTGTCTAGGCTAATAGCAGCGGATGTAAATCTGAGGTGGATGCTCCGAGTATGCTTTGAATCTAGTACTTCTCGCTAAATCCTCTTAAATAACTTGCAAATACTTGGTTTTTGGGTACACGGCGCAAGCAGAAACACATCCCAGATGTTTTCTGAAACCCGGTATGTTGTTAGAACAAATTCAGATCACTTTTCTATATCTATTTTTTTTTCAATTTCCCCTTTCTGTAGCCACTTCGGGTCGGTAACTGCAAAATCAGGAGATGCTCTGGGGCAGGAGGTGTCCGGAGGATGATCCCAGCTGCCTGCAGCCAGTGTTTTGGGGATGAGGACGCTTGAGGTGACCTGGTGCCGTGGCCTTGGCTCAGTTTTGCTGAGCCTCTGGTGCTGAGCCTGGTCCTTGAGCTGGTTCCTTGCTCCTGTCCTGGTGCTGGTGCCTCCTCGCTGCAGCTCCTGGGGACTTGAGGAGGATTTCTAAGACCACAAAAAAGGGCTGTGTCTGTAAATCCAAGCAGCGTGATCGCTTCTGCTTCACTGCTTGGGTGCAGGAGTAAAAAAAAGCTAGGAAATGGTTATTTCCATGTGTTAGTGTGCCATATATTGGCCGTCCGCTTTTCCTTTAGGGTTTAGACCTGATCTTGACCATCTCCTCCGAATTGGACCTGGCAATGTGAAAATTTAGGGTTTCCTTTGGTGCCATCAAGTGGCAAAATGCAGTAGTGGTGCCTGGTGGAGGTGATGAGGGATAGCAGAGGCTGCAAGCAGGAAACATCCCTCCTGCTTGAGGGTGCAGGGAGATCACAGGGGACGTGTCTTTGTATGGGAAGGAGAAGGTCTGGGGATGGCAGGGATAATTTCTCATCCACAGAGAGGCTGTGGAGGGTGTAATGGGTTTCCTTCTATTGCCATCTGATTCCTGGCCTTCTTATTAATCTCAGCCACTTATATGCTTATGTCATTTGCTCCTAAACATGCTCTAAACACTTAATTAAATTATTTTATGAAGCTTTGAGGAGCTGCTCAGGTATGTTGGTGCAAGCCCAGTGAGTGGATGTGCTGAGGAACACAGACTGAACCTGGCCTTCCTTTGGCAGCAGCTGCCTTGAGTGAGTCCATCGCATTTCAGCCCATAAAAGACATCCCCTGTTCTGTACCTTTCTCTTTCCACTCTATTAAATATTAAATTACCTTTACAGACAGAAGCAGAGCTGGAAGCAGAGTCCATTTGAGTGCTTTCTGCTTGGTGCCAGGACCTGCCTCACGTATCACCCTGCTGGGGGATGGAGGCTTGTCTCCACTTCATGTTTGCTGCTTTGTGGACCAAACCCTTGATGTTTTTCAGTCCCAGTTTTCTCATTTGAATCTGTATTTGTACACCGAATCCTGAGGACGGTATTTTTCCAGGAGAGCATCAGCAAGGAGTTAATACTGTGACAAATCCTTTTTTTCTTAAGCCTGAGCTGTGGAAGTGGCTGAGCTGTCTTGATAGGGGTAAAACGAGAACTTCAAAAGGGGAAAAAGAATCACCTGGAAGCAGACGAGCAAGGCTGAAGCCCCAGAGGTACCATTTATGCACAATGCAAAGCCAGGTAGGAGAAAAACACTGCTCCAGAAGCCTGCCCAGCCTCCCAGAGAGGCACAGCAGCAGCTCCTTCAGGGGAACAGGTACGAGGTTCAGGATCTTCCTGTGCCAGAGCTGCTCCATTTACAGGGGATGAGCAGCACCATCAGTCTGTCCAGTCCCAGCGTTGTGGGCTGCTGGGTTGGGCAGGCTGCTGGTTTTTGAGCTGGGCCAGGATGGGAAGTGCAGGGTGTGAGCTGAGAGGCACGGTCCTCTCACAGCCCATGCTTTTTCCTGCGTGGCTCAGGATTAGTTAAATGCTGTCAGTCACCAAATGGGATTTTTGGACAACTGGCTTCTGTCTTTCAGAGCACTTCTTGGCTTTGTGCAGTAGAAATATTTGAAGGACAGAACGCCTTTGCTGTCTTTAGTTTGTAGAAAAAACGTCCTGCTGCTGCTCTGTCTTTACAGCCCTTCAGCCCAGGCGTGCGTGCTGAGCTGTGTGCTGTGCTGCATCCCCCCCTGCTGCGGATGCTGTGACAGTCTGAGAGCGTTTGACCTCTCGAGGAGACTGATAATGAGGGGCTGCGTGTCCTTGAGCCACGGCCAGATCTGCTCGGGGTTCTGATAAGCACAGCTCGTGCTGCAGAGGCAGTGCTGCAGGCACGCTGCCTTGCTCTTGCCACTACCCTCTGGGTGCTGCAGACCTCCAAAAGGAGAGGTAGGCTGGGTGGCTGGGGACCTCTAACCTTGTAAAGCATCATAATTTAAAAAAATAAAATATATCCATGCCCAGAACGTGGCTGTTGGGTTTATGCAGCCCTGAGCTGCACGATGTGCTCGCCCATCACAGCCCCAAAACTCAGCCCCTCGTTTAGGTGGCTGCCACCCCCTGAGGGTAAATGTTCCCCAGCTGGAGCGAGGGGATTGAAACCTCTGTGCCCTTCTTAGGGAAAGAGAAAGTTGCTCGTGGCGATTGGAAGTTAGAAGTGGGAATTAGAAGTATGGAGAGTGCAAAATGTGTTGCGTTGTAAAGCTGTTGTGAAAAATGCTCATGTGTTGCTCGGATAAATTCCCGTAACGCTTGCAGTGATGTGTCCCAAACAGCTCCTGAGCTGCAGGAAACGTCTCTGCTCTTCCACCAAGTGCTGCTGCTGAGGCTCTGGGGGGTGCTGAGCTGCAGGTACCTCTCTTCATTTCTCACAGCACAGGGGAAATGCTCAAGCAGCAGATCCCAGGACTCTGCGCAGAGACAGCTGTGGGGTTAGAGTTGTTTTTACCTCCTGGGGTCCTGCTGGGGCAGCTTTTCCCTCTCTCCTGGCCTTTCTGTAAGTAGAAATAAATTCCCAATGGCACTGATGTACTTTACCTGCTCAATCTTTTTCCCTGCCAGAGGGTAACAGCCTTTAATTTGCTGCCCCTGTCCCTTGCCTCCCCCTGCAGCTGGTGGGGTGCAGCGTGGGGAGTGAAAGCAGCCGGTGCCTGCCGGCAGCAGAGGTCAGCGTTATCAGCTGTTGATAAATACTCAATTCACTGGCTTCCAAAATAGATGCTTAATCCCAATACGGAGCTTTTATGTAGGAATTGACATCCCAAACCTTAGCTTTGGCTTTCTTCAGCAGCTTGTACTTTGATCCAGGTGTTAATCCTGATCAGCATGCTGTAGGCTTCGCTTACAGAGATGAAAAAAGGATTTTTGTTCTTTTTTTTAAGGCCCTTGAAGAGCATCGTTTCTGTTCCTGAAGGGCATGGTTTTCCACAGGGCTGAGTAAAGGCGTTGTCTTGTCGGATGGCTTTACAGAATCACAGAATCCACCTTTACCTGCACGATGGAAGAAAAGGGAAAGGAGACTTTCTTGCCGGTTACGCCTGCTGCCTTCCCTAGATCAGATCTGCAGGGTGTGCTTTGGGTAGCACTGAGCTTTGCTTGGCTACAGCTCTGCTTATCTTTTGGATATCAGAGAGGAGCTCAAAGACCTAAATCGCAGCCCTTTTCACCTTTACCTGTAGAAAGAAAGCCAGAGATGCTTTTTTTTCATTTTCCTGCTGCTGTTTTGGGACTGCCACTGGTTCACCTTGCCTCCCTGGTGGGATTGCATCCCTTCTGCACTGTGTTTGCTTCCCCTTCTCCCTCGCTCAGAGCTGCCAGCCCCTCGGTGATCCTGCTTTGGGTGCCGCCAGGTTCCTGCAGGACCACCAGGAAGCCTCTGGTGGTGTGACAAAGCTGGGCAGTGCCTCTTCATCAACCAGAAACGTTCTGAAATTTATTTATGCAATCCCCTTGCTTTCTTTCAGCCCTTTACTCGAGTTTGTAAAAGCACAAACCAGCTAGCAAGAACTGTAAGTTTGCTTTCAGGATAAAACCTCCAATTCCGAGAACCAGTCAAGTATATCATGGTGAAGACCCCACAGTTTCTTTTGGGGGTGCTTGTGGTTGTGTGCAGCACCCCGAGAGAGTTGGGGCAGCCTGGGATCTGCTCAGGCTCATCCTTATCTCCCCTCCCGTGCTTCGGTGCTGGTCCCTGTGCTAGCAGAGCCACCGCCTGCCCACATCCCCTAACAGTGCCCTCCCAAATTGAATGGCACGGCTTTCAAATGGCCAAAAAAAAACAAAAACAAAAAAAACCAACGAAAACCCAAACCAGGTTTAATTAGCATTAAAACTGGGATAATTAACTTCCTTAAATAGAGAAAAGCAACTCAAAGAAATCAATCAAGCTGGATAAAATCCACGAACGTGGCCTTGTAGGGCGTAAAGGGCAGCAGGAAAGCTGGGTCGAGACCTTCTAATTTCTGCTGTGTGGGGCAGCAAATGGTGCCTGGCCCCTGAGGACCCCTTTCCATCACCATATTTTGGACCTGGGGGCCCTGTCTCAGGACAGGCAGTGTCACACTTCCCTCTTTGTGAATGGAAGTCTATTTCAGTGTGTGCTTAGCTCAATTGAAGCCCAAACAAGCACAGACTTTGCTTCTCGCTGTGATTTTGTAAAACAAATGCAGACCAAATGTTTCTCTCCGAGGCAGTAAGGACGGCTTATTTCGGTGCGTGGCTGAGAGCTCCCTGCTCTGGCAGCTATGTGGGACTGCTCCTGGGGCTGGTTTAGCTCCTCGTCTCTCCCTTGCTAAGAGGAAAAAATAATCATTTATTTGCAGTGATCAAGCAAGATTGATGTATGCCACCAGGTCACTGGCACCTATAAAAATCATGACATGAGCAGGTACCTCGTTAAAGACCGACCCCTCTGCCTTGCTTAGCTTTTATGTGCAGAAATCTCATTTTCCTAATTTTCTCAGGGCTATCATACTTAAAGGGATGGAGAAGCACATCCTTAGGTCATGTGCTGTAAAGCACCACTGTTGGCTGACTTCTTTTTTCCCCCTACCCAAAAATCCTTGGTTCAAATTAGCTGTCCCCATACGGAATGGGTTGCTTCATTGCCAATTACGAAAAAGCCCAACCTTAAGTTCACTGAAATTAATAGTAATTAGTAATTACTTGAAATGGGGAAATGCCCTCCTGATTAGTGAGCCTTCCTGGGCAGCTTGGGCTCGTTATTGCAAGCACCAGGCTAAGAAATCAGCGCTGGGGCAGCCTGCTGCTGTGTTACGCTGCCTCCCTCCTGCACTGGAGCTGCCGTATGGGCTGAAGGATTTGGGGTTTTGGGAGTGCAGGTGGGATGAGGGTAATAGAAGTGATGAGAAGAGATGGTTCTTTGGGAAGGGACCTACACAGCTCAGTGAGTCCAAGTGTCTGACCACTGCAGGGCCAACCAGAAGCTGAAGCATCCTCTCGAGGGCATCGTTATGGGAGAGGAGGACTTTTGGTGGCCAAAAAGCAGAAGCAGTCTGGGATAAACCTGCCCACGAGCTGCATTGCTGTTTAATCAAGTCTTACTGCATTTCCTCGAGTGCTTACCGTTCAAATGACAAGCCTGGTGGTGTCGGCGTCCCGTGGCTGTTTTTACAGGGAAGCATTTAATGATAGCATCTTTAATGTGCTCTATTCTATCGTACTAACCTTCCCCTCAATCAGATTAATTACGATTTTCTCCTCCTTTGCCAAGCTCTTTGTGTTTTGTTTGCTAGCAGCGTTATGGACAGGAGGAGAAGCAACCTGGGTCACGGTCCCAAATTTTTGGTGCCTTCCTACGGTGAGGTTCAAGCTTCCTTGGCTTCTGCTTGCCCTCGGGGTTGGAAGTGCTCTGATTTCTGGCACCGCCGTGCCTTGTTGTGTGGCCACAGGCGTTGCACTTAATTCTTCCATGCCTGCAATTTGGCAGGTTGTAAAATGTGCGCGGTGCTTCCCTTCAAGGGGAAATTGAGACAGATGGGAGTTCGCAAGGTATTCTGATAGCTTCTGATAAAAGGTAATGTTTAAGGGTTATGCAGCTGGTTTAGGTTCATGTTTTGATGTGTACATGATTGCAGAAGTATTCTGGTGATCTCAAAATAAATGCAAATGTGTGGAGAGATCCTTTGTAACGTTGTGCTTCCAGGAACACTGCTCTGGAGGTGCCTCTGCAGACAGGAACGGAGGCTGCCCTCCTCCCTTCAGCACGGTGAGGTCTTGTGCAAGAGCAATCGTAGTTCATTCAACAAGGAGGTGATGCACGATTCCCAACCTGTTCTTGGTAACCCCACTATTCAGGTTTCAATTGCCTGAGCAAACTTTCCTCTTGCTGTTCCTGTGTCTGGCTTCGAGTCTGACAAAAACCCGCTGCAGTTGCAGTCGTCAGCGTGAAATACTTGGCCGCAGCCTCCCTGCGTGCAGAGTTCAACTCCAGGCCTTCCAGATAACGAAGCTGGACTGGCTTTGGGTCGCCTGGGTGCTGCAGGGTGCACGCTGCATGGTTTGACAGCTGCTGTGCTGCGTTTTGGGGCTGCTGAGCTGCATTTTGGGGCTGCTGAGCCGCAGTGCAGTTCAGCCCTCGCAACACAGGGTGGCGGTGCCAATTTAAAAGTCTGGTGGCCCAAAACCAGGGATGGTCTTAGGTTTGGTTCGCCCTCATCGGAGCCGTGGTGCTCTGGTGGCTCTGAATGACCTTGTTCTGTGTCTGTTTCTCCCCAAGCTTCTCCCCTTCTATCACCCAGATGGCGTTTGTGCAAGAGCTGCTGCTGAGAAAGCCCCCGGGGAGGATTGCTGCTGGGGAGCCCCCCAAATTTCTGGTTAACTCACCCTCGTGCTTGGTCCGCATGACTTCACATCCTTCAATCCCTGGTTTTGATCTTCCTCTTGACTTAAATCTGCTCTAGATGCTGCTGGCTGAGCACCCCCTGGCAAGGACTAGCTGACCACGTACTGGTACGGCCTGAACTTTGGGGGAGTGTGGGTGGGGTGGCTCGTTTCAGCCAAGCCCAGCCACAGCAGCAATCTTATTTCCCAAATGTTCTCTTGGATGCCTGTCTCCCTGTGGCCTTCCTGTCATCCAGGCCTGTCTGTGTCAACCAGAGCTGTCACGTCTCCATCCACACGCTGCCCTAAAGCCCTTTCAGGCTTCACGCCAGATCAGGAACAAAATGTTTTGATGTCTCATGGTCATCCCTGTAGCTGGGGACAGCCTTTGGGCACCTATGGGCCATTTTTCTTGCTGGTTTGGCTTTGGTAAGGTTGGTTTTGATGTTGACAGAGGTCAATAGAGGTCCTTGCAGTTCTTGGCCTGGTGCTGCCTGTTCTGTTTCGTGTCTGGTGCATTCAGCTCTTGTCAGCACATCTTGC
Source organism: Anas platyrhynchos (assembly GCF_047663525.1). Taxonomy (NCBI): domain Eukaryota; kingdom Metazoa; phylum Chordata; class Aves; order Anseriformes; family Anatidae; genus Anas; species Anas platyrhynchos. Next base: position 78,175,242 of record NC_092590.1, read on the forward strand.
ATGGGTCGTGTTTAATTTGTGCTGCTTTTGGCTAAGTAGGAGCCTGACAGGGAACTCAGAGCGTGCTTTCTCCTTGCTCCTCCATCTCTTCCAGCACTGCTGACCCCACGGCCTTTTGTTTTGCCATCCTCTGCAGCTGGATGGCTCGCAGGCCTCTGCTTGGGACCGAGCAGTGCTCTCCCCTCCAGCCCCATCCCATAGCCTGCGGCTCTCTCCAGGATGAAAACGTGGCAGGAGAAGAGCCCCTACAGGCTTACAGGAGCAGCTGGACTCAGCTAAGTCAGGGTCATTCATCAGGCTGTGGCCACACAGCCCGGAGGAGCTGGAGAACATCTACACGATCTCTCTCAAGCCTAAATCTATCTCACTGGGAAAGGCTGAGCCAGCCTGTGAAAATCAGCACTGTGCCAAGAATTACTGACAGAAGAGCCTCCCACTGCTTTTTTTTCATCTGTTTGTGGTGGTCACTCGAAGCAATCCTCCTTGTAAGCCTTTTTGTAGGATTGGGGAGAGTCTGAGGGACTGACTCCCTCTGTAGGAAACCAGCGGGATGCATGGTTCAGGGAAAAAAATATATTATAGGATGGTGTTTATGCAAGGTTTAAGGGGGCTGATTTTATGTCTGTGAGCTGTTCTTCAGCTGAATTATAGCATGTCTGTAGGCAAGTCATTGGGTACTTGTGTTAACCACCTCTGTGTGGCTCTTCCATGTGTTAGAATTGTTATGTGACCCTAATTAACCAAGGACATTAGTGTATGAAGTACTGAAGGTGATGTGCTTTCACTCTGGGAAATTACTTCCCAGTGTCTGGACGTCTTCTGATATTTTGTTGTAGTTATCTGTTATTGTTGAGGCACGAATATGTGCCACGAATATATGCCAGAATAAGCAGAACTACATCTCCTGGCTCTTTGTTGCTTCCCTCCCAAGCATTTAAAGCCTAATATTAGCTTCTTTCTCTCCAGCTGAGACCGAGGGATTGTAGCTGTGTGCACAAAGAAACTGCAGGAAACCAGAGGCTCACAACAGCCCCCAAAATGGGACAGGTTTTGTGGTCAGCTCCCTGTCACCACAGGAGGTGGGATGAGAAGAGGAAGGGATGACTGCAGTAGTCTGTTACCAGCCCACTTTGGTGGTGCCTCTTATGGTCCTTGTTGCAAGATATTACAGTAGTGGTGCTAATCCTAGAATCATTAGGTTGAGCACCTGGTCCAACTATCCCCCTACAACCAATATTACCCACTAAATAATGTCCCTAAGATGTCTTGAAGCATGTGTTCCTAAGCTTAATGCTGTCCATGATGCCTCTGGGCTCCATCTCTAAGGGTACCTGGGCTTGGACATCTTCCTAATGTATTTGATAAAGGTGTGGGACTCTCAGAGGTGTTGAGTTCCTACAAATCCCATGAAGGCAGATGCTCCAGGGGAGCAGAAGAGCCTGAGGGTGAACAGATTTTGTGCCTTGCCTGCTTCTGGAAACTGCATGGGCAGTGTAAAAGTTCTCAGAGTTGCTGTGTTTGGGAAGAAGAGGAAGAAGTGAAACAGAATTAAGGGCAGGACCCTGGTGTGAGAGGTGCTGCGGGATTCCCTTGCTACCCCGTGTCTGGAAGATCACAGAATCATGAAGGTTGGAAGAGACCTTCAAGATCAGCTGAACAGTCTTTAAAAACAACTCGTTCTTAAATGGCAAAATGTGGGAAGACCTCAGACTTGTGGAAACAAAACCAGAAGCAAACCAGACTTCATTCATCAGTGCTTTGTGCAGGAACTGCAGTGACCTGCAGGGCTGCTGCTGCTGTTAGAGGCATTAAAGGAAGAAAAAAGAATGGAAAAAAAAGAGTTACCTGAACAGATCAGTCTTCATTTCTGGTTGCTGTCTTGCAATTATGAGTACTGGCCTCCTTGAGGAGCAGAAGCATTGTGTAGATGTAATGGTTGGCGTGGCGTTGGGCACAGTTACTCCTGTGATTTGGGCTGTTGCTGCCAGGGGGGTGCTTTCCTGGCATTTAGGTAGGAAAGGAGTAAAATGTTCAAGTTGGCTCACCTACTTCTTTTCCCCTGGGAGCTGTCCTGTCTGGACCTTTAGAGGGAGCTTTCTCTTTGTCTCCTAGATTTCACATTAAACTATTTTATGGGGTTTGAAAGGATATAGCCATTACAATACCAGAGTGATTTGAAATGTTATTTTTATATATATATATAATATATTTGGGTAAAGAAAAGGCATGGCATTGGTGACTGACCACTTGGTGGAAAACACTCCCAGAATTGCAGACTACTTGAGCTTGGCAAGGATCTCTGGAGGTTTTCTAGTCCTGTCCCTTGCTCAAGCAGTGTCACCCAGGGTGGGTTGCTCAGGACCGTGTCCAGGTGGGTTTTAGGGGTCTTCAGGGATGGAGACACCTGAACATCTGTAGGGTAACCTATTTTGGTGTTTCAGCACCATCACAGTAACAGCTCTGTGCGTGCTTTTAATTAAAAAAACCAAATCTTCAGTGGAATTTCGTGTGTGTTTTTGCTCTTGGTGCCTCTTGTCTGGCCACTGGGCACCACTGGGAAGAGTCTGGCCCTGCCTTTCCTGCCACCCATCAGATGTGTGCTCTCCAGAGACTCCACGTGGTTGTTGGTGACATTCATCGTCCCCAGCCCCAGGGGACACACCACTGCACGTGGTCATCGTCATCACGTTGCACAATATCTGTTCTCCTTGGGGTTAGCTGTGGAGCTCTGTTGGGCGAGGAGAAGGCTGGACGCACCCTGTTATGTGGCAAGATCTATTCCAGTGTGCGCTCCATGGCTCATCTGTATGTCACAGGCTGTGAATTTTCACTCTTGTGCCTATGTTGAGCAAGACACCACGTCTGGGTAGGGTACATAGCGCTGAGCAGGGGCCAGCTTGGAAGCATCTAGCTGGAGAGGGGAAAATCCACCGCTTCCTTGCTCGTGTCTGCCACGGGCTCTGGAAGCACGCAGACAAGTGCTGTGCCTCTGGTCTGCGCTGAATTCATCTGGTTTGGGACTGCAGTCATCGTGCTGTCTTTTTTTTTGCCCTCCCTGAATGAATCAGCTCCTTGGTACCTGATATGGATGATATGGGTGTGGGTGGTTCTTTAAAAATATCTATTTATGGGATGTACTTGCATCTAGTAATTAAATTGCTTCTCAATCTCCCTTCTGAATAAGCCAGGTGGAGAGATCTCATAGCGTCATGCCATGTCCAAGGCACTTTTTCTAGCCAGTGATCTTCTGTAGTCACCTTTAGGCATCTTCTGGGACTCGTGCCCCTCTGGGATTTGCACGTTCACTGCTCTGGAGCTGGTATTTCCTTCGTGTGAGTTCCCAAATAAAGGTAACCCACCGTGCAGCGGGTTAAGATCTGCTTTCCCCCTTCAGAAGTCATCAGAGCGAGAATCAGCTGGAGCCAGAGCTTCGTGCCCCGTTGTGAGCAGCACATCTGATGGCCATCTCCTCCCTGACCCCGAGCGTGTCCCCTCGGCCCAGCCTCAGCCTGCTCGGGGCTCGACGTGCCGCAACGCCGCTGCGGGCGCAGCACAAGGGAGGTTGGAACATTTGCGGTGGCTTGGAGTCCACATCCTCCGCTGCTTGTGGCTTTGTGTCTGCCCCCTTATTTCGCCACTTCTCCCGACAATAGTACATGTGGTGGAAACGTTGGGGGACTTCCTGCGAGTAAGCGCGATGAGGGTGTAGCGTTAGATTTCCTCCTCTCTAAATTGTGTTGTTTACAGGCGCTGTAAAAGATGATTCATCTCCCTCTTAATGTCAACCAGCTTGGACGGGGCGAAATTTATCTCTCGCTGGGTTCTCGCTAGCATTCCTACCCTACACATGGTGCAAATCAAGTGTCCTCCCAACTTGAAAGAGCTTGAGAGAGCCGGGCCCGCTGACGCATCGCTTTTGTTCTTGGGGGAATTGTTTCCATTGTGCTCGCAGAAGAAGGAGGGAGGTTGAAAGCTCTGCTCGTGGCCAGTTCTCTCCATCTTCGCCTCAGCTGGGGGCGTTCGTGCTTGCTCTGGCTGCTCTGCCTTGCCTGGCTTGGGGTCGCTCCTTACGTTTCCTGGCTCGTCTGGAGGCTGAGCGCTAATTTGTTCAAGCTCTCCCTGTCCGTGTCTTTTATCGTCTGAGAGTCGTTCTTTAATAGGGACATTATAGCCGAGTTGTTCCATTATATTTTTCAATTAGGGTAATTATTCCTCGTTTCCTTCGGAGTCTTGCTGGCACAGAGCAGCTATATCCTACCCCGGAGACGGCTGTGGCTTTATGGTGGCTCCGTTTTTCCACTAACGTATAGTCCCAAAGTCTTTGTTGTCAGAAATGAACGCTCAAGGAGGCTTTAGAGCATTTTATAACCAAAGACCTGATCTTGTACAAATGAAGGAAATGGGAATTTGTCTGTTGTCGTCAGTGAAAGTGGAATTGGGTTCTTTGAAGTCCTTTTAAAAAAAAACAAAAGGCTTCCCTACCCAGAGCCAGAGACACCATTTCTTCCAGCTTCGGGACGTCGTACAGCGTTGGCTAAGATCAGGTGCTTTCCAAACAGTTTCAGCTATTCAGCTCAGACCCTATTAAAAAATAAAAAAAGGTGTGGGGGGGAGCTACAGGGAACCTCAAGAAGCTGCTCATCCTCTCCCTGTCTGAGGAGGTCCAGGAGCAAATGTGTCCGACCTGTCCCCGCTGGATGTTTTTCTGACTTGTTCTTAGAAATGATGGCTTTAACGAGGTCCTATAGCGTGCCTAGATGTTCGGTTTTGGTTTTCTGCCACTCGTGCAGTTAGAAAGCTTTGTCTAATGTTTAACCTAATTCTCCTGGGCAATTTAAGCCCATTACTATTTCTCCTCTCTCCAACAGGCAGAAATATTTTCGTGGGAATGTCAGCCTGGGCCTCCTCTGGTAGTCGTACATCCCAAACACTGCTGCCTCTTAATCCAGCTTCCCTCCCCGAGGATGTTGCTGTTACTGCCTCATGTCCTCCAGATGAGTTTGCCAGAGGAGGCATCTCTAGTTAGAAAGAGGACGGGCTTTCGCTTGCAGCCCTGCAGCTCAGAAGTGAGCAGCAGCTCGGGGCTGAGGCTGAGATCCGAGGGGAAGGAGGGGTTTGCTCACCCCAAACTCAGCCTTTGAGTCCCAGAACCTCAACCCTGGATGCCAGGGGTTTAAGGCAGGGTTAGTGCCTCCTGTACGGAGCTCTCTAGAGGGGTTTCAGCTCAGCAAGGCTAACTAAGCTTGTTCTGTTTTTATTATATATATATTTTTATTTAGGTCTTGGGCACTAACAGATACACCCTGAGCACCGGGTGTGGGGTCTGCTCTCAAAGCTGCCAGACCCTAGGCTGCTGTTTCACATCTATATTTAGGCAGCCAAATCCGACGTGTTCCCTAATCTGCGAGCTGCACGTGAGTTTTAGGAAGCAATTACTCAGCTGTAAATGAGAGAGAGCCTCTTGCTCAGCTAGCACTGATGGGAGAAACGGGCAGCAAGGTGCTCATCTCTGGCAGAAGCTGTGCGAGGTTTCCTCCTGGGAGCCACTTGTGTGATTAATCTGGTTTGATTACACTGATGTAAGTTAAAGAAACTTTTCAGGCTTCTTTTCTAAAGCACCTTCACTCCCGCAGGATGCTGGTGGGGCAGGAGAGGCTGCAGCAGGAGGGCAGGAGTGTTAACGGGACCGGAGCAGGAGCTTTCCCCTGGCAGAGCTGCATGCAGAGCTGCTGCTGCAAGCTGGGAACGTCTCAACACAATAAAGTGGCAGTGGAGGGCTCCTTGAGCTCCTGTCTGTTTATTCAGGCCTTGGGTTGACCTGGCACACTCCTCTGTGAGCAGAGAGGGGCTGGAGCCTCCAGGTTGCCCGTGCCAAGAGCTGTTTGTGCTCGGTGCCTCCCGAGGTGGAGCTGAGGCTGCTTTTGGGCATCAAGGACCAGGTGTGAATTCACCAGAACGGCCACCCCGGTGCTTTGGAGAAGTTCTGGTGCGAGTGTGGATGTTCTCCATCACCCTGCTGTCGATTCGAGTGCGCCTTGTATGGTTTTCTAATGCAGTGCTTTTAATCTCGGGCACGTCTCGGGGATTTGTTGTGCCTCTGCTGGATGCTATGACAACACTGCTTCACAGCAGAAACGAGGGCCCGAGTCCTAGAGCCAAGAATGCACGCACACAACCAAAATCGCCTTGTTTAAACAATGCATAAGACAACAAAATGAACTTTGTTAGCAGGGGGAAGAAGACTTTTATTGGGCAATAACACAGCAAGCATAGACATTAACATTTTTCTGTGGTAATCTAATCTGCTTTTATAGATGTAATGACTCAAATACTAATCCTGTAAAGTTTATTTAAAAAAAAAAAAGATATTTTGTTATCAGTAACTTTATTTGTGGATGCTTTGGAAGCGTGCCTCTCATCCTCATTGTCGAGTGTCTCCCTTTCCTGTGCTGCTGGTAGGGTAAATAACCAGCGGGAGGCCAGCAGCATCCAGTCGACAAAACGTGCTTTTCTCCAGAACCCTCTTCCTGGTGATGGAGATGGCCTTCATCTTGCCAAGTTTTGGGCGTGAGACGTGGCCAAACTCCCATTGTTTTTGTGTGCACGGCTTTTAGCGTGAGAAATAGCTTCCACATGGAGGGGTGAGAGGGAATTAGAAGGGGATAACTTGCACCTGCACTGCACGCTGGCACGGCCGTGGATGTGCAGCAGGACCAGCGAGGTGCTCCCAGCATCTCAGTTCTTGCTGCCTGGCTCTGCTTTATCCCAAATGAGATGGCGTTCAGCCCAGTGGTGGCTTTTTGGGGTGGTTTGTGCCTTGTACCTTGTCCTGGGGCCTGGGTCTGCAAGCTTCTCAGCACTGTGTGGGTGATGGGGGTCAGTAGGATCTTCTGTTCTGTGAACACAGTGGCTGATCTCAGGTGTGTACAGACGTTATGTATGATGCCATAGGCCATACCTAAAATACATTTTCCAAAAGACAAGGTTTCTGCATGTTAATACCCCTACTTTGCTCCCATACAATGATTTTTGTCTGCTTTTCTGATCTTCCACCCACATGCTGCCTGGCACCTGCCCTGCTCTTTTGCCAGGGTGGCTTCCTGGGCCTGGCTGTGCTGGATGCCTCTCTGTCTGCCTGATAAAGCTTGTTATTAATTCGGCATGTCCTCATTCTGCTTGTCCTTCAAATCAAAGCCCAATTCTTCCAGCTTTTCTTCCTAGGCCAATAAATATGGTGCCGTGCTGGTGACTGCCATCCCGCAGAAGCCCCTTCTTCCCTCTGGTCCTGTTCTACCCCTGCTGCTGCTTTCACCTTTCCTTGGTCTCTGCCTCGTGTGCACTTTAACCCATGTTCACCTTTGCAGCTTCTGGTCGTGCTCCCAGTCTCTCGAGGTCTTTGGCTGCTGCTTTCCAGCAGGCTCGTGGCCGCCCTCGCTTCGGCGCTACCGCCGTATTTCGAAAGTACAGCTTGTATTATACTTTCCAATTTACTAATAAAACCGCTGAAGAAAACCAGGCTCGGAAGAAATTCATGTGGAAGCACTGTTGAAAAGCCCCTTCTGGTTGAGCCCAGTCATTGACAAGCAACTTCGCCTTCAGAATGGTTTTTGAGTGGGGTGCGCGTGTGGTTTATGGTAATTTCTGCACAGCGCTCTGAGGGCTACAGCTGCTAGGGCTGTGCCTTGCCCAAATCAAGGTGCACATGGGCAGCTCCCCCCTGCTATCAAACCGGTTATCCTGCCAGATAATAGCAGTGCTTTTCAGATTTGCTTTGTTCTTTACTCCAGGACCTTGTCATAATGAGATATTGCTAATAGCTTGATGAATTTTACGGCGATTGAAAGGGTTTTGGTTGTAGACTGAAAATAGGGTTAAGGGGTAAAATTCATGGTGGGTCTAGATAGGAAAAATGCACGTGGGAATGCTTCCTAAACTACAATATGAAAGGTATTTATGATTAAATGTTTCATACTTTACCGAAAAAAGAAAAGAAAAAGGAATTGCTTCTTCCTCCGTATTCATGATATAAATGTGAACCTATGGGGGTGATATGGGAAAACAGTGGATTTAATCTCCATTTAACTACCAGAATTAAAGCAAGAAGAGGATTCCCCGCTTGATCTTCAGCTGAAATACTCGGGGTGCAGCAGAGTGAGTGGGATTTTGGCCGAGTTTTTGTGGGTGCCGTGGCTGTGCACGGACCTCGTGCTGCACGAGGCTTCAGGCCGTGCTGCCAGGCGGTACGGAGCAGGTATTAGTCCTGCAAACTTTCCTTGACCTCTTTTCTGTGGAGTTGTTGCACCACTCTTGCTTCTTTTTCTGCATTGCTCAGTAGTTAATTTGTTTATTATAAAAGTTAGAATAAGATTAAACAAACTGCTAATGCTTTTATGTAGCTTAATGAGAAGAAAATGTTTCTGAGGGACTAAAACCACTACAGAAGTTTAAAGGGGGGGGGGGAAATTGAAGTCCACAGCAGACTCAGGAATTTGTTCCATTTATTAATTGAAAACAAAAGCGAGTCACTTCTGTTCCACTGTCCCCAGAATGTCCTCCTTGCATTGTTCCAGATCTCTTTCATTTTGCCCCCAGAGATTTCCCTCCTCTGTACTTTCAGCTGAATTTATTTAGGTTACTTTTTGAGTCCCTGTCCTACAGGCAACGGGTTGGGGATGAAGCTGCAGGATCAGCCTCGTGGCTGCTCCTTCTGAACTGCCTCGAGTCCTTTTCTTCACCAGCTGAGAGGGAGACGGAGGAAGGCCCTAAAAGATCCTAAAGATTTCGTACCATTAATTTATATACATTCAATAATTTGAAGCTTCTTGGGTGTTCCTCCAGCACGTATGTGGTGTCTGGCCTACAAAGTGTTTTGGGGAGTGGGTTTGTAGCTGAGCTTCATGGGGTCCCAAGACATAAGGGCAGGCAGGGCCCCCGTCCCAAGAGCTCGGGCTGGGCCCGCGGCCTTCAGGCCTGTCCCTCATTGCTCTTCCAGTCCCCTCTTGGGCATTATTCCCCAAATCTCTGCTCTTTTCCCCACATTTTGGTGGATCCCTGCCTGTGGCGTGCTGGGCTTTTTGCTGTGGGGCGGGTGGGTTGCCCCCATTTTGGGGATGGGCCCTGCAGGACGGGCACCCCGGCCTCGCGGAGGCATTGCCTGTGAGAGCTTTCCTGGAAAGATTTTTCCAGTTGACCTTTTGCAACAACAACAGCAAAAAAAAAAAAAAAAAAGGAGTGGATTTTTAATGAATGCAGGAATTGTGAAACTTGAACAATACAATCCAAGAACTTTTAAAAGTCCTCTTAATGGTTTTGTTTAGCGAGCGTATTTGAAAAATGTAAACCAGACAGATCTGTCAATGAGCGTCGTCTTCAGTCGGAGAGTTACGGCCTGCTCGGCTCTGAGATAAGTGCCTGTGGGACAGGCCCCTCGTCCTCAGACTTTTTTAATCAAAAGGCTTTTTTTTTTTTGTGGGGGAGGCTCGTTACTGAAGCGATGTGACCAGCAATTTTTTATATCAGAGAAAAAAAAAAAGCAGCCTCAAGGTTCGTTTTCTGTAGCGTTGTCACAAGGCCTTGTTTATTCGTGACCAAAAGGACAAATAACCCGAACCTATTCCCCTTTTAATTCTTGTTGTCCTTGCTTTGTGTTTTGTGTTGTGTGCCCTTGTGATTGTTACTGGGTACGAACACACAGGGCAGATCTCTTTTTGTAGGAACTTGTTTGTGGATCACCTAATGGCTGCAGATTTGATAGTCGCTTCAGGACAATTAACTGAAGATCCCGATCTGGCTATAATTAGTGTTTGAATTGGAAAAGATGTTATTAGGAGCAAAGCCTTGGTGCAGGATGGCCTTCCAAAGGTGCTGCCATGGCTCTGGGAGCTTCAGAAGTGGACTTCTACTGGGGCTGGGGAACCAGAAATGGTGGCTTTAGGGTCTGGGACCTCAGGGGTGGTGTGGAGTGATTTGTCCTTGCACTGCGACCTGCGTCGTTTCCTTTGAGAGTAGTCACCACCAAGCCCCTGTGCCCTGCATGTGTGATGATGCTCGATACAGAGCACAAACCCGGCATCCTACAGGTTGGGAGCTGACATCGGTGGCGGCATGGCCCTTCTCTCTGGGACTCGCATGGCTGTCACCCTTTATTCCCATCTTCTAAGAGAGGATGGGAGCGCAGGATGCTGGCTTTACGTTGAAGAGAGGTTTGTGTGTGAATAGGAGACCTCAAAAGGCAGCCTACAGAGTTTAAATATAAGCTTAGGGCTGACCCCGAGATGGGTTTTGTATTGCTGCCTGTCACCAGCTTTTTTTTTTTTGACCCCAGAGTTTGGCTTCGGGGTGGGAATGGCTTCGGTCGTGGGACCTTTGTGACTTAGGCTGGCCACGTGCAAAGGAAATTTCGCCTAGAGTTTGTAAGTCTTTAAGTCATTTATTTATTTTTTTTTTTTACAAAGAGAGATGCCTTTGTAAATTCTGGCAGTATTTTTTCATGCAAACACATTTATATGACACCCATAATTACTGTTAAACTTGTGCTTGAATGAAAGCACCACTCGTCTAGCTGCATTTGGTTTTTATATATGAATTGTGCTCTCTGAGTTTAACTTCTGAGAGCAGAGAGAGGTGCCTCTGAGCTTCCCGAGCCACGCTGTGGAGGGGCTGTGCAGCGCTAGATGGCACTCTGCCTCCAGCTTTCATGGTCACCAGCAAAACTCTGCTTTCTGCACAGAAAACCCGCTAGCATCATACGGTGGAGGCATTGCTAAAACTTTAGGAAGTTGATTTTTTCACCTCTGTTCCAAGGTAGAAGCTGGTTGGTGCTGCAGGAGGCAGTGCTGTCACCTCTGCTCCTGGTGACTTTTTTTTTTTTTACATTGAGTTTTAAACAGGCTTACGAGGATTTGGCATTTTTTTTTTTTTTTCTCTGAGAATGGATTACTGAAATTGTATAATTGGAATTGCTTCAGTTATACAACTGGGCAGGGTTAACGAGTGGTCATTCAATACTTTTCCTCCAGCTTTAGTCCTGTCCCAGTATTTTTTTGTATAATGTTGAGACCGTTGTGGATTGCAGGGTTGGGATACCCCGACGTGACCTGCAGGCACACATCTCACCTGAAGGTCACATCAGGTGCAAAATGTTGGGTGGGATTCATCTAGTGGTGGTTCTTGCTGAGGTATGACTTGTGCTGCTGCAAAGGGTGAATGTTTTTTGTTTATTTCTTTCTCATACCTGGCTACAGCTGTGTCATTCCCCACCTTTCATCTCTAATTGCTGTGTGGAGCCCGGCGTGTAATTATTTCACCCTTACTTTCTGAAGCAGTACAACCTGGGGTTTCATAAAGCTCTCTGTGCACTTTGTTTTTCATACTAGAGAGAATTTGGGTCTATCAGTTAGCATCGCTCCTCGAAATAATAAAACTTCACAGCTCAAAACCTGAGAATACAGTACAGAAAACCTCCTGAACAACTCCCAGAACCCTACACCCCGTTTCAGGTGTGATGTTGTCCCTCTGCTTTCTGCGTTAACGTGAGGCTTGTGCCATGGTCCCTTCCCCTGTGGGACAGGAGAGCTGCACTCTAGGCGGCGTTACAAAACTTGTGGAAATAATCTTTGCTGGACAGTGAGCATTGGTAATGCACAGAGTGAAAAATGTTAGGACACGGCAGTTCAAGCTCCTCTTCCCAGTTGGATGGAATTTAACAAAACAAGAAGGATGACTTTATTTCTTTTTCCCTGAATTTAACAGTGGTTTTGCTTGGTGGTCCCAAAGGCTGCCTGGTACCTGCAGCATGCACAGCGTGCACGTACCTTGTGTTGGGGTATCCCCATCGGTTTGGGTGGCTTTCAGTTTTGTTGGGCTTTCAGCAGCAGGGCTAACTGTGCTGTTCAAATTTGGAGGTAGGAAAGGGGCTGGATTTCGGAAGTCGTAGAGCTGATATTTCTTCATTGCAGCTTTTCCCCTTGAATCCTGAAGAACACCCAGAGAATACTGCATACAATAGCACATAGTGGTCAGAGGTGGCTAAGCTCAAAGCTAGAGCACAGAAATTTCATCTTAGAGGATTTTGACCTTGTCTGGCCACGTTGTGATCTCTGAGGGAACATCGAGCTGGTGTTTGACAAGTTTGGGGATGGGGAGGAAGGCTGGAATAGAAGGATTTTCAAACCTGTCTTTGGTGCCTGGCAAGTAGAAGGTTTTCTTTTGGTTTTTAGAAGTTGTATTCTGGATATTTCTTTCAAGTAATTATGCTAATGGGTATTGGAACCCTGACTCAAAGTGTCATCTTCTTTTTAGGTCTGTTTATGATGGAGAGGAGCACGGTCGGTTCATGGAGAAATTGGAAGCACGGATCAGAAATCATGATCGGGAGATCGAGAAAATGTGCAACTTCCATTACCAGGGCTTTGTGGACTCCATCACGGAGCTGCTGAAAGTTAGGGGAGAAGCTCAAAAACTGAAGGTAAGAGAAAGCCACCTGAATCCCATGGCTCTAGGTTGGACAAGGAGACCTCTAGAGGTCCCCGACAACCTCAGCCATTCTGTGATTGACCAAAAGAATGTCTCCTTTTGTCCAGAGCATCTTTCCTCCGTCTGGGAAAAACAAAAACAAACCCCAGCAATCTTCATTGTTTCTTCCTGTAACGATTGGTTGGTCATTTAGAGTTCAACAATTATTTTGGCAAACTGGAATGCTGTGGTACATTAGCTTTAATCTTCCTTGTGATTCTGTCTGTTCTGCATTAGGAAACACATGCTTCTCCTGGTGCACCTTAGACCAATTTCTTACGCAAAAAATAAGCTCTACAGGCTGAAGCACGTCTGGTATAACAGCATCTACTCCAGTGCCCTGTATGACACCAAATTCTCATTACAGATAGCATTGCATCAGAGTAAGAGCTGTGAAAAGACCTGATGCAGAGCTGACTTTAGTCAGGAGATGTCTGCCCAGCGTTGGCAAGTGAGATATTTAAAAAGCAAATGGACATCAGAGTGTGCTGAGGTATTCAGAGTAAGCAGGAACAGAAATGAAAAATAAGTCATCAGTAGATGGTGAAACACTGTTTGTACAAATACAGAGCTTGATTCCTTTTCTGTGGCATCTCCAGGTATGGTTGGCTTAACTAGAAAATAAAATGGCAAGAGCCAGGAATGGAGAAGGCGAAATAGTTATGGGTAGGGATGAATTTTCTAAATGTTGTGGCTCTTAAAGATGTGCAAAAAGATCAGAGAAAGGTGCGTTTTTACGTAGTTTTTGAAAGAACATGCTCAGCGTTGTGTGGAAAATGTCTAGAGGTGCAGGCGTCAAGTGGGCTTGCAGTTTAGGCTTGGCTGGTGTGCCTTAAAATATGAATATCACACAATTTGGAGCATATGAGAAAGCTTAACAGGGACCTGATGAGCCTCAAAGGTTGGAGAGCCTCCTTCTTTCTCCTGCAGAAGTTAGAACAGGGGCAGAGAAGATGATGTGTTTGCCTCTTCCATTCTTTTCTGCAGCACCAAGGTGTGACCTTGATTTAAAAACCGAAATCAACTTCCTGGAACAATCACTTAGTGAAGGGGATTGAGTTGGGTGGTACCCAAAAAGGAGAATTCTGTCTCTGGAGACCAGCACAAGTCTTCCTGTGGAGTTTGACCCATTGAGAAGGACCTTTTTGGGCATGTAGAAGTGTGGGGGACTATTCAATGGGCGTTAGAGAAGATGAAGTCATAAATAAGGAGAAAAAAAACTCACAAAATCAAATTTTCTGGAAAAGAAAAGAAAAAAAAAAAACAAAAAAACAAAAACTGCACCTTCACTGTGCTGGCTATTGCTTGTCACACTTTTATTTATTCATTTAAAGCTACCTCTGGCATTTCCAAGCTTGCTTTGGGATTAACACAAGGCCTGGATCCCCCAAGTGCTGGCAGGAGCACCTTTCCAGGGGTGTTCCCTGGCACCAGAAGCACCCTGAGTATCACAACGGCATTTTCCACCAAGAGAATTCATCCAGCGGTTGATTGCAGGATGAGGCCATTGGAAATACCATGAAAGAAGATTTTTAAAGCCATTGTTTCTAGCCAAGAATTCCACATTGTTTGTTTGCAAAGGCTCGTTGCTGTTTCCCATTCTCCAAACAGCTACTTTGTTGGTGGCGCACTGTGAAGTCCATCTCTACCCTCAGGATCTCTCTTGATTTCCATTACTATGTGATCTATAAAACGGCACATGGGAAAAATATACACAGAAGCTTATTTGAGAAACATTGAGCCCTCTTTGTAAGGCTTTCCCCGGGGAATCATCCATGGGTCCAGTGGCGAGAGCGTGTTTTGTTCCAGCTATTCATTCTGCATTTGATCTCGCTCTTTTTCTCAATAGCACTGCTCTTTGAACATACGTACAGCCGGCTAGGAAACAAACGCCCGCCGTGTTGCATCTCCAGGATGTATCTGCAGCCGTGTGCTTTGAGCTTGGGGCATCCTCTGTAATGTCACACTTGCAGAAATATCAACGTTTGTTGTTTTAAGAGTGTGGGCTGTGAGCTGGATGCATTGCATCCCCTCCCTCATGTGTACCACAGCTGCTCTCTTCCCTTTACACTGCAGTTCTGTATTTCAGGTGGCCCCAAGGCAGGCTAAACCCTGATCAGGACTGTTGTGGTCAGCCTTTCTGCTCTCTTTTATGCTCCTCTTGGCCTACCAAGGGCTAGCTCTGGATTAATTGGGAGCTTGAGCTTTTAGCTCCGCAGGTGAGCTCCTCTGCAGTGCATTTCTGCACTAGGAAGCTTCGTGTTGCTTTCCAAGGATGCTGGGTCACTGCTTGGGAATCAGTATATGAGTTAAAAAAATAAAAATAAAAATAAGGGAAGTTAGTTGGGAACACATAAGGCACATTTTCAAAAAGGCATCTATCTTATTTTGGGTGATAATTTTTTATTAAACCAAAACTTCTGCATTTCCTTACTCTTTTTTTTTTTTAAACTATGACTTTACTAAGGCAGTCCTCTTTACTTTTAACTACTTACGTGGTTTCGAAGGAAAACCTTTTTGCTTTGCTTTTTTACATGTTATATATCATATCTTCTACTACACAATGACTTTCAGCCTCATGAGGAAGTCAGCTTTTGGATACTGACTCTCCTCAGTCCCAGTTCTCATCCCACTGGGTCTTGCAAGCCATGTACCAGTCCAGTTCCTCCATCTTACAAAGGCTCCAGTGGAAATTAAAAGAGCAAAGATAAATCATGCATTAGCATGGTTCAACTTGGGAAACGTGACTGGAGGTGTGAAAGGGAACAGATCCCAGAGACACAGGGCTGGTGCCAACCTCAGCCAGCTCTGGAGGGTCAGTTTAAGGAAGTTCTGCTTCAGCTGTGTCGTTCCTGATGGATTTTTGTCTGACCTATTGGTACTCCTCCCTCTGAGTAGTCCTGCCCTTCCTTCTCGAGGAAACCCAAGTTGTGTGGTTAAAAACTTTTTTTTTTTAGGTCTACAACATTTTGACCTACCAGGCACAACAGAGATCATCCCTTCTTGTTTCTGCAGCAGTCTCCTGTAACGTGGAGGCTGCAGGATGGTTCTTCTCTGGTCTTGTCTGTAAGATAAGTAGCCCCAGTCCTTCCTAGTGGGTTGTGCTTTCTGGGCATCTCACTGCTTTCACTTTGCTACTGTGAAATCTTTCCAGTTGGTGGCTTCTTTCTTATTTTTATTTATTTATTTATTTATTTTTTATTTTTTTTAATTTTTATTTTTTATTTTTCATTACAACAGCATGGTTTTTGAACTGGAGCAGGCAATCAGTCACCAGTGAATTGTTGTAGAAGGGTTATTTCAGGGGTGCTGTACAATTCTGTCCATGCACACTCATCTGATGCTCACTGTGTAGCAGCACAGCTCAGACTGATTTTCAGTTTGACTCACTGTGCTCGCCGGGCCCTTTCTCAGAGCTGCTGCCCAGTTGGCCTGTTTTGTGCAGCCGATTACCTCTGCCCGAGCTGAATGCTCCACACCTGCCACTACTGAACAGCAATTAAAAAAAGGCTCTTCTTGGAGAAGCCATCTGCAAGTCCAATCTTCTCTCCTAGCATTCACGGTACTGCTGTGCTCAGCCGTAAAATCTACGAAGTTAAGAGTCAGGGAAAAAGAAAATGAATGGGGAGCAATCTTTATTGCTTACAGCACTCAGATTGAGGCGGATCTAATAAAACAGAGGCAGGTGGTGCAAAGCAAAGGGAAGCTCACCTTCCCTGTGTGAACCCAGGGGGTGGCTGTGACCTAAAAACGCAGCGGCCGTGCAGTGGGGTCCCGCAGGGGTTGGATAAAGGAAGATAACGTGGCTGTGGTGGTGGGTAACTAGCCCGGTCCTTGGCTGCTCCCTCCAGATTGGGAAGTTTGGTGCTGACTGGAAGGATTTCTCCGCAGTAATCCAGGAAAAGGACGTGGAAAGCCAGGGTAGGCGGGGGTTGGAAGCGGGGATGCAGCCGCATGGGGTCAGACCGCTGCCCTTCGCATCCATTCCCGGGATTCCTTGCCAGCGCCCTTTGCTCTCCTCTCTCATCACTCTGACACTCTCTAAACGATAGCAGAGCGCCGTCTGAAAGCCCCCAAACAAAAACCCTGCTCAGTACCACATGTTCCACGTGCAGATGAATGAACTAACAACTCGAGCATCCCCTGAGCCCCTTCCGTGATCCCCTCGTCTCGTCCTCCACATGTGCCCACCTGTTCTCAGCCCCCCCCTTGCTGGGCGTCTGTCTTAGATTATCAAATCTCTTCGTCTGAACAGCTTCATTGTGCCTGCAGAGGGTCTCTATAAATAATCACCTATTTCTTCTCGCTGTGTGGATGTAGATCTCGAGAGCAAACCGAAGCACAACCCCCTGCCTCCCAAAAACTGTGTGCCAGGGCAGAAAACATCCTTACGTTTGGCCTTAGCTGGGATTGATGTGTAATTTTAACAGAAGACTAGTGCAGCCTTGGCATCGTTTTAGGAGCGGTTTTGAATTACCCTACATGGGTTCCTTTTTCCTGGTGGGATTTTCAGGATATAAGAAAAGAAAATAATCTTTGGAAGAGATGCTCTGCTCCTGCTCGTAAAATCTCAATACATCATAAAGGAAATGAGCAGTTTTTGCGCGGGGCAGGCAGCCAGGAGAGCCGAAGCTACTGCAGAAGGGGGAGCAATGTGATGCAGATGCTGGAGTGAAATTGTGTGCGGGGAGATGGTGGGATGACTCCTCCGCATCCCTCGTGGTAAGCACATCACCAGCACGGCCGGCGTTAAGCACAAAAGGAGAGGGCCACGAGGCAGGATGGCTTTGCTCGTTGAAGCAGCACCAAGCTCTCCATGTGAGACCTCCTGTTGAAATTTGGACCGGTTTGGAGCATCGTTATTCCTCAATATCTTCCAGCAGTTGGCAGGGAGCAGATTGGATCCTGAATCAGTTTTATTCCTATTAATGCAAAACTTCCCTCCTCTCTGAAACGTTTGCCTTGTGGTGTGCTGAAAAAAAGAGAAGAGATGGTGGTTGTCTTCTGGACCCACCTTGAAACTTCTTGTGCTTTGGCTGTGCTGCCACTCCATGCACCGTCCGTGTTCTGTTGGGTATTTGGAGAATAATTTTCATGGACAACTTCGCTGGTGATAAATTTGTTAAAAATTCCCGGCTGCTGGAGGTGGTGGCAGCCGGGGGCTGTGCAGTACCTGCTGCCAGCTGGTGGCTGTCTGAACGCTTTCACGGGGAGAAATCAGGACAAGTTGGTAGCATTTACCGAGTCTCTTAACGGAAACAGAGCTCTTAATTTGGTTAGTGGGATCTTGTGCTCCTGAATATACTCTGAGAGCTCCTTATTGCAATTCCTGCAGTCGCCTTACCTCTCTTATCAATTTTTGTGTGTAGAACGAACAGAACTCCCCAAAACACACCTGAACTGCTTCATAAACCCTGATGATGCCCCTTAAAGTCCGGCAGCAGTTTCCACACTCCAGTAGGTCTGAGCAGAACGAGAAACCTCCGAGACATCTTACAAGGATGAGGCTGGAAATTGAAATTCCCAACTTTAATGGCTATAAAAAGAGAATTTTAGGTGGGGGGGGGGGGGAGAGGAGTTTTATGACATGTTAGTCTTGCACTGACATGAGGCACCTGAACTCTGCGCAGTTATTCTCTGGTGGTATTTATCTTTATAATTGGCTGTTTTTGTTAAAAACCTGAAGGTGGGCATGTTTACTTGACCGTTTGTGTATTTTTCAGCCATCCCAGCTGGTCTCTATAAGATGCTATCTCTGTTTACAAACCTCCTCCTGTCCGAACTTGAACGAGTATTCGGAAGAATTCCCAAAGTCATCTTTCTGCTTGTTGTCTAAATAACGTGTGAGCTGCTTATTTTCTGTCCTGATGAGTTTGAAATGCAGCTTTGTTCTCTGGGTTTTCACCGAGGCAGATGATGCACAGGTCGTAAGGGGCTGAAGTGCTGGGATCTTGTTCGTCCAGGGAACCTGCGGGCTTGCAGAGTGGGAGATGTTTGAACTGAGCCCTAGCTTGATAGGGTAACACAGAAAGATGGTTGAAAAAAGAAAATAAGTGATCCTTTAAAATAAACCAATAAATAAAGATACGGGAGCCAGGAGGAGGCATCTGGTGGGAGATGCGTGTGAAGGTCTAACAGGAAATGTTTGAGCTTCATAGGTAAAGCCCCCACTGGAGACTTTTTTTTTGGTCCTTGCTGTGATATTAAGGAGCTAAAAGCTAATTATAACCTATTTGGTGTTGGGTAGGGGAGATTTCTTTCCAGGAGGTGGTTTCTGTCCTACCACTTACATAAAATAGTGTTTAAGAGGGGAACCTTCATGTACAAGACTTGGTCCATTGGTACTGCAGCTTTTCGGGGTGGCTGTGCCAACAGTGTTTGCTCCTGTTGCCTTCTGCTTTTCTTCAGTAACAAGGAAGAAAATTCTTTTATGGATCCTGATCGGTTAATAAGCTGTTCCATGCCATGCAGGAGAATACTATGCAAAAAGCACCGTGAGGGTGTTTGTGTGCAGTTATTCCATGTGAAAAGCATTGTCCTGACTCACGTGCAGATGTGCTCTTTCTCTTTTCCCCCAACACCCCGCAGAACCAAGTGACGGACACCAACCGAAAGCTGCAGAACGAAGGGAAAGAAGTAAGTGCTGCATCCGCTTCTTGTCCTTCTTGCTTGGCCGTGCTGTGGCCGTGCTTGCTGGTGGCAAATTACACCGGGCATCAGTAAGTGCTGAGCGTTACTGCTGGCGTTCCTGGCGCTGGTGTCAAGGTGGGCATTGATCCTCTCCCGTCTCTCTCATCTCATCGTGAGGAGTAAGTTGTGGGAGCATTGGGCAGTGATTTTTCTCTTTTTACTGCGTGTGGATTGAAAGCTAGTGGAAGGGAAACCCTTGGATCAGCAATGATTGAGCTGTGGGCTTGCTCCTTCAGCCCTGAGTGGCGTGGATGGGATCAGGATGCGAGCTGGAGGCTCTGCCCTGCTCCGTGCTGCAGCGTGGCAGCAGTTAAAGCCAGCGTGGTTTTTGAGCCCCAGGGGTAGAGGCATCAAGGCATGGGGAAAGGAAATGATTGAACGTGCCTTGGGTGCGATGTGCCTCTGACCACATTCATTCCTTTGTCCTTCCATCATTATTTTGGCGGGCTGGAGGGACTGGAGAGGTGGGTGACGGCTGGGCATTGTGCGAAGGCGCCGATGTCTGAAGCTTTTTGAGTGCCTCAGAGATCTGAGAGAGCTTCCAGGGATGGTCCTGTTCCCCGCTTTTCCCTTTCCTCCCATTGAATTGCCTTCTCTACCCGCATTTCATGTGAATCTTTTGCTCTTTGCACCTTTTGTTTTCCTCCTGAACTGCCCTCCCAGACAGCCAGGCTGCATTTTGCTGTGAGGGCACGCAGGCAGCACCAGCTCAGGGAGCTGCACTGCGTTTAAAAAACAAAGGAGAAAATACCACGCTGGACTGCGTCAGACCAATTATTCTATTACAGATCAAAGATACAAATGCCCTGTGGGGAGGAGGTGATGCAGCTTCTCCCCTGAACCAAATCAACATGCTTCTCTGTTACCTTGAGCAGAAAATTCATCTCTCGAGGTAGAATAGCTGAGGATTTCAAAAGGATTTCACAAACTGGGTCTGGCCCTGTGGAGCCTGACAGAACGGTGACCTGCCCCTCTTAAGGAGCAGAACTAAGGAAGTTTTGGTGGCAGATCCTTGTTTTGCCACTGTCCAGATGCACAGGTTTTTCTGTTGGAGACAGAGCTTTATTTTAAGGCTCACGGTTGGTTTGGGATGTAAAGAATTCCCCTGGGAGCCAGCCGCCACATCCTGCCCTTTAGAAGGGTTCAAAAAGAGAAACTTGGAAAGGGAAGCATGGAAGAGATGAAAAAAAAAATAATGGGAAGGGGGAAATCATTTTTGGAATTCACAGGACGTGCTGCAAGGCTGGTATTTTGGTGGCTTTGGTTTTGCTGTTTACTTGCTTGAAATTAGCTGAGGGAATGTTTCTGCTGTTTGATTAAACCACCCCAAGCCGCCTGCGCTCCCGATTCCAGCGAAGCTGCACAATGCTCAGGGAGCTCTCCTGTTATCAGAGCAGGCTTTGTTGTCATCCTCCCCTTTGCATGTTCATGACAAGTGCCATGTAGTTTGTATCCTCTCTACTCCCTGTTTACTATTCTTGGTGAGACTTTTTTCTTTTTTTTTTCCCCCAAAGCTGATAATAGCAATGGAAGAGCTGAAGCAGTGCCGATTACAACAGAGAAATATTTCAGCGACGGTCGATAAGCTAACGCTGTGTCTTCCTGGTGAGGATCTGCAATTGCTCTTTGTTTGTACAGCTGTTTATTTGAATTCGGATCTCTTTGCTTTATGCTTCCATCTCAACGTTCGTGTGTTTTCCTTCTCTTTCCAGTCCTGGAGATGTACAGCAAACTGCGAGAGCAAATGAAATCTAAAAGGTAAACTTTGTATAGACTGATGTTTCTATTGGAAGAGTTGAAAAGCACCCTTTCGGTGCTAATTAAATGAAACAACGAGGTTCTCAAAACTTAGGAATTCAGAATCATCCTTTCCGAGTTAACTTGTGTGATTTCTGGCTGGTATCTTCAGAGAGTGGCTCGGCCTCCTGTGGTACGGAGGAGAACCGGGATTGCAGCAGGCTCTAATCTTGTGCTAGGCTTTCTAATTAAGGTGGACATTCATTTTTTTTTTCCAAGGATGCTCACTGTTGTGGTGGGCCTTCCAAATCAATGTATGACTCGGTACCTGTGTGTTATTAACTAAATATCATATTTCGGATGCCATAATACAAAAACTGATCTGAGAGAAGCCGCTGAATAGGAATGGAAACCAAAGACCCGAGAAACATTGTGCAGCATGGTAGGAGAAGCTGGTGAGAAAGCACACGGCTTATTTTGGGATTGAAATAATCGTTCGGAAGAGTGAGCTGAACTACAATGACTTTGTGGCTCAGAAATCTCGTGCCAGAAATCCCGGGTTTTTCCCACCCCGCATCTGTTGCGATGCTGAAGAATTAAACCGTGGCCCAGGATATTCACATGGTCTTGGGGGCTGGTTTGTTTAAGCAGTTTGGAGGCGCGCTGCAGCCCCCGGGGGTGGCAAATTGGGCAAAAAGAACAGCTGCCTGGAGGAGGTCAGCGGAAAAGGCGGTGGGCTCCAGCTGAATGCCATGCGGGGAGCGCAGTAAGATCCAGTGCCTGCTCTGTGCCTGCCATCCATCATGTAAACAATACAGAAGAAACCAGATGTTTCGAACAAGGCGATAACTAATTGGCTGGGCGTAATTTTACACCTCCCCTCCTGCCTCCGCTGATCCCTGTGGTCCTCGGTCCCCAGGAGCCTTGGGTAAACAGATAAACATGAGTTGTGGAAGCGGGGCTGGCCAGAGAGGTTACGGGGAGCGTAGTTAGCTCTTCACACAGCTCTCTCTTTGCTTCTCTGCGTGGTTCAGTGCAGAGTAGGAGGCTATAGCTCCTCCAACTGCTTTTCTTCTGTGTATGGGAACAGCGAGGGGCTTACCCGTTGACAGATGTGGGGTGGGGAGCTTGAGCTGATCACAGTGCTGTGAACTTTTGAAGGGAATCCACATGCTGCTCGATTCCCTCGTTCTGGGTAGTGTTTCCAGGGTCTGGTTCTGAGAACTGCATCTTTTTTTTTCTTCCCTTTATTGGACTGGTTCATTTTGAAACAAATAGAAGTTGAAAGCCACATTTAAGAAATATTTGAACCCTTGGCTTTTTTTTTTTTTTTTTCCCCCGCTCCTCTTCTTTCTTTGTCTGGATTTGATGGCTTCATTCACCAAACACAGCACAACATGTTAAATATTTCTGTGTCTGCACCCGGTCTCACTTAGCCATCATTTTGTGATGGCCAGCGAGGGGCTCGGTTACGTGTGTGAGTCCCAGGTTTGGAGTGCCCAACCTCGGTTTTGCATTCTGGGTGAGTAAGCTCAGCTCTTCCAAGGTAGACTGAACGAGTTACGTGCTGTCTGCTGCGTGATGTTCACAAAATGAACAGGAGCGTTTGCCAAACGCAGAATCTGTGACCATTAACTGGAACCGGCGAGCGCAGCGCGGTCCAAACCCAGAGGAGTGACCGTGCTACCAGCAGAGAGCAGAGATGCAGGGGAACCTTTCATCTTCCATTGTCCAAAACTTAAGGAAATGACAGAAAGAACTTTTTTTTTTCTATTTTTTTCTTTTTTTCTCAAGCGTCTGGGACACACAAGGCTGCTCGTTGGAAAGTGATGAGAAAAATCCTTCTGCCAGAGCCTGGGAGAAAGGATGCAGATAGCTGTGTGTGGGAGCCTGTCAGGGAGCAAGTCGTGAATCCTGCTGACAAATGAATGCCAGGGCTCAGACGCGGCGTGGAGGCTGTGTGCCTTCGGGGGGGCCTTCCATTTCTGGGGGCCTCCGAAGGGATCTGTCTCACTTACCCGTGGGTCACTTGGTCTCCAGTAGTAGAAATGAGAATATTTCGTCCTGCTCGTGGCCGAGAAGCTTCTGTAGGGCTGTGCCCTTCCAAGGCTATTTCCAGAAGGAAAAAAAAAAAGTTAGTTTTGAACCTATAATTTATTAAAATGCCCCATTCCCAGTTGGGAAGTGTTCCTATTTCACTGCTGCAGTGGTCCCTGCAGGATGGCTGATAACAGGCGTTCAAAAATCAGACTGGATCTCAAAACTCAGGCTCGTGCAGAGGTTTGGGGCATCGCCCAGCTGGTGGTGGGGAGCCTCGTGGGGCCAGGCTCGCAGTGATCGTGGCTCTGCCATGGCTGCACTTTGCTCTGCCCCCATGTGTCCCGGGCTTTGTTTTTGGCAGGCAGTCAGGGACCCCAGCAATGAGTGCCTGCTGTTCCTGCAGGCCAACTTTTAGCTTCTTCTAGCTCAACAAACAACATCCTGAAACCCAGCAAACCCCAATGTGTGTTTATTCCTCCGGTTTAATTTCTGGCTCTCTCTGTGCACTTGGAAGTTTCCCTCTGGATAGGATTGCCTTTTATTGCATGGCGCTTTTCCTACCTCACCGGGGCACAAACGCTGACCGGGTTACGGGGTTAATCCGCTTAACTTCTGGTGTTCTTAGCAGGGCAGGCAGCTCTGGGTTAAAATAACTTCCCCGTGGACCTGCCCGGATTTTAGGCAAGAATTATTTTGAATGGGGATTTGAGGTTGCACGTTGCTTAGGACTAAACGCTGTTTCCCACCCTAACCTTCAAGGTGTAAGCGGTGTGGATGGGATTAACAGCGAGTAGAGTCAGCTCGAGTTGCCTTAATTCACCCCAGAGGGGACCGGGACCCTGTGGGGTGGCAGTCTTCTGCCATGTGCTGCTTGCTGAAACCCTGTGAGCAAAACCTGCTCAGGGGGAAGCCGATTTAGGTCTGAGAAGGCTCTTGGGTTTTGCACAGCACCCCAGTGCCACGCAGGAGGGCCCCTGTGGGGCATAACCCAGTGAGTAGGCACATGGGCGCCCGCTTCCCAAAGGGGAAAGACTGAAAGCATTTGAGAAAAATGGTCTGAACAGTTTCCCATTTAGTTTCCCATTTAGCATCTGCTCAGCCCTTTTTAAAATGACCCATCACCATGCTTCGTTCTTCCCATGGCAGTCCTGCTGTTGTGCAAAAAGGTAAGGGAAATGCACGGTGCCTTCCCTAAGGCCATTGGGCATGACTGAGATGTAAAAGCAGGCATCGTGGATAAAGGACGGAGCGTTGGGGTTCTTGTAGTTTTAAGGCTTCATCTTAAATTGTTAAGGTCCATTCCTTTATAGCAGGGAAATTCGTTTTTTGTCATCACTGCAAAGCTCACGGACACCAGTGGTCCCACAGGAGCTGCAGAAGAAGTGTCCTTTGGTCCCGTTAGCAGGCTCGTGTTGGGATTGTTTTTACTTCTATCTAAATATAAAGGTACCTGGGGTGGGAAGTGTTTCTCAGTGGTGCTTAGCAGCTTTTGCAGAGCTGGGAGGCAGGTGGGGTCTGGCTGCTCCTGCCACAAGAAATCCGAGCGCTCTCATACCCAGGGTACCTCAAACAGAATAACGAGTAGCCATGCGAGCAGCACGTTCTGGCACGTGTCGGATAGCAGTGTGTCAGGCCGTGGCATATCATTTATCCTCATTTCCATCCTACTGTTTTATGGGACCTCACTGTTAGGGGCTGCCCAGTCCTTTAGGAGACAGAGGTGAGGATGCTGCAGCCCTGGGCCTGAGCAGTACGAGGTGAGAGCGCACACGTGGACACCTCACACAGCACATTCATCGACACAGCTGGCTGCACGGGTCAGGCACATGCCCCATACCTCACCCAATAACCCCCCTGGTCCGTGGGGTGCTCCAGAGACACCCCATGCCCACTTTGGGGAGGTCTTGGGGACACCAGAGCCTGGGGCAGCAGAGCAGGCACATGGGCAAGAGCTGTGCTGGCTCAGCTGGGTCCTGTCTGCACCGGGGCTGCCCCACAGCGTACCTCTGCTTTTCTCTTTGGAAAAGAAAATAGTGCTTTTATGGTTATCTGGGTGCCAAGATCTACATTTATTTGAACAGAGCTGAAATCCTTAGATCTATTGAGTTATTTATGCGTAGCGCACATTTTTGAGTGGAATTGGGGTGGAAATAGCTTTTTTTTTTTTTTCTTTTTTTTTAATTTCTGCATCTGCTTTGCTTGCTTTCCCCAGACACTACCCTGCGCTGAAGACCCTGGAGCACCTCGAGCACACCTACCTGCCCCAGGTGAGCCACTACCGCTTCTGCAAGATCATGGTGGATAACATCCCAAAGCTGCGCGAGGAGATAAAGGAAGTTTCCATGTCAGACCTCAAGGATTTCCTGGAGAGTATCCGTAAGCACTCCGACAAGATTGGGGAGACGGCGATGAAACAGGTAAGGACCCGCTCTGTTTGGAGGAGGGGAAGCTGCTCTGGAAGGAGTTTCACAGTCACGTTGAGTCTTTTCAATGCCAAGGCAGTAAAGGCTTCACAGCAACTTGAAGGTGGAAAAGTTTTTGTTCTGTAATTGCTGCTGGAGCTTATTTTCTAATTTTTATCCCATTGAGAAATGGCAGATGGTTTCTGTCGTCTTCTCCCACCTGTGCTTTGCTGTGGGAGGTGCAGGAGCTGTGGATTCTTGTTCTCCACGCAGCAGAGCCGGGGTGTTTGTGCTGCCCTGGGGAGGACTGGAAGAGCTGGGGGTGACTGGAAGAGCTGGGGGTCCCGGTGCTGACTTCCCAGGGTCAGAGCAAAGCCACAGAAGCACCCATCCTGACTGCAAATCGATTTCCATTTTTTACATCTTCAACTCATTCTCAAATGTTGGGCAGGCTTCTGTTGTGGCTTGTACTCGTCTAGCAGTTGAAGTCTGTAAAAGATGAACCCGATGAATTGAACATAGCCGTGCTTGTATTAATGTGGAATCGCCTTTTCTCAGACTTCTTTAATATTCTAGTTGTGAATTCCAGTCCGGTTTTTTCTTATCACATCTGGAGAGCATTGCTCATAGTGTCTGTGAAAACGAACTTTTTGATGAGCCTCAAATCCACGGGTAATGACATGTTACCTCGAGATGCGTTTCCTCTGATAGCGACTGATGGATCGGGCTGGCTGATTTATGGGAAAGATTCCCATAACTTTTCACAAGGTGATACGTGGCACTGTTAAGCTCATGGTTAGATGTACAGGAAAGTTCAATTTTCTGACTTACAAATGCTGTCCTTCCTGTAAAATGTACTAGCTCGAGGATTTCCATTAACTGATTTCATTTACAGTGTCTACTGCCTCGTTGTCTTCTCAATCTCTCTCTAGTATTTTGGGAAAGCAAACCCCTACATTACATAATAGAGCTCTGAGGATATGCTGTTCTGTTTCTTACAGTTTAGCAAATGTTTTTGTTAGTTGTTGCATAAATCAGACGAGGTTCTGTGAATCTACTGGAAAGGTCTGGTGATCCGGGCATCCTGTCCTTGCGGCATCCCAACGCCTGGGATGGCTCCAGGCATTACTCTGCTGAATTTACCTGAGGCAATGGTTTCCAGAACAGCTGTTTACCAAAAATAAAATAAAAAAAAATAATCCATCGTGGCAGCCAAACTTTTAAACAGATTATTCTTTGGTTTCTATGTCTCGGGATGGAAAGGAATAAGTTCAGTTTGTCTCTTGGTGCCCAGTTAGTGCAGCAAATATGCTACTTGAACTAACTAAATAATTCTTTATATCCTGGTAAGATATTCACCAATGACAGAGACAGAAGAGGACACAGATGTGTCCTCTCTTTGTATTTTCCAGTTCCGTCACTGACACTGGGAGGGTGAGACTGGGGAGCTGAACCTCACAGGCCCGTGGCTGGTGGCTTTGGGCAGGGAGAACCTGCGGGGAGAGGTCACAGATGGTCCGTCTAAAAACCATGGCTGAAAGTCCAGTTTTGAGAAATTTATCATTTAAAAAACCAGCAGGAGGCTCGAAGTAAGGGAATATTTTCAGTGAAAGCCTTTGCTGCTAACATTTTCAGCTTTCCCAAAGTTGGTTATTTGCTCTCCAGCTGGAGATGGCCTCTCAGCTAGGGCTGTGGCCCCTGCTTGGACCTCAGGTTAAACGTCTGTCCCTGCTCCTCTCCATTGTTTTCCACTTACAGACCCGCAGAAATCCTTCATCTTTCACCATCTGCTGAGTTCCAGCCATTTTGGACCTTAAGGAATTCTAAAGCGAGGTCTGATGGTGATGATTTTTCCTTTTCTTTGCTGATGCTGCCAGCGTCTCTGTGATCAGAGCTCCAGCCTCTGAATGTATCTAACAAAAATATTGACGTGGAAAAGGTGTTTTTTTTCTTTCACGTAGATGCTAGTGAAATACAAAGTAAGTTGGGCTCTTGTGAAGAACATCACAAAACATCTTGATGTTTCTAGCATCATCTGGCAAATGTTTTCAGTCCCAGTTGACTTCTCTTGGGTGAGCGCTGGGTGCAGGCTCCATCAGGGCTTTCCTTCGCCCTCCGTGGACCACGGCTGTCTCCGAGGGAGGGCTCGCCAGCTCCTCAGCAGGACACGTGTGCCGTTCCCACCCAGCAGCCTGGAAAGGAAGGTAAATTTGCCACATCCAGTTGCAAAAAAGCAGGGCTGGAAGCGCTGCTGGAATTTGAGCACCGGGCTAGGTTTATCCCCGCCGAAAGCCTCGCGGGCGGCTCGAAGCGGTGAGGAGCTGAAGCTTCCCGAGCCTCCCGTCGCGTGGGGTCACTTCACGGCGTCGTGCTGAAAGCGAAGGGCAGGGCTCCCTCTGCCAGAATTCCCAATATCACTTCTTGCATCACCGGGCCTTTCTCCTCGGTCTGCTGGCCGTGATTGATAGCCGCTCTGGAGCGGAGCGGAGCTGGCAGGAGGCCTGGGAGAGCCGGGGAGCCGCGATTGGCAGCTGAACGCATTCGGTTTAAATTAGCATCATATAAATTCTTTTAAAATTGTTTGATTTCACCAGCGGGAATGGGATCGGGGCTGATACAATGGGGAAAGGAAATCGTGTTTTTGTAACGTTACAAATCTGAGGCTGATGATGACAAGAGCTGAAAATTTCATTTTGTGATAATCAGAAGGAGCTGTCTTGGAGTGCTCGGAGCCATGGCTGCGTTTCTGGCCGGCAGTCAAGGATGCGGGGAGTTCGCTGGCCCCTCTCTTGGACGGGAAAGCCGCCGTGGGGTGAAGTCAAGTGAGACAGTCCCGGGGTCAGCCGTACGCGGGGAGCAGTGTGCCGAGAAACCCTATATCCTCCGAGCACAAACGATGAGTTCCCATCGACTCCTTTCCTCGTTTTTTTTTTTCAGCCTGAGTTTTATTACCTGTGGTTCTGGGGGGGATCTGCTTTGTTCCAGCCCTTGTGCTTAATTACACGGCTCTGGAGCAGATGGAAGGAGCTCCGCGGATTTGAACTCGTTTTGGACTTTGGCCCTGTGAACCTGTGTGTGTGTTTTGTTTTGGTTGTTCTGTTTTGTTTTTTTTTAAAGATCCAAGTTCGGGGCTTTGCCAGGAATGAATTACATCTTATTAACACTTGCTGATATCCGGAATGTGGCTTTATTATCTAGCTTAATGGCTGAAATATGCAAGGCATGTGGAAGAGGTCACTTCAGATGGTGCTGTATCGAGGGTAAGCCCTGAACGCTGCTGCACAGGGGGCCAAGAATAACCAATCCAAAAGCCATTATCGGATAAAGTTTGTCAGGACAGCCAAAACGCTCAGCATGCCTTTCAAATAGATGGAGGCAACCCAGCATTTTTTTTATAGCCTCGCTAGGATGCGCTCTCAGAGCTGCTGTTTAAGAGGTGGCGATGCAGGACAAGCTTCAAGGGCTTGGTGTGCCAGCCGTGCTTTTGTCGGGGGCTGTTTGCTCTTCTGGGCAACAGGAATTGGAGTCCGTGTCACTTTTAAGCAGTATAAGGTGAGGTTTCTGTAGGTATATTTCCTTGTAGTGGCAGAAAAATACCAACTCAGCAATGTGAGCGTATGCACAGGCTTAAAAATGAGGCAAAAAACTGCACAATGATGTGCGTAACTGATGCTAAATGTTAAAAAATGTCAATCTCCTCTTGTAGGAATGCAGTTGTCACCTCCAGCTGAGGATGATGAAGGTGCTGTGCACCTCCTCTGCTCTGTACCGTGGGCTTTTGTGTCTCCAAACTGGCTGGACGTGGATGGTTAAACAGCACGCGGGGCTGTGCAGGTGTCCTGTACTGATGTGCCTGATGTGTAGGAACATTCAGTAGCACTGGGTAACGTGCAGCTGGCCTTATAAATTAAAAATGTGGAGGAAGAGGAGCTCTTGGTTTAATCTGTCACTGCTGAGGATGGCAGCTGCTAAAGGGCATTTGGTAAGGATTAAATGGAGAGGTTGCATTTTTTTTTTAAAAGCTGCTGCTCTGCACAGTCACCATGGGAGGAAAAAGGGGATGCACTCAGCTTGTTGGCACGTGGAGCCTGGCTTCTCAGTCGCTCCAAGCGCACTTCCAAGCACTTCCCTTACCTTTGGGCACCAGCAGGAAACACTAGGAGTTGATCTCCTTTAGGACAGCGGTGGCTGAGGGGTTCTGTGGGCAGTGGGAAGCTGAGGGATCAGCGATTCCTGGCCTTGGAGGACACGAGGGACAGCAGAGGGATGTGATGCAGCTTCCACCTGGTGGCACGTGCTGCAGAATGGCGTGAGAAGGACAAAGGGGAGGTAGGTGGTAGGTAAAACAGGGGAGAGCTTGGCCTGTACAGGTCACCCAGCACCGAAAACACACCTCGGTGGTGCAGCTTCACCAGCACAGTGTTCCCAAAAGAGGAGGTGATGCTGGAGGCACGTGTCCCCCAGGGCAGGGTGCTGTGGTCCCCCGGAGGGACGGAGATCCCCAGCTGGTCCCTGCCCTGCGGGTTGCCCTGCTGCAGGTTGTTTTAGCAGTAGCCAGAAACCCGAGGGAGCTTTGTCAGGCAGCTTGTGTGAGCTGCTGGTGATAAGCAGAGACGTGGCATGCGGTGATTTCAGCCTTGTTGGGAAATCCTGTCCGTGCTGGAAATGCAAACACATGCACGCCAC
The DNA here is from genome assembly GCF_047663525.1 of Anas platyrhynchos. Lineage (NCBI taxonomy): Eukaryota > Metazoa > Chordata > Aves > Anseriformes > Anatidae > Anas > Anas platyrhynchos. Next base: position 78,205,310 of record NC_092590.1, read on the forward strand.
CCCCAGCCACGGCAGCGGAGCGCTTCCCCGCGCGGCAGGGGACAGAAGGACATTTTCTCAGCCTCCAGATACCGCCTGGTGGCCTTTTGATGGCCCAAAAAGAAAAAAAAAAAAGCTTGAAAATGCAGCTTGTGCAGTGTTCTTAATTATCCCCATCTCTGGAAGCTGGGAGCTTTACGTAATCTCCCGCGGCGCATATGGGAGTCGTTTGTGCCCCGTGTGCAGCGTTTGGAGCAAAGGAGATTTCACTGCGTGGGGAGCCACCTTCTGCTGGGTGTTGGTCCCCTGGCACAGCCCACGCTCCCCAAAGGTCTCGTGTGCTTGAAATTGAGGCTCCCCTGCCTCCTGGGCTGGGTCCACCAGATCCAAACCCGAGGTTTCTCGTGCTGCTCGGAAGCTCCCCGCGTTTGCCTGCCCCTTGGGGCCGGCGTTTCCATGCAGGCTCCCAAAAGCACCCTGAGATCTGAGCCTCCGGCCCTTGAGAGCGGTGCCTCTTGCGCCAAGGGTTTTTCTTAATGAAAAAAAAAAGTAAAATAAAGTAGTTTAATAAAAGCCAGGGAAATTTATAGCCCCGGCTGCTGGAAGGGAGCCTCCTGCAGAGGTCAGGCTGCTGGCTGGGAGCGGGGTGGCTCTTTATACAGCGGCGGTGGGGATGAGCAGATAGCCTTTTCCCCTTCTGGGCAGGTTTGTAAAGCAGAAACTTATTTTCTAGCAAAATTGTGTAACGAGACTTTCCTAATCTTCGCTGCTCTTGCTTGTCTACTCGTCATATTAAAGTATTACGAAAGGAAATGTGTCTTCGAGGGCTGTTTGGATTAGAAGGCTGGTGATCTCAGCTTGCAGGTTTGGGGGAAGAAGCTCATAAAACGGACAAACTGGGTGAAGTGGGCGAAGCAGCAGGGAACAGGGAGGCTTTGGTGTCGGGGAGAAATGATTAACGCTGATTAAACCTGCATGAGCTCTGAGATGCTTTCAAGTGCCTTCATAATTTCTTTCTTTTTTTTTTTTTTGTTAGAAGCTTCTAACGTTGTGTGTTCGTACCCATCCTCTATCCCTGCACCCCAAGAAAGAGACGGATAAATAGGATCAAATCCTCTGAGCTATTTATCCCCAGCATCTCCTGCTTAACCTCTTTGGGAACTTAAGAGTCGAGTCAACCACCAAAAAGGTTTTTATTTTGCCCTGGGTTAGAGTTGCAGCCACGTCTTTAATAACTCACTAGGGCTTGACACTGAAAGCTTTTTTCTTAGTACGTTGAGCACCACCTCGATGCTGACTGAACGAATCACTTGACACTTGTCACTTAATTTGAAAACTTTAAGTAAAATCGTGGGGAAGTTGTGCCGCCCCCTGCTGCATTCACCAACTAACCCCGCCTGCTCTTTTCTTGATTCAGAGGCGATCTCAAGGGATTTGGGAGATGAAACGTGCTCTTTGTGGACAACTGGGGACAAGCCAGCTCCTGGAATCAAGCTGCCAGCTGCCTCGGCTTGTCCTTGCTCCTTGTAGGATGGGGAGCAGGGCGCAGGGGTGAGGAAGGGGCTTGGGAGCTGTCGGGCTGCCCGCACGTGCACCCCGTGCTCCTGTGGGGCCCCAAGGAGATGTCTCGTGGCCAGCAGCACACATGGGCCACGGTGGAGAGGTGGTGGTAGGGATATTTGTGGATGTAAGCACGTTTCTGTTCTTGTTTGAGGTCCTGGTGCTTCCTCGTGCATAATTGGAGTGCAAAAGTGCTTCTTATCATACAAGCACTTCTCCTTCTAACGTCTCCTGGCTTTCCGCGGGAGGTTTCCCTGTTTGCTTAAGAGCAATTCTGTGCCTTCAAGTCTCTGTTTAAAATTTATACCCTATAGGAGCTTTTATTAATAACCGGGTATTCCTCGGAATTCTTTTTCTGCCCTCAAAAATGAGACTGCTAAATCACGGCCCTTTTTTCTTTCACCATGTGTGTGACTAACGGCCGCAGGGACCGCGCCGTCCCCAGCAGTGTCCCCAAGCCTGCGCCGTGGACGTGGCTGCCTCGTGAAACCCAAAGCTTAACCTACAGGGCAGCCGTGTGCTGGACCGGCTTTTTGTGTGGTTGCCTTTTTAGACCATGTCAAACGCTTGAAATCCAGAGATGCTTCTTGAAATCCATCCTTTATCTTCCAGCTGTTGGGAGACCTGGTACAACACACGGGGCTTGGGAGAGTGGTGCCAAGCCGTGAGCAGCTCCTGCTCCTTCTTTGGAGCCTGTTGGTAACCTGCTAGTAACTGCTTTACATTTTTTGCACTGTAGCTGGGAAAAGAGGTGCCGTTAAACTTTTCTGCTCACCCAGGACTGCAGGCATTCGGCGCTGTAATTCTCACTGATCTTGCCTGGTTTTAATTACGCAGCCCGAGAGCTGCTCACGGAGAGGCGCTGCCTGGTGCACCGGTGGCCCCGTGGCCGTGCCAGCTTTTGGAGGTGAGCCAGCACAGACTGAGCTCAGACCCACAAAACCGGGTGGCTCTAAGCTGCTAATAAACCTTGTAAGCTAACCAATTTTTCCTTTTTTTTCCCTTTTTTTTTTTTTTTTTAATTCCTCGAGTGGTTTTGGTGACGGATTCCTGCACGGCGTGGTTGGATGGCTCTGCACTTGCTGCGCCTGCTGAGCGCTCGGCTGTGTGCTCGTGGCAGGGGAGCCCAGGGAGTTTGGGAGCCTGGGCACTCTTGGGGTTCGTGTACGTTCCCCGAGCTGCTTCCAGAGGTGTAAAACCCATCCTCATGGCACCATTCCCAAATCCAAGCCACTGCCTTTCGGTGCCTGGGCCGTGACCCGTCCGCAAGCGATGGGGAAGGGAAGGGGTCGTACAGAACGATGTCAGCTCACCTGGGGGTTCAGGTATCTTGCTAATGAGACAAAATCACATTTGTAGGGCTGTATTTGGAGGGTGGAGGTCCAAGCTGAGCTCTCTGAGCTCTGGAGGCTGTGCGGTGTGGCGTGCCCTCTGGGTGACACTCCTGTACAAATTGCAAACGGGTGTACGCAGAAATCACCAAGCAAAATCCTTCAGCAACCCAAGATTTCCTTCAGTTCTATTTTTTTCTTTTTTTTTCCCCCCTTTTTCTTTTTCAATCCGAAGTTCTGCTGACAGGCTCAGGTCATTTAAGCCTCTCCACATATTCTTCTAATTCGCATCTACAGCAAATGTAGACCAGCTTGCGGTCGTGGATAAAAACGCACTGAAGTTACTGCGGGACAGATCGGCTTTGTTTCTCTCCCCGTCTCCTCCCGAGCTGGACAGGTTGACGTGGGTGGATGAGGAAAAGATGCCTCGAGCACAGCGCTGCGTTTGTTTGACTCCAGGAGCCTCCAGCACTGCGATTTGGTTCGTCACCGCAGCCACAGAGCCTGATCGTGGCTCCGTTGAAGTATTTCAGAGGGTTTATTTCTGTGAGATATCAAAATCTCTCCTGTAACAGAGGAATACCTTCTGCAGCAGGACAATATGTAACTGGTGTAGTGCTTTCGCCCTGCAGGATGGAATTTGTGCTACCTGCCACTGAGCGTGGAGAATGTGGTGGGTAAACGGTCCCCTTGCACCAGAGGGAATGAAATGCAAAGATGTAACACGATTAATTCTGCTTTAGTCCCTCTAGACTGGGAGGATGAAGGGGAGGCCGTGGTTTTCTTTCCCTTTGCCAGTTTGAAGGTGTTTTAGACAGGGAAAGCAGCTTCCCAAATCCCCAGGCGTCAAAACTGCAGCGTGTGCCCTGTTGGTGGCACGGGCTGAGGACACAAGGCACCGCTGAGCGCACGGAGAACCTCTCCCCGTGGCTTTTAAACAGGTGCTGCAAGGAAGATCCCGGTTTAATCGCCACGTCCTGGGGGAAATAACACATTAAAGGACACACAGAACTGCAGCACGAAATCTGCTGGGCTGCTGGTAGCTGTCTGAAGGGAGGCTTTGATGCCAGTGAATTCCCTTTTGCTGCTCGCTCTCTTCATTTCGCAGGGCAGTGGCACTCTGAAGGACGTCACGGCTGTGCAGCGGCCAGAGAGGCTCTGATTTTGATGCTACTGATGGGTTTGAGGGGGTTTGCTAACTTCCTTTGGTGGAAGATGCAGCCCACGGTAGCTTTTTTTGAAATTTCCTGCTGTGAGTGGCTGTTTATGCACAGGATGGGTAGAAATAAAAAAATAAATCCTGCCAGGGCTCATTAAAAAAAGCTTGTGGTGATGCTGGGTGATGCTTACTGAAGCAGCTGCTTGCCCCAGCACCTGGACACCACGCAGAGATGCTGTTTGTAGGGCTGGGGGCAGCTGTGCTGGTGTGGCAGTAGGGACGTGGCCTTAAAATAAGAAATAAGAGCCGCAGCACGTGGTGCTAAAATAGGGGGGCAGCAGCTTTGGCACCTTTTCCCCATCACTGGTGAATTTTTCCTTGTGTGCAGCTGGAGCTGCCTCAAAAGTAACGTACAAAAGGTCCGAGGACGGGTAGAAATAAGTAAGAAAAGCAATTAAAAAATCCACCTGTTCGTTTTTGCAGACTTTGAAGCCTGAAACTTCAGAGGAAAAGTGAGGGCTGCTGGCAGGGGCTGCTTTCAGCGCCGGCCACTGCACTTCCAATGTTTTAGACCCAGTTTTTGGCCTGAACACACAAACTGATTGCAGCTCTGAACGTTTGAGAGGCTGAGGACTGAATTCCTGGGCTTAGCCATGAATTTAACACGGAGAAAGCACCGCGTTGCCTCCCTCTGTTGCCTCTGGGGCTGCCTCTGCACATCCAGCGAGGCGCCGTGGGGAGCTGCTGAGGCTCTCGGCTGCTCCGTGCCCATGGGCTTGGGTCGGAGCAGGAAGCCCAACGCAGAAACTCCAGCCAGGGAGCGACAAACAGGTGCTCCGTGCACAGTCTGACCCCGCTTCTTGCTCCCTAATTCCTTCTGGGGTAATTTTGCTTAGTTATATCTTTTGGCTCCCGATAGGAACAGTTTGAAAGCTGCTTCGGAAGGAGCTGACAGCGCACCAGGAGAGCCAGAGCCTCTGTGCACGGCTTTCTCTTGCTTCCAGTTCTGTTGAAATCCTCATCAAAGCTAACTTGCTGTATTTCCCAACCCTTCCCTATCTCCTTAGCCCTTTCCCCGACCTGGCGGACAGCGGCGGTGCCGTGGAGATCCCCAGGTCGGTGCCATTTGGGATTCGAGACCAGGAGCTCCCGGCCCTGCCGCTTACGAGGTGCAAACATCCCGACCCTCTTTGCCTTCCAGGGGTTCCTGGTGGATGCCGACGCTCCTTTTTCCTTGCTAACCTTTCTCAGCCCCTCGTCCCGCTGCTCGCCATGCTGCTAACCCGTAAAACAAGCGCCCTGGGAGTCCTCCCCTCGGAGCAGACGGCAGGCTAAACAAACACCCCATCCCGCAGCCTGGAGGAGCCTTGTTTTCAGCTCTGACCCCGCAACCTTTCCTCTGGTTGGCAGCGTGCTGGCGTTGACAGTTCGGGCGGTTCAGCCAGAGTTGAAAGATAATTGCTGGAGGAGCAGCGGCCGGGATGGTATGTGTTATTCAGCAGGACCCCCTTGAGGCGAAGCTTTGAATCTGGTGCGCGTTTCAAAGCCTGCGTTAAACTTGATGTGATACTGATTAAAACGGAGGGCTGCAGGGTGAACTGGCAGGGCCCCACGGCTGCCTCTGCCAAGTGACAGGCGAAGAAACGTCTCCGAAGAAACAGCGGAGGGCTCGAGGACTTGTCTCAGCAGAATCGGGCTCTGCAAAGGGGGGGAAACCTTTTTGGGACACTCTTGCACGGCACGGGTGCTCACAGGTCCTGTGCGAGCCCTCCGCTCATCTGGGATTTTCATCTAACCTCTTATTTCCAAAGCCATATGGAAATAATAGTGTTCCCCCCTCCCGCCCCGTCGTGTCCTTCAGCTTGGAGTTTCCCCAGAGCAGATGTAAAAAAGCGAGGGGAGAGAGGAGGGCAGGGACGGCCCCATGAGAGCCACGGGATGAGCCTGCCAGCCCCAGGAGGTGCAACGTGCTCCCAATGGCACCAGAAGGAAGGTGCCCAGCCCTATCACGTCTCCCTCTGGTTCCCTATCGCACTGAGGATGTGGTTTAGTAGGGTTTGATGCAGTGTGGTTAATCAATTTATTTATTTTTTAATCCATGCATCTCAGCAAGGCTTAATAACAAAGTTTGGAAGCTTCCTCCAAGATGTGCAGGAGGAAGCTTCCAAATTAATCTCGTTTTAGAGGTGATCCCAATGCAATCCAGGGCATTCCCGTGGGCCACGCTTCGCTGTGCCTTAGGTGCAGAACTGGAAAGAAACCGTGAGTCCCAATTCATTCCCATTCCTGCTGATTTACGTCTCCTTCGTGAGCGCAGCATGTCCCAGGCAGCTCCTGCCAGCTCAACTCTTGCCAGTGCTTGAGCAGAAGCAGTAGCAGAGGGCAGCGCCTTCCCGTGCCCCAGGCGAATTTCGGGAAGGGTTTAGGAAACAAATGCAGGAGGAACATTGACAGCAGGAGGATGGAGAGGAAGAGCCAAGAGAAGGAACGCGCCAGGACACGTTTCTCATGCAGGTGCTTCTGCCATGCAGCGGGCGCTTGATGCAGGCAGGCTCTGATGAGAAAAGCACCCCCAGCTTTTGGGCAGCTTCTGCTGCTGCGTGCAAGGAAGCAGGACGGAGATGTGCACGTGGATGTTCGTGCTTAAAAGGTTTTCCTAAATCAGACCGAGAGAGTTGGTTTCCATTATCCTTACGGTGCCGCTGTGTGCAGGTGACGGCAGTCGGCTCCCTTTCCAGCTGCCTTTTTCCACTTGTGCACGGATTTACATATGCCAGCTTTCTTTGTTTGCCCATTAAAAACAAACAAACAGAAGAGCCTTCCTTCTTGGAGCATCTCCTGCTCCAGGGTTTTTTCTTTTTCAGCTTAGAACAGCTTTTTGGAGCTGTTTGAGCCATCCCCTCTGGCGTTCAGCGTCAGCGTTTCCAGTCGCCGACAGAAACGCTTTCCAGGAGGAGCACACGTGGAGCCTTCGGTGTTTCCTCGGGGCTGTCAGCATTGCCAGCGCCTCGTCCTCGGGTATTTATGCTGATTACAGCTTTGGTTGTTTTGCGTTCCTGATTTTAAGCATCTTTGTCACTCTTCTTCAGGAGAGCATTAGCGAGAGGCTTCGGGAAGGCCCAGATTACCCAAACGAGGGACACCAGCAGTGAAAACCGATTTTTACCGCATCAGCTGTGTCAGAGTTGTATAAGATCGGGGTGTGTACAGCAGCTGAGCAGGCACGCTAAGTGGAACCACATTTATTCTGCATTTTGCTGTCCCTCCTGGTGATCTTCCCCCTGCCAGGCCACTCTTGCCTTGGCCAACGCATCTGTGAATTTCGTGCCTTCTGCTGCCTTCTTGTTTTTGGTGCTTTTTCGCCTTCTTTCCAGCACAATCTCGTTTCACTTTTTGCTCTCCTTTTTGCTGCTTTGCCTGCTTCTGTGTCTTCCTGGCCGTGCTTCATTCAAACTTTCAGATTTCAACCAGCAGATTTCTGCCTCCGTGCCCTCGCTGAGCTGCTCAGCTGCTCCCATTCACGCCCCGGACCCCGCAGCACCGGGCGGCTGGGCACCGAGGGGGGATTAACTGGAGCTAGGGGGCTGTGAGCACCGCATTTGAGCTCGCCCCGTGCTGCTGCTGTTCCCTATCAGCTCCTCTGAGAGCTTCCCAGAAGGATTTAGCAGCAGGACGCTGGCAGGCCGAAGGCTGGAGGTGCTTTTTGTTACCGGGAGTATTTTTTTTCCTTATAAACTCCTGGCGAGGGGAGCGACGTGAGTGGATCCTTGAAACATTAACGAGCAGATTTGTAGGGAAAGGGAATTCATATCCTCCGGATCAAAGAAATTTGTTGTGTTTTAATTTCGTGCATTTACGAGTTGAAATGGTTTCTAAATGTCGTCTCCTTGCGCCGTTCCTGCTAGCAGCGAGCGGGACTGGTTTTAATAAGCCTTCATTTGTAACAAAGCTGGCAGGAACGTCTTCTCCTTTCCTGCAGGGTTGGTGGCATCGCCTTGAAGCCAGCTCTGGCCTCGGAGCTTGAGTTAACCCCTGGGTATCCGACGGGCTTGCACCCACGCCAGGCGTGTAATACCTAGAAGCACTTGGCACAGCCCAGGAGAAATCTGGTTTAGTTCTTGCGAGCCCAATATTTGACATGCAATTAAAAGGCTATGAGCTTTGCTAGCTCTTATAAATTTCTTTTGCAAGTGTGCCTGGTAAAGTCCGGCTTTATTAGCCACCTGTGCACGCTTTATTTTTAAGTAGGGACGCTGGCCCTGTAAATCTGCCTGTTTAAAAATTTAATGGGTCAGATGTTATTGAAGTGTCTTTAACGGCGCTGCGCTGTTGTTGCAGCTGCAGCTTTGATAGCTTCTAGTTGCAGCTACTGCAGGGCTGCTCTGGTGCGTGTGTGGGAGGCGAGTGTGCACAGAAACCCAGTTTGTGATATTCCCACTGAGGCATCTGCCAGCAAAAGCCGGACAGGGCACGGTGTTAAGGGCAAGAAGCTGCTCCCTGAGCTTCAGAAGCTGTATGGAAACTCCTTTTCTGTGGAAAAAGGGGTTGAAGCAGCCCCTCACCCTTCACCGAGTCTGTTTTCAGATGTCTTGTAGCTTGCAACCGAGCCTCCAAAGTGCTGCAGCTCCATTTATTGCAAGGAGACTTCAGCCGAGACGGTCTGCAGGGAGCGTTTGGATTGAAAGGGACGTCCAGGGAGGCCTCTTGTCCAAGCTCCTGCTCAAACAGGTCAGACACAGATGCCATGCCGCATTTCTCAGGATTTTTGTGGGCATCCTCCAGGGATGGAGACCCCAGAATTTCTGGGAAACCCACTGCTTGACTGTTCTCACTGTGAAGAAGCCTTTTGCTACATACCATAACTGCTCTTGCTTAGTTCATGACTCAATTTTAAGTCTTCTTCCACTGTGCACCCCTGGAGAGCCTGGCTGCATCTCGGTGACCTGCCTGGAGGGACTGAGGGCGACCATGAGGTTCCCCTAAACCTTTTTGCAGGCTGCCAAGCCCGTGCTCCAGTCCCTGGCCATGCTGGTGGCCTCCACCTGATGCACGTGGTCAGTGCTAGCATTATCCCAGTTTTTTTTTTTTAATCCAGGTACGTTGTAAGGGTGCTGAGGTCCTTGGGACGTGGTGAACGGCTCCTCGTGGTGACGTTCCCAAGGGCTGCACCATGCAACTGCTCCTGCAGGCTCGGGGTCCCCAGCCAGAGGATGCTCAGGCTTTTAGTCTGTGTTTTCTCTCTTCTTGGTGGGATCTCTCTGGGGACTTTTGGCAACTCTCCCGCGGAGGGATGGTGGGGCTTATGGGGGGAGCACGTGGCCCAGGTCTGGCTCTAGAAATCTTCTGATATATCTGAATATATAAATGAGTTCAGGGTATTTCATATATACAGTATTCTGGACATATATATAAATATATAAATATATAAATATATAAATATATAAATATATAAATATATAAATACATAAATATATAAATCCCTGACGTGTGAGAGCGCTCCCAGGTGTCCTGAGGCACTCGGGCTGATTCCGAAACCTCGTGTGGGACCATGGCCACAGACTGGACAGCACTGGGGTGACCTCATAAGCGTGGTTTTTGTTATAGGGCCCTGTTGTGCATCGCCCTCAGCTGCCCTGGATGGTGGCACCTCGCCCTGCTCTCAGCCATCGTCTCCCAGATGCAATCCTCTCCTTTTCCGAACAATAAAGGCATGACGAGTTCCCTGTTCCCATCGACCCAACCTTTTTGTCTTTTCAGAGCATGGTGGCCCCTGGCTAAATAGGGCTGTTACTCTTAGCCATGACTCTCCACTTCGGTTCAGAAATGCTAAATGTGTTTTTTTTTGTTTGTTTTTTTTGGTGCTTTTCTCCAAAAAGGCAGATTTTGGGTGTCGCGCTCGCTCTTCTTCCTGCACCAGCACCAAAACCCGCTCGTGTGATGCGGCTTTTAAATCCTAATCGTTTCCTCCTAGGCAGAGACCTTACGTGTACTGAGCATCAACCAGCCTGGAGAAAATTAGCTTTTCTGCCTTATAAACCCCTGTGAATAGTTGTTGCTGATAGAAATGTTGACAGACCCCCTTGCTCGGCGGTCTGCGTGGTGCCACTGGAATGAAATGTCAATAGTCTGCGCATGGGTGGGACAGCTTGTGTACAGCTGAGCCTCGCAGCCTTTATCACAAACAAACAACCCTTTGGAATCCAGCCACGATTTTCATTTTTGAAAGAAAAAAAGGGATTTATTTGCTTTTCTCCCTTTTAAGCCAAATCCTCGCCATGTACTGCTTCCTGGACTCTCTGATTTCTGATTGACGTAAAAAAAACAAACAAAACAAACAAAATAAAATAAAAAAAAAAGCCCTGTGTAGATTAAGCTGCTGAAATGCCCTGAAGGCATTGTTTATAGGTCTATGCTCTTTCGTTGCTGAGGGAAAGTGAGTCCTTTAATGCCTTCCATATTTCACAAATCTCTCCGGCTCGGATGCGAAGCGCTGTGGCATTTGAAGACGCTTTCTGCTGCTTTTAGGGAGAGGCCGAATGAAACGGGGGCAGACGGGGCTGTGATTCTGCCTCTCCAGGTAAGTTGGACGTGTCTGAGAGGTTCAAGACCAGCGCTGCTGGAAGCTGAAGGCCGTAGAGCTGCGGGGTGATGGAGAGCAGCCTGTAGAGGAACCGAGCTCCGGGAGGAGCTTTTGGTGAGAAGGACCCAGCTCTGCAGCCTGGGCGGGCTCGGAGGAGGCCAACTATTTCTGAAACAGCACAAAGATGGTCTGGGATGGTCTGGTTCTGCTTCGTCTTCTGGTTCCTCTTCACCTTCTGAAGTTCTTCTGCCCTGTGCAGGTCGCTGGTGCTGCAGCCACAGCCTTCCACCTCCGTGGGCGAGGAGGAAACCGGGGCGGTGATGGAGCTTCTGGCTGTGGTTGTCGTTCTTGGTGTTGCCCTGTGAGCGGGGACTTCTTGCTCACCTCAATCCCATACCTCGAAGTCATCTGTGGTGCTGGAGCATGGAGCAGAACTCGTGTTCCTGCCCCCCTCTGTGTGATTTCCAAGCGGACGGTGGTTGGAGGTGAATTGTTGGCCTTCTCCAGGGAGCCTCAAGAGCGACACCCTGTGGGTTACCAACTTCTGTAAGGAGTTGGTAAGGAGCTGGTCCTTCTTCTCTTGTAAGGAGACCTCTCCTTGTGTGGGTATTTAGTGTCCCACAGCTGAAATACTCTTCTGGAACAAGCATCCTCGCTGGTGTCCCTTGTCCTTCCTCCTTGTGAGGGACACAGCATATTTTGTGGCCAGGGGGCTGGGATGGCACAGAGCTGCTGGGGAGGGCCAGGGGGCTTTTGGATCTTCACTAACCCCAAGGAACATTTGGGCTTTGCCGGTTTTGGGTTGGAAAAACGATGGAGAACTGCAAACATTGACCCGATTGCCTCTTCCCTTCCTCTGATTGTCGGATGCTGTCTGTAGGTCATGTAAGGGAGCGGTTGTGGGCTTTTCTGACAGATGACAAAATTAATCCAGTGTTGCTTCCTTTGTCCATCTGCCTAATTCTCTTTATAAAGGCTTCGGTTGGCAGCAAGGGGGATTGGGATTTGTACACAGGGAAGCCTGGCACGTAGCAGCAGAGTTGCAGGCGTTTAATGGCACAGGTTTGAAGGAGGTGGAGGTAGCTCCTCATGCCCCATTGACTCTAAAAGAGCTTAAGATGTGATTTATGCCATTAACATCTGACATTTTTGTTTCCTGTTTAACCTAAGGGTTCTTTACACACCGGAGAACAGGGGAAGAGTCAGAAGGGAAAAGACAGGTGATAAATTTTACATTTTTAACGATGACTTAGGTACAGATGCACTGGTTTTGCTGTTCCAGGTTTCTTTGCTGTAGGAACGCTGAAGAAGAATTCCTTAAAGGCTAAGGATGGCTTTATTGTGGCTCCCCTTGACGAGGGGAGCGTGTGCTTTGCTTCTGGGGTCACTGCTTTCCCTCCAGGCTTTGCTGGGGCACCAGAGGGAGCAGAAGGTAACTCCACACATGGACCAAGTGCTCCTTTGCTCATGATCTGTCACGGCCAGGAAATAAGCAGTGATTTCTGCTCTCACTTAGGATTCCAGAGACACTCAGGAAGGGGTGGATGGCGTTACGTGTCCGTAATGTCCCTGAGGTTAATGCTGGTGATGGAGGCTAAATAAGGATTTAAGTAAGAGCCTGCTGATGGTTCTTATCTGCCAGAACTGCAGTTATTCTGCAGCTCCAAAACAATAAAGGCAGCTCGGGCATTAAAATTACATCCATCACCTGCAATATTTATGTATGGGGATGGATGGACTCCTGGTGGAGCTTCCTTCGGTGCAGCTGTCACGTAAGAGCTGCTGCACAGAGTCTTGACCTAAGGAACCCGTCGATTGAGGTTCTTTCTCTGGGCTGTTTTTCTTTGCACGACAAACATCTTTTATGAAACGCACTTTAGTGTTGCACTAAAAGTAGAAATGATCTGAGCGAGAAGTATTCAACTTCACGGCAGTCTTTCAGCTTGAGTCTAAACGCTGTAAATTTTTCAAGTTTTGGGGAACTTCCAGTCCACGTTAAAAAAAAAATAAAATTATTTTTAACAGTGACCACTTTATGGTATTAAAGGGTGAAAATTTGGGGAAAGGCAGTGCGTAGGGGTATGGCTGGGACTGCGGCTGAGATGGATGAAATGTTGAAATAGCAGCTTGGGGAGAGGGGTTTGTGATAATTGCCTTTTTGGAATTCCAGGTTTCTGTGTAATTCTGTGTCAATCTGACAAGTCCAGCCTTGTAACATCCCATACCTGCTCAGTGGATGGGGTTGTAGGGACGGGAGAGGTGAGGCGTTTCACGGCCAATTGCCACTCTTGCAGTTGACCTGGGTCCTACATAAAATCCCTTTGAAATAAATAAATCCTTTTTAGCTGATTTGCCTCGAGCAGAAGCCATGGAGCGGCCCGGAGTTGCTGTACCCACCGAGGGGTCATTTCCGATTATTAACGCTCCTCGTCAAGAAATTTGGGATTTCTGTCAGTCCTAATGACCTCGTAACGTTTTCTTCTTGCGTTCTAGAAATCGCCAGCCTGAAATCCCCTCATTAAGAAATTCCACCCGGGTAAATGTGACTCGTGCAGGTGTTGCTGGAGCCCAGTGGAGCCCACGGCCTCGGCGCTGGTGAGGGGCTCGGGGTTGTTTCCACCAGAAAGGGCTTTGCTGTTTTTTTTCCCAGGCTGGAAAAGAGCGATTTGATGGATGAGTTCTGCCCGGAGAACGTGTCTGCAGCACAGCAAGCAAACAGTTCCTCCCGCAGATGAGGAAAAAGGCTGCTGGAAAGCTTCAAGGTCCGTGCGGGCCGTTAGCGAGCATCCAGCGGCCGTGGCGCAGCAGGAGGAGGCAGCGGGGTTTTTCCTTCGGGGTGATAACCAGATCTGCTCATCAGCCCCCATTCCTCAGTTGGTTTTTACGCAGGTAGCCAGATGCTGATTGCTGTTGACTTTTGATCCCCTAAAACCTTGATCAAACAGCTGGAAGCAATTGCAAGTCCATGTTCTTTTGTTTAACGAGACAAAGCCTATTGTGTGCCGTAGCAGTGCATGAAAGATGGTTTCGGCTGTTCTGTACCGAGGGACAAAGGGCTGAGCGCTGCGCTTGAAAAATTACTTTCCCAGACAAAAGAACAAACCCCTGAAACAAATGTGAAGTGTAAGTTGAAATTGTGCCCTGCTACGCGGGGGACAGAGCGTTCCGTGTTCCGCTGACAGCGTTTGCGGCCAGCGGGGAGCACTCACGTAGGTATATGGGCTGCTGCTTCTCTGAAGCGTTTGTGGTGCCGGAGCCATCCTTTTAACGCCTGCTTGAAAGGTGGGCTCCAGGCTCAGAGGTGCCACAGAGCTCTTGCTAAGGGTTTAGAGCGAGTTGCAGTGTGAATGAGCAGGGAGTTTCTCTTCCTTCTGAGCCGGGAGCAGAGCAAACGCCGATCAGAGAAGCTTTCCGTTTGCTTAGCCACCTTTTGGAGCTCTTAAAAAGGAATAGGAGCAAAACCCCAAAAGCATGGTTGTATTTTTGCCCTTTTCCTTGTCCTCTCTCCCTCGCACAACGCTGCTTTGCTTGCGGGATTTGCTGCACATGTCTGCAGGATTCACCTCTTCCCGCGTGCGAAATATTTTGAGGCTCATTGCATCCTTCCCAAAGCTCTTGTTTTTACCACGATTCACCTCTAAGTGGACCTCCTAGTTCTTGGTGACCTTCCCTTGTCCTGTGGACAGCTCAGACCTACGTGTGCACGTGGAGGCAGGATCAGAGAGGTGCCTGGGCAACTGTTTTCCAAGCTCCATCTGCAGGATGCCCTTTCTCGGTGGCATGAGATGTGCTGGGCAGGGCGTAGCGCCGTGCTGTGCCTGCTTTGGAGGGGACAGAGTGAGTACGGGGCTCCGGAGCCATCCATATAACCTTGGTCACCTGTAGCACTGAGCCCCAGTGCTGATTTTTTATCCATTTATCCCTGAGAAACCCATCTGGGGCCCTGCTCTGCCACAGGCAGCCCGCACATCGCGGGCTCGATGGTTGGCACAACTGCTCGGTTCGTTGCTTCGGAGCACGTCGGAGGCTCAGAAAAATCACCATTTCACCAGAAATTCTCATTTGCAGCTGAGAATTTCACTGCAGGAGGAAGGGCAGTAATGAAACCGAGCTGTCAGGACTTTGCTATGGAAGGGGTCGCATAAAAGCGGGGCTGTGTGCCTGCCACTCTGCGTTATTCATTTGGTGTGTGCACGCTCTTGGTTTTTGAAGGGCAGAGCTGCACTTCCAGCCTTTTTGCTCCCTTGCTCTGACTTTACTAGTCCCAGCGCTTGACAGGCTGATCTGAGGCTTTAGCTCTTGGAAACCACTTCAATGGGCCCTGGGAGCTATAAAGATTATCTAAGTAGGGGCCCAAGGAGCGCTCAAACTTGGAGCAATCAATCCCGTATGTACCGTTTCACCAGAGATGGAGGACTAAAGGCTTTCCTTGACTGACTTCTCAGCCTGAACCAAACCTTTTTTTTTTAACCATTTTTCCTTTTCAGTCAAGGGCAGAGCTGAAGGGCTGGGAATGGAAAGCCCCGAGAGCTGGAGGCCAGCACGGGCTTTGCGTTAGGGCCAGGAGAGATCTGAGGAACATGATGGCCTTGCTGGTAGCTCTTGATTTTACACGTCTGATGGTCAGTTCTTATCTTGGTTTCTCTTCCCCTCCCCTCCAGCTTGCTTCTCCGTCATCTTCCCGGACTTCCCAAGGCCTGACCTTGGCTCCGGCTGCTTTGGATGTTACAAAACCAGGGAACGACCATGCCAAATGAGGCCAGAGGTCCCTTAATTACCACTTCCACCAGCCATGAGCTTCGCATTAAGATAAGCTGCGGGAACTGTCGTTATTTATATTAAAATAACAATTTTCGGCCAACTTATTTGGAGCTCCTAACTGCAGGGACAACACGGAGCGACGAGGGAGGGGAGGTGCTAAGCTGGTGCTTGGGCACGTGTGGGAGCAAGTGGCACGGGGTCTTGTGCTGGGCACAGAGCCCAAATTCCCCAATAAAAGTGCTTCTGTGTATGTCCAAGGGATGAATTCCAAGGGATGAGCGATGGGTACCCAAGGAGAGTCTCTGGAAGAGCTGTGGCTGAAGCAGAAGGCAGCAGCAGTGTGTGCTGGATGCTGGGGGACCTACGGGCTGCTGGTTGCATCTCGTGCTGCTCACACACCAAAACCCATGAGCCACGGGACTGAAATCCTTTAGAAACTGTCTGGCTAGCTCTGACACTCCCCAGATTCCTCGTTTATTTTGTTTTCTTTCCCATCTATTAATCCCATTAGAGCCTGGCTCTTCGTTTCTGAAGGAGGTGATTTCATCTCCCTCCCGGCTTCCCCTCGCTTTGGCGTGCCTCCTGTGTCTCTTCTGGCATCTCCGGGGCTGTAACTCATCGTCCCCAGCGTTCTGAAGGCCGACTGCTTTCCCACTGAATGTTGAAGATGAAAAAAAAAAGCCCGTAGGATCATTTGTATACAATCAGTCTCAAACCGGGGTTCCTAATTGGCGAGGGGCAGCCTCTCGTAGTGCCCAGGTAAATCTGCTCGGGCTGCTCCGCGTGCAGCTGTTAATTTCTTGGATTTGGGGAGTCCTAATCCGTGGAAAAATAAACTAATGAATGTCTTTTTATTTTACACCCCCTCACCCTTCCCCCGTCTCTCTCTCTCTCTCCCCATAAATTAGAAACATTCACTTTTGGGGGATTTTTTTTTTTTTTTGCAGAGTTAAAGGCGAAATTATGGCATTTCTTATGGCATTTATTATCTTGAATTTCCATGACTAGTTAATTTTGACTGTGTGTGGGTGGCTAAATAATCCTTCTGTTTCCGAAATCTTCCTGAGGAATTTTTTTTTTCTTTTTCTTTTACTGCAGCGAGACGGATGCCCGCTGCGGGAAGCTGAAATGGTGAACCCCAACCCTCTGTGCTGACCCCAATCCTCTGCGCTGGTGGCAGCGAAGGCAGCACCGAGTGGTTCTGTAAAGGTTTTTGCATTTCCAGGGTGCTGATCCTCAGCAGGGCTGCTCACCCATTCCCTCTTCCAGCCAGTATCCCTCCAGGGCCCCCATTTGTGCCCACCACACCATTTCTGTAGGGTTCAGGCTTCTACAAATGTTTGTGACTTTCGGCATCTCTGCCTGAGCTACGGGGACACCTTCCCTGCAAGGTGCTTTGGAATCACTTCTGCTTGTAGGTATCTGCTCAACTCTTCCCAATTCCTCTCTCTCAGTGATTTTTCTTAGCTCTCAAATCTGCAGCACCTCGGACCCTGCGGGGAGCTGTCGGGGATCGCTCTGCTCTCCAGCGTGCAGGCACAATGATGGCTCGGTGGCAGGACAGCCCCACAGCTCCAGCAGGGCCAGGAAGCCCAGTTTTGCTTCTTCCCTTCCCAGGACAAAGGTTTGGAGGCAGGGAAGAGGTGACCAAGCATGAGCTTGACCCCTGGCTATCGGGCAGGGGCTGTGGAGGTGGCTGGAAGGAGGCTGGGGGACCGCGGCCACCCAGGCAGCATCCTGAGAGCGTCAGCTGGAGGGGGGCTCGGCGTGCACGGCGACTGCCTTCGGAGGCAGCTCCAAGCCGCCCCATTTTTTATCCTTAAATAAGGGGGTGGGAGGGAGAATGACATCCTCTATTTGGGATTTCGTTCTGGCTGCTCCCGGGGCCGGGGCTGAAACAATAGCACCCGGGAAGGCTTCTCCCTTCTGCGCGGTCCTTTTGAAAGCTGAGGCTTTTAGGAGTTTAACGTTATGAATACCTTGGGCTCAGTGGCATATGCAGAACAAATGTGAATCAAACACAAAAATAATTCCTTCAAGAATTTTATTTATTGATGTGGTAGCGCAATACTACACTGTTTACAATAGAGAGTTAAGTGGGATTTTGGGTTTGCTGGGAAGTTGACAGCTTGCGGTCCCAAGCAAAATTTCTGCCTTTTGTGGGATGAAAGAATAAAAGCTATGTTCTTGAAATGGTTATTTATAAATGATTTGAAAGTTTGTTCCCTTTCCAGGCGGGGGAGAGCCTGCCAGGATTGCGGTTACTGCAATGGTGAAATTTTGGATGTGAAAAAAATCACAGAAGTCTGTTTGCATTAGAATAACAAGATAAAGAACCTTGTGGAGGCTTGCGGGGACTCAAATGAAATGCAGTTGTGAACAGATTTCTCTCGTTCCCTTTCTCACGGGTAAAGCGTCGGGAGGCAAAGGGGGCTCTCGAACCCAGCCTCGGAGCAGGGGAACCTCAGCGAGGGCCGGGGGCTGCGTGGGGGCTCCAGCAGAGCTCGGCCTCGCGTTTGGGGATGGGTGGGAGACACCAGCAGGGACCAGGAGCAGGGAAAACCTGCAGAAAGCACCAGCCCCGTTCCCTTGTGCTGCTGCTGAGCTTCTGCAGCCACTGAAGCTTCATCTCTGCGGGTTTGTGGGGCTTTATCTCCTGTCCCTTCCTCGGTCACCCTCTGTATTCGCTCACCATCCCCCAGGCTGCTTGGCCGTGCTTGGGGCGTTTCGTGCAGCTCTGGCACTCGGGGGCCGGGGATGAGATCCGTGGCCAAAGGGAGATGATAAACAAGCTGTGGGTTTTTTCCTCTTGTCTGATGCTTTTGGCATAGCAGCCGTGTGAGTTTGGTGCAGAAACAGGCGGCTGGCCAGTGGTTGCTGCCTCCTCCAGAAGATCAAGCACGGTGAAGAAATTGCACGGCAGGAAAGCGAGGAGCACCGCTGCCACATCCAAATAGGGCCCCAGCACCCGGGGTGTGCCCTTCTGCTCAGCCACCAGAAATCCCAGGACCTGCTGTGGGACCGGTGACATGAACCCATGAACCCACAGCCCCGATTTCTGCTCGTGGTGCAGTGCAGGAGAACAAAAGCCAGGGTTTGTGTGAGCCCCGATGAGTGAGAGATGCTCTGTGATAATGTGGACACGTTGGGTAATGCCAAATGTCTTCGCACTGAGTAAACCCCGTGGAAAAGGGATGTGTGGGGTGGTGCTTTATGGAGCAGTTTGGTGGCGAAGAATGGTTTTAGAGGCAGCATTCTGGTCGTGCCCAGCTACTGAAGGAGCAGGTGGCCTGCTCCAGATGCTCAGGCTGCACGAGACGAAACTTTTCTTGTAGGTGAATTCCTTTGGCATTTAGTCCCTGCCACATACTAATTCTTCAAGGTGCTGTGGTTTGCGTTCACAAAGCAGACAGCCGAGGGTGCGTCCCGCAGGATGGGAATGCACTTGCTGTGCGGCACAGATCCTTGCCCAAGATAGTGCAGAACAACAAAATCCCATCGCCCGGGGCAGAATTTTCACCAGGTTTTGGAGCCAGCGGGAGGAAAGGTGGTCAGGGGCTTTGGCCAGGTGGAGAGGTCACGGTGCGGAATCACTGCCCGTGGTATTATTTTTTCTAGAGTTGATTGTTCTGTCCTCTTCGAGGGTGGTAGGATTATTGGGAGGTTTTCTCCGAGGTGGCTCTCAGAAGGCTCAGTTGGTTTCAAGAGCAGGTTCATGGGGTGGATAAAGGCCAAAAGGACAGCGGCTCGTCCCCGGGCCTGTGGTGCGTGTGGGCAGCCGGTGGCACAGAGCCCCAGGAGGTGACCTGGAGTGCTGGCACGGTGACATTATCCTTCCTGGGAGGCTCAGCAGGTCAAAGGGGACACGTGGTGGCCCTATTTCCCGAGGGGACCCCTTCTTCTCCTGCTCACATCAGTGTTTCAGTGTGGGCTGAGCCCCCTTTGTCCCTGGTGCCCATCAGGGTTTAGCGGCATCCCGAAGCTACCCCAAAAAGCAAAGCTGCCAGCTGCTGCCCACCCTGCCTGCTCACTTGCTGCTGCTTCCCTTCAGACTGTTTTTCCTTGCATCTGTTTCGTTGCAAGCCTCGAGACTCCTATAAAACAGGCCGAAATGGGGAAAACACCGGGTGAGATGAGGGAAGGGTTGGGGTTGGGTCCTGCGTGTGCCACTGCCCTCTCCTGGGGAGCGCTTCGCTGCTCGGCAGCGTGCTGGGATGGCTCGAATCTCGCTCCACTTGCTACCAAAAATGATATTTCTCATCTCCTTGCTCCCAGCAGCAGCATAACCCATGCCCAGATGACCTGGTGGCAACATCAGTGAGGAGCAGCGCCAGCATCTGCTCCTCCTGCCCCGCTCTGCGGTGCCCAACCTGCTAATCCCACAGCAGGAGCCTCCTTTCCTCGCCTTCCTCTCCTTCCTCCTCCTTCTGGCGGGTGCTGGCAGCGCCCAGCAGACAAACCAAGGGCTGTAGGGCTCGAGGAACGGGCATCCAGCAACCCCGGGCAGCAGCACCCACACTTTGGGGACCCCGTGGCCCCGCCGCCTCTCCGAGGGGCACGACGGAGCAGCTCCGGGCGGGCAGCGTGGCTGCGGAGGGGCACGGGCTCGGCTGGAGTTGTGCAAGCACGCAGTCGTGTCCGATGCCAACTATTTGTTTACTTCTCCCCAGATCTAACATAATGAGTTTGTTTACGAGGCCTCGGATCGGCCAGAAGGAACCCATCTGATTATTTGTAGGACTTAATCTCCCAAACCATTGCTTATACAACAGAATGACCTGGGTAGCTTTTATCACCCCGATTTCTTCTTTCTTTTCCTTTTTCCTTTATTTTTTTTCTCTTTTTATTTTTCTTCTTTTCTTTAAAAGAAAAAAAAAAACACAAAACTTTAGTCTTCCAGTCCCAAAGAATAATTGCATTGTCTCACCAGTTGTTGTTGACTCGTTCTAAATTCTTGTGGATTGTTCCAGGCGTGTAATTTGTGGCAGTTCTCTGTGTCTGCGGTGGGCACGGGGAGGCATTAGGACACGTGTGGGCACTGGCAAGGAGGTGAGCAACCTGCAGACAGGGCAGCAGACTGGGCAAGGCTTGGAGAAAAGAGCTCTGAGCAGGTCTAAGGGCAAGAAGCAGCTGGGAACAGGGGTTTTGGTGCTGTTTTTTTCCCATTTTAAAGGCAGGAGTGCGTAACTGAACTCAAAAAAACTGTTTCCTGTGGTTTTTGTTGCTTGTCATGGCGTTGGATAATATCTGAAAATAGCTGGTTATTGTTTGTACAGGGATATGTTGGATATATTAAGAGATAACGCTCGGGATGTGCTGCTTTAGCTCCCATCACTTCTTATCTCTGCCCGACTGTGCCCAGTGTTGGATGCTCCGAGAGAACCTCCAAAAATCCTTGTAAAGTCAGGTTCAGCACAATCCTCCTGGGTTCTGGAGGGCTTTTGAGCCCTGATGTTCTCCTGCCTCCCAAACTGTCTCTGTGCACTGGGTTTCCCAGTCATCCACACCTACCTGAAATCCTTTTTAAGTTATTTTTAGACTCAGTTTTATGTGATGGGGATACCTGCAGCGTGTCACCTGCTGACGTGTCATCGGATATTGCTATTTTTCCCATCTGTAAGGAATCTGAAGCCTCTAAACTGAAGCTTAGTGGCCATCTACCCTTGAGTTTTGGGGGTGGAAGGGTTGTTTTAACTCTTACCATATTAACCTGTGTGCCTTTTCTGCACTAGGACTGGACTTTTTGTATGTCCTTGAACATCTCAGTTCTTCCTACATCTAGAGCCAAGCGTTGCCAGTATTACTAGATCCATGTAACAAGACAATAAACACCCTTCAGTTCTGGTTCTTGTTCTGGTTTCTTCGTGGGAGGAAGCCGGAGCGCCGATCTTTGGACTTTTTATCAAGTTCCTTCCCCGCTTCTTGTTTATTTCTCTTCGCTTTGTTTTGTTTGTTAATGTTTGCCTCTCGCAGCTGCCTCTTAAACGCACAGCTCCGGCGAGCTTCTCTAAGCCTTTAAATTCCTAATTGGTGGCAGGGCTGAGCTGCTATAAACCATTGTTCTGGGGGAGCTGGCCGGTGGCCCGACGGCAGTGCAAAAATTGACTTCAGAGCAGTTGAGATTATTGAGAGAGACTTCCCTGGTATTTCTGAAATGAGAGCACTGTTTGCTTGGGTTTGCTTAGGTGACGGGGGAATGGAGATGAACGCTCCCGCCCGGCTCCCGGAAGGTTTCTGTTCTCATCCTGCAAGGTTATAAACCAGAAATATTCGGCGAGCCTGGGGAAAAAAAAAATTAGTCTGGGTTTATTGCAGTCTGTGCCGATTCAGCAGGGTGGGAGGTGAGTGAAGGTGCCTGCTGGAAGGCTTCAAGGTGCCTTCATCCAGCCCCAGCTGCTGAGATGGGATGGGGACAGCCCCGTCCTGGGCACTTTGTCCCCACCAGAGCCGTGCACGGGGAAAATGCTGGGATGGGGAAGGTGAGGGAGGTGATGTTGAGCCAGATTAGCTATATGGACATGGCTTGGCTGCTCCAGCTCCTTTTTTTAGGAGCTGTTGTCTGTTTCTAATAATCACTTATTGCATAACTTTAAATGTTTTCCTGTTTTGATGTCTATTAAAATTATAAATTACAGAAACCGACCTGGCACAGCAGCCTGTGCACAGAGCACAGGCCTATTTCCAGCTTTCGGTTACATAACCGTACGTATTTATAGGTAGAATCGTTCAGTCCTGCTGGGCTCTTGTGTCCTGGGTAGGATTTGCCAAGGAGAAGCGAGGAGAGGTGGCAGACAGGGGAACGAGGAGTTTGTCTGCAGGAGGGGAGAGGTCAAGCAAAGACTGCAGAAAGGAGGCCAGAACAGAAGAAACCACGGTGGAGCAAAGTAAAATAAGAGAGCAGGAAGGCTGCCTGATGTTTTTCGGAAGCTGTTGCCAAACCCCAGTGTCTGTATCTCTCTTGGCGAGCAGCAGCCGTATCTGTGTTATAAATGAAAAACATCTCCGCTGTCACTGGGTTTGTCTTGGAAGAGCAGCCCAAAAGGTTTGTTACGGTACCGTGGGTGTTGCACCCTGCTGCTTCTGATGACTTTTAGTAGCTCAGACCTTTTACCTCCGCCTTGGAAAGCAACTTTATCCCCTACTTTCCTGGGAATTTTAACCATCATATTCCTTTTTTTTTTTCCCCACCCTGTCTTTGCACCACTTTCTTCCTGCACCTTATCCCTTTTAAAGTTCTTATTGCAGACTTGCAGCAAGAACTCAGTTTCTTGGCATCTAAACTATATCCGAGAACCCTCTTGGAGCAGGGCCAGGCAGGTGGGAAGGGTTGCTGCAGAAATGTCTGTACGACGTGCTGTAGAGGCATCTTTACATTTTTTTGTCGCTGTCTTTCACTGCCAGGCTCTCAACAAAGCAGATGCAGGGAGCTCGCCCCATTCTCCCACTGGCTCTGGAGTGGGGCCGTACCCTTCGGCACAGGAGAGTAGTTTCCTAACCCCTCTAGCTACATCTGCAGGGCCCCAGGCTCTGAGCAGGTTTATGGAGGATTGCCCCAGCTCAAGAACCACAGAAATGATGCAGAACCTCTTCAGATTTGGGATCGAGGGCTTGAAAACAGACTCGCACAAGCAGAGCACCACAGAAAATGGTGAGAGCACAAAGATTGTCGCAGAGGAGACCTGCAGCCAGGCACGATGCTGCTCAGAGCATCCTGCTGCTCGTCGGCTCCCAACCTGTAACGTCCGTGCTGCTGTAATCCTGCTGAGGGGGATTTGTGGCTTGGGCATTTACTGGGGACCTGGTGTGTGGGTGATGACAGCTGCAGGGGACTGTCACTGGAGGGGCTTTCGGCTGTTAAAACAGCTTTGACAAGAATGTGCGGCCAGAGAAAAAGGCCCTCGCGTCCTCCTGCAGCCTTGTTGCTCAGCATTTATTCTTTTTAGGACTCCAAAAGGATAAAAAAAGAAGCTGTTCATTTAATTTCCTTCCTTTGAAGAGCCAAAAACAACAGTGTAAAACCAGACACATGTCAGGAAAGAAGGCTTTTCAACCCCTCGCCCCCCTCTAGGAAAGACGTGATTGTTGACATTTTCCTTTGGGTTTCTGCTGTTAACCTAGCTAATCCTAAACAAGAGCAAAATTAGCAAATTAACCTCAGGACATGTTGTACACATGTCTCACCATTGGGGAAAGAGAAGGCATTCTCTGCAGAAGTGCTATTTTTAAGAGCAGCACGCGGAGTGACACAGCTGCGGACAAGTCGCTCTTTGCTCGCTGCTGTGGGCAAGCTGGCAGTGATAAGCTGTTGGGAGGCACATGGGAAGTTCTCCGTCGAGTCTTCCCGAGCGTTTTTACTGACTGCCTTGGCTTTTTCTGGCCTTGGGCGACCTCCTTTGGGATGCTGCAGCTCCCCCGTGGCAGTGCCAGCCCTTGTGAGCCTCCTGGGTGCGCTGGTGGCCACCTCCAAATGTTGCTGCTGCAAGGAGGTGGCGTTATCCTTCCCCTTCCCCTCTTCTCCTGGTGTTGGGGCAGAGCCAGCTCAATACAAAAATTATTTTCCGTCCATTTTGGGGACTTAGAAGTGATGGGAGAGAGAATATAATAGCACATGACCACGGAATTCCAACAGGAATAACGGGGCAGGAGGGATTTCAGTAATTAGTGGCCCTAAAGAATGATGTTGAGGCTCAGTTTGATGGCAGCACATTTTTTGAGATCTCAGGGAGAAAAGAAAAGCCCGTAAGAGTCTTTTCCTCTTGGCCAGGTATAAAGGGGAACGTAGGGTTGTGTTAGCAACACCCGCTTCTGCGGCGTTCAAGCCAAATTCCGCGCTTGGTCTCCCAGTGAAATTAATTATATTTAATCTTGCAAATTTGAAAGCAAGAATGGAGCCTGTGCTTACGTTAGGGTTTCGCCGTCACCGTGAGGTTTTTATAAGAGGTCTGATGCTCACACGGTTCCTTGCAGCGAGCAGTGGCTGAGCTCCTAGACCGTGGGAAGCAGGGTGGGACAGGGGGGTCTTTGGGAAGGCTGGGCACTGTAACTGGAGGGACTTTGGGATTTTAAATCAGCTTTGACAGGGATGTCTGCGCCTTCCTGCTGTTCTTTGAAGCTTTTTAGCTTGCTGGTGCCTCCTTCGGCGTTCGACCTGCGGCTGCTGCCCCCACGCACTTGTGACTTCAGACACAACCCTTCCAACACCATCGGCGTGCAGAAGCTGGAAGGCCCTGGCATGGGAAAATAGAGTAAAAAAAAATTAGTCTGCCATCAATTCAGCCTTTACAGAAGTCGCTTTTACAGAATAAGTGAGTAGCTGGTATTCTGAGCGCAAGCCCTCTCTCATTTCTGAAAGGGAGCCGCCACTGTCCAAAAATCAAATGAATGTCTGAATCATACAGGATAAACTGGAAATAGTTCAGCTGAACAAATAATGCCTCTATATAAAATGGAGTGCAATAACACGCAGAGGATTGGAAAAACATGCCAGCTACCAAGAAAAATACTACTGCATCCATATTAATTTTTCATTTTCAGTGAGAAGAGAAACCATAAGTCACCATTAAATTTGTATTTCAAAATTTTATATTCTTTTTAATGTCCTGATACAGCAAACCATGACTGTTTAGGAAAGTGCTCCGGCATGCTTAAGTCACCTTTAGGGGAAATTAGGCACATGCTTAAAGCTGAGCTTGCTCCTAACGCAGTGCTGATTCGGAGTTCCAGCATCCCAAATTACTGAGGCTTGCTGGAAAATAGCTTCATTTTGGCATCCGAATGAAATTTTGTTTTAGAAAACAGTGAGAGCAGCAGAAATATTTCCACTGTGTTCTGAAAATATGGAAGGATATTGTTTTATAGAGAGCTTTTATTGCATTGTCTGCAGCCTGAGAAAGTCCAGAGCAGAGAAATCCCAAATAAGTAGTAGTGATGGAGCTCAGCAGCAGTCGGATTTTTATAATTCTTCGTGTCAGTCTGAATGTAATATACAGAGTGCACGCAGTGTGAGTTTAAAAACAAGGTCCTTTGCAGCTTTAAATAATTATTTGAAATAATAAGAGAAAAAAGAGGACGTTTTTCTTCATTCCTGCTTGCTCCGTGCACGTTTGCTTTCCCTGGGAGGGCAGCAGCCGTCGGGTGCCGGGCGCGTTGCAGAGTACGAGGCTCTCGCTCTGCTCTTCTTGCCCAAGATTAAAGTATTCGAGTGGCCCTGGTGTGGCTGTTCTTTCTTATTCCCCACTTCAAAAACCAAACGACTTTTCTGTAACAGGGAGGTGTTTACAGGAACCCTGCATGGGAGGCTCCGGGGCTCTCCTTTGGGCTGGCAGAAGGCGCAAAGCCCCCGGTGGCTGCGAAGGAGCTGGGAGCAGGGAGAGCCTCGAGCTGCTCTCCTTGAGAACTGAAACGTTGGAGAACTGTGGAGGAGCTTTGAGGGGAAGGGAAATACGAGAAGTTCTGGTATTTGGGGAGGGGAGAGAAGTGTTTAGTGGATGGGATTAACGGGTTGCATTGTGCCGAGCTCCCTAGGTCTGCCAGAAGGAGCCCGCTGGCAGCGCGGGGGGCAGAGGCAGAGCTGCTGGATGCTGGCAGCAGCCGGGTCTCCTGCTGCCCCAAATTCCCTCCTGCTGCCCCAGATTCCCTCCTGCCTCTCTGCCTGCCCGGGGGCTGGCAGCTCGAGGCCCCGTGCTGCTGGGATGTGCTGCGGGGAGCAGCCAACCTGCGGATTCCCATCTGCTTTGGGAGCTGCTGGCACCGGTAATGTCCCCCTGGGTCATTGTCCCTGCCTCTCCCAGGGTTTCTCTGAGGGGTTTCTCTCAGGATAGCGTGTTGGAGGATGGCCCTAGGGGGTCAAACAAGCAAGAAGGGAGGAATAAAGCTTCTGGGCAGCCCATCCTCGCATCTTAGGGCAGAGATTCCCAGGGAGTCCACGTGGGAGAGAAAATACGATGGAGGAGCTCTCCCTTTTGTTTTGGGGAGAGCACCAGCAACCTGGTATTTTTTGTATTTTTGTATTACTATTTATTTTATGAGCAGTGTTGGGGCTGAGTTTTGCCTCTGCCTTTGAGCTGGGATGATGGAGGAAAATCTTATGGGGAGAAAAGATAAAATGAGCACACCGAGCGCAGCACACGAGATAAATCCCAGCACAGCCACTGTGAGCTGCTCCTCGGGGTTGTGCACCCGAGGAGAGGGCATCTCGGGGGGCTGCCCATAAAGGATCCTCGCTCTGTTCACGGGGTGCCCCACGGGACAGGGAAGAGCCCATCCCAGGCGGCGCCGAGGACTTGGCTGTCGGCATCTGTCTCGGAAAAGGGATCGCTGTGGGTTAATCGCTGTCCCGTGGAATGCCAGAGCTGAGATCCTGGCTTCATCGTGCCGTTACGGGGTTGTTTACCAGACCCAAATGTCAGGGTTTTGCTCACTGTTCCCACAGCCTCCGCCGCCTCTGGCTATGAAGTGATGAGAGAGACAGTAGCCTTGATGCGAGCGAGCAGCAAGGTGTTTAGCAGATTTTTGGCTCTCCGCTCCCTTTGAGGCTGCTTTGGCTGCCTTTTTTAGTCAAAAGGTTTGCGGCTTTTGTTTTGCCTTTTTTTTTTTTTTCAGCTGTCAGGCCGTTCCAGGCGTTTGTCTCGACTCACTTTGACGTTGCTACCGCTCGCAAATGTTCCCGTGCTTGCCACCACTCAGGAGCTCGGGATTTAGAGGGGCCGGCCGCGTTTCCTCGCTCCGCACCCAGCCAGCGCGTGGGCAGCTGCGTGCTCTGCGTCTTTTCATGGGGTGACTGGCAAAGGAAGGAGGCAAATAGGAGACAGAGTGTCCCCTGAAACATCAAACATCTCTGCTCCTCTCAGCTTTGCCAGCACCAGCGAGAGGTGCAGCGGCTCCGCTCCTGCGTCGCCGAGCTCCCCGACCTAGGGGGAAATCCTAAAAGGATTTTCTCGTGGAGTTGGGGGGGAGCTTGGGCATCCGAGCTTTCATCCTGAAGGCTTCAGGAGAGCTCTGCACGGCCCCAGTTTATCTCTAAACTTCCAGTTTCAGCCAATCTAAAAAAGACCACAGGGCATTGTCAAGGTAGAGGGATGGCCGGGAGCGCAGTGGGATGCGGCGCGGTGTGGGTGCGGAGCAGAAGGCAGCAGCTGCACCCTGTTGCATCTCTAATTTTGGGAGTGTTTGGGGTTTCTGCACAGAAACGCAGGCAAAATGGACTCAGTGAGCTCTGGGGGTTCTCTCGTTTGTGTGCGCCGAGGAAAGCGCCTCGCTCCGCCTGCTGTGTGGCTCTCATGTGCAGCAGCTTCTGGGAACGCGGAGATGAGAAAGCTGCCGTCCAACAGCTACATCAGCTTGCCATAAATTTTTATTCCTCCTCCTATTTCTCACTTCTGAAGTTGGGAACAAACACAAGTCCGTATAAATTATGTTCCTAAAGGAGACTTAACTTCCTCCTTTGCTATTTATAGACGTCTCTTTCTTCATGCATATGGATAGCAGCTTGATTTGCTCATCTTCAGTAGCTTCTGTTTGATCTCGGGGGTGCTCCTCGTGCATCTTCAAGGAGCACGGCTGAATAATTTATCCATTCAAGGCTCCGCACAGAGAGTTTAAAGTGATTTCGGGAGTACCTCAGGTTCCTTTGTGTAAGATGCTTCACGAGGTCAGCCGCAGGGCTGCAGGGCAGCCTGGAGCTACCTGCTTGTGTTTTATTTTCAAGGGGTATTAAAAATCAGCTGATGGTGGAAGGGTAAGAAAAATCCTATTTGTATTGGAGCCAATTGGGAATGTTGACTTCTGACTTCAAGGTGTGCCCCGCTTTGAGGCCAGTTTGGGAAGACCTGTTATCCTCAGTGTGCTTCACCCTTCTGTATCCATCGGTACAGCCCGAGGACTTGTCAGGCCTTGTTTTTTTTTTTTTTGTTAACTGAGCAAAACCAAACCAAATCTGCTTTGAGTCTTCGCATCCACAGTGGCTGAAGCGAAGTGACCTCGCGGCCGCGGGTCAGCTCAGCTGCAGCCGGCTCCTTCAGGGCTCAGCTCGGACCAGAAAAAGATGCAGCAAAGCGTGAACACAGTATTTGTTGGACTTGAACAGAAACACTACTTTTGGGTAACTCTGGCTCTGTTTGTAACTGATATAGAAGCATTTTGGTAGGAAGGGGTCGGGCTGTCCGGAGGGAAACGTCTCTCCTGCAATGAAGCAAGCTCCAGCCCTAATTTACCTGCTATCTGCTGCTTCTGTCCCAGGGGAAATCTGCTGTTTCCTTGCCATCAACTGGTTGTTTTCGCAGCGCACTCGAGGTGAGGTGAATCCAAACCCGGTGCTGCAGGAGGAGAAACCTCTCCTCGGGGTCAGGGAAGGAGCCGGCGGCGCTGGCTGTTGGATCTTCGCGCTGACAGCTGGAAGTGGAGCAGCTTGGATCCCTTCCTGGAGCCTCCTTACGTGTCCAGCCAAAGGGTCAAGCCCGTAACACCCCGTTAGTGTGGTTGGGAAGGTTTGTGAACTGCTTCCCTCCCCAACAACTGCTATTATCACCTCGCAGGCATTAAAACTTCCCCACGCTGCTCGGTTTTACCCGGGCTGAACTCTTGCAGGAGGGATTGGTTCGCTTCCTGTGCTAGGGGAGGTCTCCTGATGATCGCTCTGTCAGCTCGGAGGTGGTTTTAGGATTGGGAGCTTTTCTGGGTTATTATGGAGATTTTTTCAAGAAGACAGATACTTCTGTCAGCAGTTGTAGCGCTGGCTTCCAGGCTGCGTTTGGGAAACGCTCCTTTCTTTGTTCAAACAGCATCAGGACCTGGGAGCACTGAGAGGCTCAGAGCATCTGATGTGCAGCCAGCCAGCAAAGCCCTGGGTGTTCTTCTGTTCAACATGTGTGCACAAATTGGTTATAAAATTCCCCCAAATATGGTTAATGTAAGGCCTTTTTTTAGCAGAAGCCTTATCTGTGCCTTAATTTCTAGGGAAAAACGCTTGCTCTGGAGTGTCTTGCCTTGGATTCCTGCATTTAAGGAAAGGTTCTGCGGGTGACATCATTGCAAACAGAGAACGAGCTCGAAATTTTATTTCTTCAGCTGAGTTCCCTGGTGAAGAAAACAGTTCTTGAGTAGATCAGGTGCTTGGGGGGTTGGTTTCTTTCCTTAAGACGGTTCCCAAGTTGTGTGGTCGAGTAGGTTATGGCACTTGTATGTGTTTCTGATATGAACGCTGTGCTTGGGAGAAGTGGATTCCCTATAATCCAATCCACGGGAACTAAATTAGTTCTTTACTGCCAGTGATGCACGGGTTTGGGATGGGTTTGAGTAGGTTTTGAGGCTGCTGGCAGGATGAGGGGTGATGGAGCTCTGACTGCAGTAACAAAGGCTGCTCTGGAGACCGGAGCAGTGCTTGGAGGAGCCCCCACGTGCTCTCCGAGGGGATCTCCGAGGGCTGAGATGTCTCAGCGTGGTTCTGGGTGAGCTCATTTGCTTCTGTAACTTCTCAGTTTTCATAGCTGATAGAGTGCATCCCTGAGAAGGGGAGTAAGAACTCGAACGGTTTGATCCAAAATTGAAACATTTTGCAGAGCCTAATTACACAGAGTCATGATTTTTACGTAAAACCCTGTCCCAGGCCTTCAAACAACTTTTTAAATACCAGCTTCAGTGGAGAGCCGTGCCTAATCACCCCTTGAAAGAAGCAGAGAGCGATGGGTGTTGAAAGGCAGCGGCTCGAGCTTGGCGAGGGGATCCAGCGACCACAAGTGTTGAAATTTGCACGGAACACGAGGAGGGCTTTGATCAAAACACAGCCCAAACTTCCACAGCTTGGGACGCGACCAAGAGCACTAAGCTAGCAGCAGTGGGAGAAGGTTTTGGAGAGACTTCAGAGGTTCCAACGGCAGCGTTGCAGCCTGTAATCTCAGTAGAAAACGGGCTTGATGTAATTAACAGCATAGCAATGCAATCCGTGTCAGGACAGTCCCTTCCCTCTCCTTCTGAGAACCTCTGGGCTCTTTCTGTCCTTTAGTCAGCAGCGTTTCTTCCAAATCCAGCCATACCTTGAACGCAGAAGAGGAAGGAGGTGAGATGTGGCCAAGGGAACGTGGAAAGGATTTTGGCCTGAGCTCTCCGGATGGAAGATCTCGACGTGTGCCTTGGTTTCGCTACAAAGGATGGGGTGGAAATGGAGCTACAGAACTTATGGGGGGGAAGTATTTTGCTTAAAAATAAATAATAATAACAAAAAAAGGATTTTTTAGCTGCACCAATGGCTGGTTTAGTTCATCAGAAGATGTGGGTGCGTAAATATGATGATCCAGTCTTGATTATAATTGTTTAGGTTCTCAAATTAAGGTAGTGTGGCTTTTTGAGGTTTGGTGACATTCGCCCCCGTGTTAGGCAATCCACAGCACGATTTCTGAACTGTCAGCAAGTCTTCCTGGACTCTCAGGCCCTTTGACCTCCTGTTACCCTTCTATTAACGTTAGTTCATCCATTATTTCAGTGGACGGTAAATGGGATTAGCAGTGGATGAATGCTGGAAGAATGAGTGGTTGTTAAAAAAAATAATTTTATTTTTGAGCCTGGGACAGGGCATGTGAAGGTGGAGATGCAGCCAGGATTGGACACCGTATGGGGAGAGAAGACTGTCCTAAAGCTGAAGCAGGAGGCAGGAGATGGAGGGCAGCCCTCTGCTAAGCGCATCTCCTAGGCAGAGGGGCCGTGGCTGCAGCAGCTAGCAGCAAATGGGGATGATCCTGCTGGATTACCCTGAGCAGAGCTTTGGGGGAAGTTTCCTCCTGGTGGGTTTTTGTGGCTGCATGGCTATGAAATGCCTTCGCATCCTCGGCTGAGAAATGCTTCATGCCACTTTGCTGACTGAGATAGAAGAGAAGTGAGCGTGGGGTGCGGTGACTTCAACCCCGCATGCCTCGCTTGAGGAGGTGGTGGAGTGGTTCCCCCCCGCAATGGTTTAACAGCTTTGAGGGTATAAAAAATCATTCTTGTAATTGGCCTTCACAATTCTGAATCACATTCAGGACTGTAGTCTCTAAATTGTTAATGTTTAGACCCAAGCCTGGCTGTTACATGCTCGTGGTCGTGCTGTGCCCGCTGATTCAGGAGGAGCACACCCTGTGCAATCAGTGAGTTCTCCACGTGATCTCTGTGCTGTTGCAGAGAGGCACATTTAATTAATACTGAGACAATTATCTTGACAAGTAAGTCAGACTCGGAACAATAACATTTTCCCAGTTACTGTGTGGTAGCCAGATGCTAATGCAGACTGCTATTAAGGGCTTGGCTTGCCGCTCTTGAGGTTACTGGCAGGTAATCAGTGTATTTTTCCCATTTGGAGGTTTGGATTTCAGTGTTCTGGGAATTAGGCCCACTGGGATGTCCAGTCGATGTTTCAGTGTGAATGGAAGAGCGTTTTGTTCCTGCTAGGAAATATTTCTCCCTGCTGCCAAATACCAGGATGCAAATAGAAATCTACGTGCTACGGGGGTCGGGCTGGCGACAGAGCAGAAGCTAAACCAGGGAGGGAGCTCTCCAGAACTGAACATAGACACTCAGGATTTGGTAAAAACACGCTGTGTTGGTAACCTCGTCGCAGTCTTCCACAATTGCTGGTACTTTTGGTCGCCTCCCCCTGGTGTACAAGCCGACAGCCGTTGCCAGTGGTGATCTACAGCGGGTTCAGTAGGTGGGTCTGCTGTGCTCGAGGCTTTGTGCTGCCCAAAACCAGCAGTAATGAGTTGCAAATGGTGAAGGAGGTCTTGCCCTGCCAACATCCCTCATCCTGTGTGTGTGTTGCAGCTCACATATTGAGTTTTTTTCCTGCTCTGGCGCGTTGGCCCTTGCTCATGTGGACCTAATGAACGTTGCGTTGCATCCGTGAAGGCCGAAAGTGTTGTTGGAGCAGATCCATGTTGCAAATGGGAAAGCCAAAGGAAACGAATCGAGCTCCAGAGATGTTTTGGGGATTATGGATGGTGGTGCAGTGGAGTGAGAGTTAGCCATGGTCATCAGCAGGAGCTGGGTGCAGAACCTGATGGATGGAGGAGTGGGGAAAGAGCCCAGTACAGCCCCTGGTGTGGCCATGAAGATCTGAGCACCAGAGGCCCAAACTTCTTGGGGACAGACTGAAAGTGGGCTGTGGGCTGGAGAACAGCCATGCTCCTGGTGCTGATGGCTCTGTGGGACCTGGGTTTGAAGCTCAGTTGGCCCATGGGAGCTGAGCAGGAACAGACAGGCTGCTTTCACGTCCAACCTCTTGGCTGTTTGCCTCAGCAGGTTGGTAGGAGCCTGGTGTGAAGCCTCCTGTCGGTGTCTGGTTTATTTTGCCGTGCCAGGTCTGTGGTGACACCAGATCTGTGGTGACACCAGCTCTGTGGTGATACCAGGATTGTGGTGACACCAGGTTTGTGGTGACATGAGCTCTGTGGTGACACCAGATCTATGGTGACACCAGGTCCGTGGCGACATGAGGTCTGTGGTGACACCAGGTCCGTGGCGACATGAGGTCTGTGGTGACACCAGGTCCATGGTGACACCAGGTCTGTGGTGACACCAGGTCTGTGGTGACACGAGGTCTGTGGTGACACGAGGTCTGTGGTGACACCAGCTCTGTGGTGATACCAGGTCCGTGGTGACACCAGGTCTGTGGTGACATGAGGTCTGCGGTGACACGAGGTCTGTGGTGACACCAGCTCTGTGGTGACACCAGCTCTGTGGTGACACCAGGCCGTGTGTGTCCTGCCATGCTCGGTGCCCTCCATCAGGCCTCACAACTCCATTCCCTGCCTCCCTGCTGTGTGATGTGAGCCCGTAAGGAAAGCGGGCCTTCTTCCCTCCTGTCAGCCCTGCCCATCCACTACATCTCCACCCACCATCTGTGTTATGGGGTGGCCATGGGGCCACTGTAGGGCTCGGCCTGCAGAGGCTGTGGGGCTTTGAGGGCCCCCTGCCACCTGCGAGCTCCTCAGGAGCTGGGCTCCCGGTGGAGGTGGGCCTCTGTCCCAGATGGTGGATCTGGTTTAAATAAAGGCAGTGGAAAATACCCAGTGTTCCCTTGAGCTTGCGAAACGAGAGCAAAGTGCAGCGTTGGTGGTTTTTTTTTTTTGCCTTTTGCTCCTTTTCGTCCTCCTTTCCCCCTTCCCTAAATTCAGGATTTTAATGCGGGGCTTTGCCACGAGTCAGAATCGAGGTATTGGGGAGGCGGCCTTTAACACGCCGAAGTATTTTTCCGTTTGTTAGATTAACCCCGAAGTTTTAGGAAAAGGGGAGTGGGCGGAGGCCTGGAATAATCTATCTTTTGCTGTGCACAAATTAGTGCTGGCGGGAGGAGGGAAATGCTTGACTGGAGCACTACAAAGCCGGCCGTGGGGAGCAGCCTGGGGAGGGCAGGCGGGGAGCCGCTGCTGGGGAGGTTTCGACCTCCGGCCCACGTACCCGGGCTTTGAGATCGGGATCCCACTGCTGAGTGCACAGATTAAGTCACGAAGGCTACTTTATAATCCATTTAGGAGCTGGGTTTGAATAAAATGCCCAATTTCTGTCCCGCTGACTCATGGCTGCCCTAATGGGATGGGTATGTCTGAACGTGGGCAGTGCTGAGGAGCACTTAAGTGAAAGCACCAAGAATCACTTTGACCAGCAAATCTTGGGAATCACTTGTCCACATCTGCTGTGATCTCCATTTTCCTGGTGATAAAGCTGTGTGGATGAAGAGCTTTGGATTCCTGAGTGTCTTAAGGCAACCGAATCTTTGGGCCTCCAGCTTTGAGGGAAATCGGTTGATGGAAGTGATGCCACCTCTCAGGAGCTGATGCTATGCGAGTTTCTGCTTTTTGAGCACTTAACATGTAAGCTGAGAGCTCACAGGTCCTCAGCTGAGGTTTCACAGGTTTTTTTTTTAAAGGCTTGATATCTTCAGAAAACTTAATGTGATGTACAGGACAACGTAGGGCTCAGGAACAAGTCTTCTTAGCAGCAAGTGCCTCCTGGCCCAGGAAAGCAGCCACCTCCTGGGCAAATTCCCTTCCTGTAGGAGAAGAGGCTGCAGAGAGCTTGAACAGGCCGATGTGAGCCAGTCGGTGAGTTTAGGAACCTGAAGGCACAGCCTGTCAGGGATTTTGTTGGAGCTGTAAGGTTGGTCACAACAACAGCCCCTGCCTGGGCTGTTAGCAAATGATTCTCTCCCTATGCCTTCCTCTCGGGTGCTCCAGGATGGCTGGGAAACTACACAACCAGACTGCAATCTCTGTGGAAATCCCAAAAGACTTGGGGTCTAGATGATAGGAAATCAGATTAAATGTGGTCACAAGCCATTTTTTGGGTTTCGTTACAAAATTGTGTCTGGCAGAGCAGCCTTTGGTAGTGTAGCTTGTGAAAGAATTGGCAGCTCCGTCAGCTACAGGCCACTCTGCCGTTTGCTGTATGTTTTGTGGCTAGCTGTTTTTTCCTTCCCTTTCTCCCCCCTTGACTTTGTGCTTTAAATCAAAGCTCCCAACGACTGTGGTCACAGGGCTTGGGGGAGCAAGTGAAATAAAACGAGCTACGCACCATAACGGACCCCTCCGTCTCTCCCCTGAGGATTGGGCTGAGTGATTGCAATTCATCCATCTCTCCTTGTTCAGTGCTGTCTGGAGAAAAAACGTGCCTCTAAATTCACCAAAATGTGAACGAAATATCCAGTTAAAGACTCAAGACTTTCATAGCAGAGTGCAAGGGTAAAGTACCGTGTATTAAAGGGTTCTGCACATTTGTTTTCTCCAGCAGGAATCAGGGTGTTTGCTTGTTAGAAAAGGTCAGAGCAGTCACTGCAGCAGCATTTCCCTGCGTTCTGCTCTGCTTTACTCATTTTACATAGCAGTAGGTGCACGTTTAGAGATGAAAGGCAACCTTTTCTGGCTACTGGGACTGTGAAGCCACAAGCAGTTTCACCTCCTCTTTCTGGATGTTGCTTCATCAATGCCATTTCCTATACACGTGTTTTGAAAAAGAAGTGAAATCCTACCACGCTGACCTTAAACTAACACAGCTTCACAGGGTTTTGCCTAAAAGAAGAATGTGAGCTGTCAGGGGTTCTAATAGCGGATATTGATTGTTTGAATAGGCTTTGTTAGGATTGCGTCCTGTTAATGCTGTGGGTAGTAACATGAGCACGAGGTCTGGGATGGACAGGAGGTCGCTGTGTTCCTCCTACTGACTCGTGGCTGATGCTTATTCCACTTAATGTGTAACACTTGTGTAAGTTGCAGGTTAATTTACACATGGGTGAGTTATCTCACGGATGTGCAGATGTTAGATCTCACCTATTATTGCTTCCACTAGTGAGGAAGAATAACCTATAAGTATTAATAATAATCTATCTACACAGCCAGCTTCAGTTCAGGAGACAAAAAAGACCCTGGGAACACCAGCGTTCAGGAGCTGAAGGCAGTGATGCTGGCAGAGACGTGTGCTACTGCAGGGATCGGTGTGAGCAGGGATCCAGCACTCGGTGCAGGATGCGACCCTTTGTGGAGCTCTTTGGACCCAGTTCCTTCACGTCGGTGCCTCTCGGATGGGAGCTGCATCAGCAGGGCCGGATGGAATGGGCAGAGCAGCTGCAGACGTCACTTGGGAGGCTCCTAATAAAATTCATTAAAAATTGCAATTTAAAAAGAAAAAAAAAACCACAGGTGGTGAGACACTAGGGTTTCATGCTCTGGTTATTTGAAGAATGGCATTTAGAGCAGAGACCTGCGGTGTGTGCAGTTAGCTGCATTGACGTGGTGGAGTTTGATCCCCAAATTCCTTGCAGATAGCCGCGTCAGGCAGTGGAAGAGCAGAGTAACTTGAAGGGAAGTCACAGAAATCAAGCACTTTTCTTTGGCCTAGGGGTTTTAATTGTGCTTTTGACTTGCACACACTTTTCTGTTTTCCCTGTTAGACCCTTCCTTGCCCCAAACTGATTTGCTAAGAGCTCTGATAACTTGCTGTACACAAATGAAGCTCGATGTGTTTAATGTCCCTGTATCTAACCGTGCCTTGCCACCAATAACCAGTACCAAAGTTTTTATCGTCTCTGCATCCAGAGGTGTTTTACATGACCCAGAAATCGAAGAAATTGTCTGTTGGCCCCTAACGACCTGCTGGTGCTCATTGGTTTGGTTTGGGTCTTCCTAATTTGCCACTTGGATATTGGTTTGCTGGCAGGCAGTGGGTGCAGGGTAGGGAGGGTTGGGCAAGAGCAGGGCTGAGAAGCAGCCTGGGGAAACACAAACCTTCAGGGGTGTAAAAGGCAAACGTTGCTCCCATCAGATTCAGAAATTCTGGTTACAGCTGGCAGTAATGCCTTCTGTAGGTACATCCTAGGTTGTGGGGCACATTGGGGTGCCCCTTTCCATTTTAGCTCGATTTTTAGGATCTTGGGAAAACCCTGAAAGTGCATTCATTTGTTCTGCAATTGGCTTCGAGATCCTGAAGACCTGAAGGGTTTCAGAGGTCCTCGGGGTCCCATCGAGTCTCCCTTTGCTGCGTCTGCCCCGTTTCTGCAGAATAACTTAGTCCTCAGCCCTTGGACCGCGTGGTGCAGGTTTCCAGGGCAAGGTTTTGTACTCCAGAGGCTTTGCTGTAAAGATGAAAGAACCCCTTGCAGAGAGGTAAGCTCGCTCCAGAGAGCCCTGCGCTTAATAAATGCCTTTTAGTGCTGTTGCTAAAGGTTTTATTTATTGGCTGTGAGGCTGAAGCTACTGATGGCGGTGTAGCCCGGTGAGCGGGGAATGAGGATAATTACCAGGAAACTATTATGTGGCCTTGAGCAAAACTGCTCTCCCTTCTTGGCCGGTTGTGCTGCAGATCTCGCAAGGAGACCTCATTCCTCACTGTGGCTGAAAGGGGGAAGTGGCAGAGTGAGTGTTTTCCTGGCTGGAGGCTAGCACCAGAGTGTGTCCACAGGGCTCATGTGTGGGACCTGGATGCGTCTCGGAGGCCCTTCTGGACCTTAAGTCTGTTTATTTTATTTTTTTTTAATTATTTTTTCTAGCAAACCACGGTGAATATTAATTGTAGAGACTCCTGTCTGGTAACGTTGCCCTGAATGTGGTTTATTCGGCACGTTGTGCAGCGCCTGCTTATTGCTTCTGTAACGCGACAGCAAAACACGTAACCAAAAAAGTGATGCAAAAACCCCACGGAGCTGAACTCCTTCACAAACATACCTTTTCCACACCCATGCGTGTCTGCAGCCTCTCAGCTTGCCAACTGTGTATGCATTGCACCATTCGGCCTGCCTTGCACCTCTGCTCTGGTTCCTCCTGTGCTTTATTCCAGGTGTGAGGTTGCCTTCAGCCTCCTCTCACAGCTTTCCTGCTGGTGGTGATGTTTCCTCTGGCAGGTTTGGGACCCCGTGTGTTGTCCTGGGGTGCTGAGAGGTAGTGCAAATGTTGGTTGGGGTCCTGTGTACCTGGGAGCCCCACCAACAAGCAGTGAGATGCGGCAAAGTTTTTCAAGGCACTGAACGAGACATTGGAATAACTCACTGCTACTTGGTGTATTCAGTGTCTCAGAAGAGCACAAAGAATTTAAGGAAAACAAACAAACAAAAAGCCAAAACCAACAAGCACACGCACACAACCCCCTGCTCAGACTGCAGGATCTGTTTCAGATGAATATCAGTTCTTCAACGGGGTAAAGTTCTTGATTTATTAATTGCATTTCATGAAAGCTGCAACTCCAAAACAGAAGTCTGATCCGGTAGATGCTTCTTGTCTTCTATGACTTCATTTGTAGCTGCAGCTGGGAGACTTTTTATAGTGTATTTGCATGCTGACATCTTTTCTTGCTCTTCTTTCATGGCATTTGGGAGGATTACTCCGTTTTGTTTACTCTTACGGAGAATTTTGGAGGTGCACTCGGAGTTTGTGGTCTCATGGCTTTCTCCTAGGTCAGCTTTAAAATAGCAAAGCAGCACCCCTCCTCCGTCAAACAACCCCAAAAACTTCAACTGAAATACATTCCCGCAAAGTCGTGATTAGGAATTATGGTCTGCTTGACCATAGTCAAGGTCTAGACGTCTATTTTAGTCTCACAACCAGTGTAAGACTGACTTTTGAGTGCTTGATTTTGTCCAGCAGGTTTTCTTCTCCTTCTCCTCCTTTTCCTTTTTTTTTGTTTTCTTTTTAATTGTAGGTGGTAACTTTAAAAAGTACATACGCTTATTACTGAAAATGGTGATACAAAAATAATCCGCTTGCCATTTTAGGAGGGGAAATATATGAGGATGTAGAGATAGGATTCAATAAAAACTTTGACGGCTGTCCAGGACACAAGGAAGGCTTCATTTCTTTGAAGATGTGGAAAATTACAGTTCAGCTGGAAACCTCAGTGAAAACCAATTGGCAAGTATTGTTTATCAGAAGTGCTGACCAAATGTGAACTTCAGGTCAGGTCGCTGGGTGGTAGCTGCCGAAAGCCACGCGGTGGGGTTAGTTGTAGAATGGGTTGAGTTAGAGGCATCACCTTAGCCCGATGTTGGTGGAGGCTTTGTTTGTGTCATGGAAATACGGAGGAATGTGCATGTTGGTTTTGATGCGTAAAGTATGTGCTTAACGCGTGCCTGAGAGCCTGGGAAAATCGTCCAGCCTTAACATAAAGCAGAGGTGCGTGATTTGGGCACGTCTTAGAAACCGAAGATACAGAAGGAATTGGGGTGAGCAGGGAAAATAAAAATTGATTCCTGCTCTCCCAGTGTGTACCCTTCCCTCCAGATCTTTAGCTGTCTGAAAACCGGGAGCGCTTTTAAAAAAAATATTGATTGTAAGTGCAATTACATTTTTATGGTTATTCTGTTCTTTAATGATGAGTGCAGACTTGTCCAATTCCCATGTTCAAGTTGGTCTGGAATCTCTTGAGGCTGAACAAAACGTTTACATGTGTTTTCTGTTGGATTTAGGCATGGCATTCCTCAGTTCTGGTATGTCTCCTGTATAATAGTTTAGGAATACCAAGTTCGTGTTCAACCTCTATTTCCGTAATTAAATGCTTTGTTGTAATGGCTTCTCAGCTGCTCACTTTATTGTAATGAAGAAAGAACCAGAACAGCCTTCCTCCTGCAGAGCAGCAGTCTCTCTGTTATCGTGTGAGATGGATATGAAGCTCTTTTGGTCAGGTATTGGTCTTAAACATCTCACTTCTGATGACTTTGTCAGTGGATCTGTTTTCAGCCAGGTATAATCACCCCAACAGTGTTGAAGAACACAGCAGATAAGTTGGTAAGAGCTGTTGAAAGATTTGGTGGGCT
This sequence comes from Anas platyrhynchos, assembly GCF_047663525.1. Lineage (NCBI taxonomy): Eukaryota > Metazoa > Chordata > Aves > Anseriformes > Anatidae > Anas > Anas platyrhynchos. Next base: position 78,244,939 of record NC_092590.1, read on the forward strand.
GTTTTTACAGGTCTACAAAGGAAGGGGGTGAGGGTAGAGGCACTGGAACTAGAGAAATGCTACTGGGTGTCCCTGGGAGATGCCTCCAGGTGCACAGAATATCAAGGTAGGATGTAGTAAAAAAATCTGATGTTGAAATCATTTCCAGCAGACCTCAGGAGATGAGCTTTCTCGTGGTCAAAATCCACATGGGAACAGAGGGACCTGACTTTTTTCTCTGACAAAGGAAAGGGAATTGCTTGGGGTTCTGAATAAGATTTTATTTCATCTTGTGACCGTTTATAGTGGTCTGTCCTCCCCAGCTGCTGCATCTTACAAGAAGCAGTTTTTACATGAAGGAAAAACCAATTCTTCAGGTGAGCCATGTCATGAGTGTTATGGAGGGTCCTCGTGGCAAGCATTAATTGTATTTTACTTGCAAAGTGTCACTTTGTGCAGTACCGTGCTTGCCTGCCTGGAGCACCAGGATTTTATACAGTGCTTAAGGAACATCTTTATCAAAGAAGACAGTTGCACCTTCTGCTTCTCTGGCTCTCTGTCAGAAAAGATGGATGGTAGCTACTGTTTTAATGCAAGCAGCCAAAGGTTTGATAACGTGCAACGGTGAAGGTCAAAGCTGGGTAAATGCACCCTGGCGGCATGGGAGTGGAGGAAATGAGCTACTGGAACAATCCAGCGAGATCTGTGGTGGACATTGCATCATCCCAGGAAAACCCTTAAAACGACTCATTTTGTATAAAAGCTTTATGTTCCAGTACAACCACAAGTACTGACCTTGAAGCAGGTATTAATTAGTGGATGACTCCTCGTCTGCCTTGTTCAAGGTGTCAGACTGCCTGACTATGGTGATCTCTTAAAACTTGATGCCTATAGGAGTAATAGATTCATACTTCGTGTTTTTCTTCTTGTGGCAAAGACCAAATGAAAAAAAAAAAAAAAAAGAAGAGTTTAAAGAAAAAATAAGTTGAGCGCAGCTCAGGGAGCCAAGGGCTTTGTTCTGATTTTGACTCTGATAACACTCGCTGGGTGGCCTTGGGCAAGTTATTAATCCTCAGGAACCACAGTTTGCCAATTTGTCCGATCTGGATAACTTCACTCGCCTAATAGGACGTGTTTTTAACATGCCGTTAATGTAAACGTGTAATAATTATCAGCTTCTTATGACTACTCTGTTTATGACGAAGGAGAATATTTGTATTTAGAGCGGATGCCCATTTTCCAGACCTACTTCATTTAACTCCTGGGAGATGTTTTGACTCTTCAAAAGAGGATTTTTCTTGACTTGGGGCCACCGCTGTGGTACTCTGTCCCGCCAAGTTCAATGTTCTTCTGGATAGAATAAAATGTGTTTATGGATTTTGATGAAACTTGGAAATTCTTGGATTGTTAATCTTGCTGTTTTACGGGAAAATGAATCAAGTTCTGACTCACGGAGGAGGACTGACCTTGGGGCAGAGGGGAGCGTTGTACACACCCCAGCTTGGGTTACCAGGAAAGGATTTTGGGCAGTTTAAAGGACATCAGTTACTCTTCTCGTTTAAATTGAACTTTTACTATAGTTTATGTTTTAGTTTAAATGTTCACAATATCTCCAAGGTCACCAAACCAAACCCTAATGGTGCGCACTGGGTGGTAGTCTTCTCCAGATGTTTCCTCAAGGTAGAGAATCAAGTCAAGGTACAATGCTGATAATTTTCTCATCCGATAGGCTTTCAAATTCTGGCATTTCTGCAATACCAGTTGAATGTTTTTGAGTATTTCCTAACGCAGCTCCTAGGAAAAACCCCTTCCTTGCTCCTCTGTTTGGGTCTGTGTGCCATGTTCATCTTGGGGCAATCCGTAGATGTGTGCTAAAGGATCTCCGTGTTCCCCGCAGAGCCTGGCAGCCCCTTTTGTCCCTTCTAACCCTTCAACCACCAAACCTTTGCTCTGCCCCAGCTGCTTTCCCCGTCAGGTTGTGCTGTGCTCTCATCTCTGGGGGCTTTGAGCACAAGGCTGCCCGTTCCTTCAGCTTCTCCTGGTCTTTTGAGTCCCAAGCTGGTATTTCACCTTTCCATTCCCTCCTAACCTTTAGATGTTTCCCAGTGCATCCCCATGCCCTGTCCATCCAGGTTTATTATCTACAGATATAATTTTCCATCTTACCCAAGACTTTAAATTCCCTCCAAGTTTGTAGCCTTCAGTTGGCCAACACCTCAACATGGTGCCACCGGCAGGTTTTGGTGCCCCGTACTTCCACTCTCCGTGGCTTTTTGTTTCCTGTCTGCTTGCTCCATCTTCTGTGCTTTGTTGTTGTTTCCTCTCTTTTAATGTGTGTTTCCTTCATTTCCTAAGGATTGCAGATACAATCAGTGGAAAATAATTGCCAAGATATTCTTCAGTCTTCTGCTCTCTCCAAATATTAAGGTACTTTGCACTTGATATGCCTATCCTTTTAATAACTCTTTGATAATAACACTACCTAATTTCAAGTCTACCTCTGGCTTTCTTTGGAGTACTTGCTCTGATTTTTGTGGCACTAACCTGCAAATCTGGGTGCCTTGGCTGAGCACTTGGAGCTCACTAACTTCTGCAGTGGTAGAAGAAATCAGTCAAGTCCTGCCTCCCATTGCAAAACCCCCAAATTTTCCGGTGTGGTCATCTGCTGTGGTCTGCCAGACCCATTTCTCACCAGCTTTCTGGACATCAGAACTAAACCCAATATATTAGGAGATGTTATAACGACATTTCCACGCTCATACACCTACCTTGTGCTATCTACTGAATAAAAAAAGGCTGACTGTGCTGCCTGCCGTTTCTCTTCTGGTAGCAGTGCAAGAGGATGAATGTTCTGCATGCCTGTGGTAGGCTTCCCTCATTTAGCAGTGCAGAACTGAGGTCTTACTGAGCAAATTTTCTTGCAGTTCTGCATTTTGGGGAGGTGGGGTTGTGGAAATACACCCCTTCCTTCTCCTTTGGAATGTTTTACTCTCTATGTGCTTAAAAAAAGAAACCGATGATGATTTCAACCGGCCATTGATTTCTTCACGTATCCTCTTGCTTCCCATGTCACTTATCTATACGTCCTAACACCAGATTTTTGTTTGTTGGCCTCTTTTTCTGTTTATTCCATTTGTCATGTTCCTTTTTTTCCTGCCTTTATAGCTTCCTTAGCTTCCATCTGAGCCAGGTTGCCTTTTAACTAGTGTGGCCGCCTTTTTCAGTTGTGGCGTTGTGGCTTTTTGAGCATCTAGTTAAAATGTTCTTAAACAATTTTCAATTAGTCTTCATATTTTTCTGATTACATTCCTTTTCCCAACTGATTTGGCTCGTAATTGTTTTCAGCTTGGTGAAACTGGCCCTTATAAAAGTGTGTGTATATATGTGTGCATGTATACATGTGTGCGTGTGCTATTGGTAGTGATAATGGGTTTTATTCTTAATTGAATTTTTTCTTTGTTGGCGTATAAATGTGTGTCGTGGTGACTTGCATTTTATCAAAAATAAGTGGGATAAAACACACATGCCTGTTTAAAAACTCACCTTGGCTCTGTTTCGAAATGGAGACCAGCACGCGGGTGCTGGCTCTGGGGTTTGTTGGCATGAAGCAAATGGTGCTTTCCTAGCCACGTGGCATAAACTGCAGCCCTTCGATGTCTGAACAACCCCAGAGGTCGGTGCCTGCTTTGCTTGGGAGTGATTTAAGGAGATAAGTGCTGACTACACACCAGCTTCAGAAGTGGCGCTGTCTGCATCGGAGTGGCATGCCCAAGGGCCCAGGAGGACAGGAGGAGGTAGTGTTGAGCCCTGCAAACCTGGTGGAAGAGGAGGAAAGGACATCTTGTGCTCGTGCCTCTCACCCCAACCCATCACTGCCTGCGGTGGGAAGGTGGAAATCTCATGTGAAGGACACAGAGAAGTGAAGGAAAGCACGAGGTACTGCAGAGGGTCAGCCCGGCATGGCTGGAGGCTGGTGGGAGTCAAGGAACGGTCACTTGGAGGTCTTTTCTGTTCCCTTCATGGCAACGTGGAACCAAACAGGGCACAGATAAAACTTGCAGAGGAGCAAACAGGAGAGGGAGGAGAACCAGGGTGCAGCAGCACCACGTGGCGGGAGGGCAGGTGGAGCTCCTGGGCTCCTCTTCCACCACCACAGCCTCGGTGAGAGGTCCTGCACCGGCAACGAGCGTCTTTCTGGAGCCTTGCATGACAGATAACGCCTTGGTTGGATCGAGTCAGCAGCACAGGGACTTGTTCAGAGGCTCTGATGGGAGGGACCGTCCCAGATTACCCCTCGGATGACCTTTTGCTTGAGCTGGATGGAAGTGATCAGCACCGCGAATGTAAATGATCAGCAGTTGGGCTCCATCTGCAGCTGGTTAATTACCCGTTCACACAATATGTTGTTAGGGGTCATCTGTTTCCAGTTTCATCATAAACAGAAGTAAATGTTGAGAACATATTTTTCTACATCCAGTTTCACTTGTTGTGGATACTTGAAATAGTTTGCAACCCACATCTTTTGGTTTTTGAGGAGGGCTTTTGGCCAGAGAACCCTGCGACCATTTGAGATTTTTTTTTTAAAAAGTGCCCCGGAGGTTGCATTGTAGGGACTTTCCTTATGCAAAACATAAAAGTGCTGTTTTTTCAAATTATAACCATATTTTTCATTAAAATCAGTTGGAGTCCCAATAAACAATCGACTCCGAAAATTTTCCAAATGTTTGCTGCAGTGCTGTTTCTATTTTTAATTATTTTTTAAAAACGTGTTTTTCTTAAAGTTGCAGCCTGGCTTATAATTTAAAGAAGCGATCTAGTAAATCAGAAAAAATGTGCAAGTATATGGCTTTTTATTGCACTATAATTAAAACCTACTGGAGATTCCAACGTGAGGATACTTCTGTAGGAGCATCCGATGATTCCTTCCATTTGGCTTATCATGGGAACTTTCTTTTTGTTGCCGACTCTCCTCAAAGATCCCTCCAGTGTGATTATACATTTGTTTTATATAAATTGAGGGCTGTGTACACGTAGAGACGCCAGAAGCTCTGCGAAGTAGCTGTGAGGCACAGAAGTGCCTGGTTCATAGACACCAAGGCACGGTTTCCTCACTGCAGCAGTCTTTGGTCGTTTTTAGTTCTTATTCACGGTTTTATTTGGTGTCTGGCTACCTAGTACAAGATTTGTTTGCTGTCCTAAGAGGAAGCAACCAAACAAAGCAACAAAACAAACCTAACAAACAAACCAACAGAACAAATAACTCCAGTTTTGGTTCAGAAGTTGTCATACCTGCTTTATACAAAGCAAGTAAAGATCTCTGCAAGATATGTGGGATAATTTTTGTTGTTGAAATCTACTCATAGCCGGAGATAGAAGAGTGCTGAGGCATATTCTGGCACTGTTTCTGTAAAATCCTAAGTGTCTGAGGGAAGTCCTCCTTTCCAGAAAGCACCAGGCCCTGGGAGAACACCATGGAGATATAGGAGGGCTGTTGATAGCCTCCCAAATGTAAAAAAAATATGTTGAGAGGAGATGGCAGACTGTAATTTGGAGTTCACCCATCTTTTTTGTGCCACAGGCTTTGCCACCGATCGATCCTGCATCACCTCATGAAGGCCATGCAGGCCGTTGGCGCTGGGTAGGCCGGCGGCCTAGACCGCAGCTTTCCTGCAGGCAGGGCGCCTGGGTCTGAGGGTTTGAGCAGGACTTGCTGCTTGTTGGGGGTCAGTCTGAGACAGAGCCTTTGGATTTGGGCTTTTTTTTCATATCTGTGAACCTTCTCAAAGCCGCTGGTGGATAGAGGCCGTGCCTCTGTGCGCAGGGCTTTCTTCGGGGGTTCGGATCACGGCGGGCACCCCAGCGGTCGCTGTGCTTTGGTTGGGCTCCACCGAGTCCAAGGTCATTTTTTTTTGTGGGAGTGGTTTGAAAATGACCTAAAAAGTCTCTTTTCTTTGGAGACAGTCTGACGCTGAATAGTTACTTGTAGTTGGAAGGGAGTCAGCACGTGGCAGTGCGGCAGCTGCCCTGCGCCTTTAGCACCTCTCACGTCCCAGCTGAACCCAGGTTGCCTTGAATAATGTCAGGACACCACCAGTGGGAGGAAAGGAAAAGGAGTTTTTTCTTGTTAGCCGAAGGAGGTCTGTGCACTTTGGATGAAGGAACTTTTTGTATGGTGGCTCTCCCACCTGTTGCATTGCTATGGCACTGGTTTCCTATAGATAGCACTTAAATAAATAAGACATTTCTTACTCCTAGGAACAGATTCTCCTGAATAACTATGTTGTATTTGCTGCCTGGTCATCAGCTCAGAAGGGCTAAACTTGGGAGACACTGGCAATAGTTCCTAGTTCCTCTGTGGTTGACCCAATTTTGTCTCCCAGCCTCTGCAGTTTCCACAGGCCTCTTGGGGATCCAGCTGCTCTGCTCAGCAGGTGCAACACTTGCTGATAAGGATGTGAAATTTCTGCTGGATGTTAACATGTTTTCTTGTTTTTGAAGCACACAAATGGCAAAGCAGGATCCTGGGTCTGAGTCCTCAGCTGGATGCAACATTTCAGCTTGCGTTTAGGTCTCTTTGCTGGAGAGCGACAGCTTTAATCTACTCAGTAAGAATCTGCAATTATTAACAATATTTATTACCCCGGGAATGGGTGAGGGTCCGGTGCAATCGGTGTTGGATTTCTGGGAAGGACCAAGCAGTCTTTGTGAGCAGAAGTTTTTTGGGTCAGTTTGAGTACACGATGCGTGACTTCCATACCTCGAAGCTTGCTGATGGCCAGGAGGTCTGCAGGAATTTGCTGTGGTCTTCTTGGAGTCTTCCTACCCCCTGGGTTAAATAAAGGATCCTCATTGCTGAAGTACCACTGGTACCCATTGCTTTAGCCCAGCTGCCTCTGGCTATAAATGTATCAGGGGAGTTTTGCTGTTGTCCTCTCCGTTGAGAGGACAATTGCTTTTATTTGCTGATCCTGCTAAGCAGTGTTATCTTCCTCCTGGCTCTCTAAGTCCTGGGCACTGAGACTTCTCAGAAGACCTCCCACAAGGATGGCTGTTGTGTCAGAGCCACTGAAGGGCCTTTCTTGGTGGCTCCATTCAGAAGATGAATGGTCTTCTGAAGTTTCTGCGAGCAAGAGTTGGGTGACTTCTCAGACTCTGCCTTAACTTCTTTCCCCTTTCAGCCTATGTTTCTTTTATTGTTTGTCCTCTAAAGCCTTTATGCTGGACGGTCTTGACAGAATTAGGAGTGAAATCTCTGCCGGAAGCCCTACAGAAGAATAGAGATCCATTTTGCTTAGAGGGCCTTGGGAGGAACCTGAGCTGGCTGCTGGGATGAGATTGGTATCTCTCTCACCACGTCTTCATTACTTGTTGCTGAGTTCTTAATCACGCTTTGCTGAGGAGACTAAACAATTTCCTAAGAGCATCATGATGCTCTATACCCGTTTCACATTTTTGCTGTTTACTTCTGTAGAGGATAAGCATCCATCAAGAGAACGAGAATTTGTCATTGTGTTATGAAAAAGGGCAGTAGCATTGTTAAAGCCCAATGGGAACACTCTGGTACTAAGAGCCTCCAGGGATAAATGCAAATTTATACTGGCTTTTTAGACAGACATAGCCCAGAAGTCCCTTTTAAATCAGGAGATGGAAAGATGTTTTATCTTTGGTAACTCTTTCCAGAAGACCTACAAAGCCAGTCCATGAGCCACAGCTCTGTTACTGGGGCTAGCATCTATAGTCACTTCTTTTCTCTGGCTTGGTGGTGGAGCTGGAGAGTTGAACTTGAAGGATGTGGGTACCGGGATCCTTTAGTTAGTAGGACTGGGCATTTTGAATGGTAGTCACCACCTTTTACTGGAGGGAGGAGGGATGAAAAGAGGTTTTTGTGCTGCTGTTGGAGAAGCAGATTGGTCCCAGATATGGTGGCTTTAGGATTGTGGGAAAAGAGGCTTTGTTTATGGCAGAAGCAAACTGTAGGGAGTTGCTTCATGGGTCATCCCATGAAAGCTTGGCTTGGGGCATGGGAACGGTTTTGGTTATGGACCAGATATAATGGCCCCCCACTGCGTGGCAGCTCCTGCTTCAAGATCTGTTCTTAATCCAGACCCACGAACTTGTTTACCAAAGGCAGTCGCAGCTTGGGTTCAACAGAGGATGCTGCCCTGTAGAGGCCGAATATCCAATCGAACTTCTATCCCTGTTTGCCCACAGCTAGGCAAATGTCAGCACCGAAACTTCCCTGTGAAGAGGATCAGGCTGTGTTGACCCTATTATCCTCGTAAATTAGTCCTTTTCCAAACAGGCTCTCCAGAAGAGGATATTCCAGTATGTACTGGGATGTTACGTTACCGTCCTTGTGTTGGGTTTCCCAAAATCCTGAGACAAAGGGGTGATGCTCAGCCGTTCCTGCTGAAGGAGGCTGCTGTAGTTTAGGGGGCTGTGGGTGCGTCCCGTGGCCCTCTTTCTTCTGGCATTCACTTACCTATCGAGCCACTTCTTTACCCAGCTCTGCTCAGGTCTTTCCCCAATTCTTTCAGAACAAAATTCCCTTGTGCTCACAGACGTTGCATCATTTCCTCAGCCCCTCCTGATGAAGACCCCTGTCCTTTCCCTCCTTGGAGAAAGCAGTGCTTATCCTGGAGCTCTGCTTCTCTTCCTGAACTACAGCTACCATACCTGTTTTATTTTTTCTCTCTCCCCTAGACCCAGCCTGCTGATGTGTGATGTGTGGGTTCACTTAGCACCACTTTAACTTTCCATTTGTTCGCAGCATCTCTCTCAAAAATAGTGCTTTTTTTTTGATTTTTTTCTGAGGCCAGGCAGTAGCCCTGGTCAGCAAAACGTGCTTTAAATTGGGCTGCAGCGCTTACCCTGCAGGAGAGTTTATTGATAACTTCCCACAGTAGCACCTCATAAGCACGAGGGCTCTCCTTTTCCTTCTGTTTCAAATTTAGCACGCTGGAATGGAAGTTTCCTCCCCCAATTAGGAGAGCAGCCAAGTTCCTTTTCGCACGTAGCGTTGCAGCATCTCTCAAGGTTGGTTTTAAAGCCTTGGCTGGTGGGAAGTGGTCGTGGCTCCGGGTCAGGAGCTGCCACCAAGGGCCCTGAACCTCTGCAACGTGGAAAATGCAGAAACTCACATTATTTTAAAGGTCTTGCTTGATGTGATCAGGACTTTGAGATCCTTTATAATGACTTGGTGTTTCCCGTTGCACAAGAGCTGGCCCCTGTTACTTTTTGGGGTCGTGGTGGGAGTGTTTTGCTGGTGCCCTCATATGGGGCTGGCCGTGGGGCCGAATTGTCAGGCAGAAGAGCTTTCTTTGAGATGCTTTAGGTAAAGGTTGTTGTTACGGTTCTGAGGAAGCTTTTCTTTTTCAGATGTGAATGTTTCCCCAGGGACTAGACTGGTGGGTGAGCGGGTGCCTGCAGCCCAGCACGGTGTTCTTGGGAAAGGTCCAACCTCAAAACGACACGGTTAGAGAGGCTTTTATCATCTCATCTGTAAATATAGTACCAGGGAGCGAGGGAGAGTCCCGTTTTCTGAAAAAAACAAAAAAAAAAAAAAAAAGCATCATCCTGTAGGTGAGCAGGCAGGCTCATTTCTTTCTTTCTCCCTTTCATCCCCACCAACTGAAAAAATGTTCACAGTTTGCATTCTTCTGTACGTAGGTAACTGCCTGGAAAAGTCCTGACTTCTTGGAAGTCAAGGCTGAGATTTTTTTTCCTTTTTTTTTTCCTTTATTTCATTATAATGTTTTACCCTGAATTGTGAAAGACTTGGACTTCCTCATCTGAGGGGTCAGAAATGTCTTGTACTTGTAATCTAAACTTGCTCATCCGCTCATCTCTGCCCAGGAGACAAATCCATCTCAGTAATGGTTCAGTGCTTTGTGTCAGGCCCTTGCTCTGGTGGGAAGGTGATTTCTGGCTCCCCTTCCTGGTGCTCACCGTCGTGCATCGTAGCCTGCAGACTCCACGATGCTTTTTCCTTTAGTGCAACTTATGTTTTAGCAGCACAGACTCGCGGTTCAATAAATCATCAAGCTAATGCCAAGAAAAATGTCTGAAAGCAGTGTGGGGCTCTCAGAAGCGGTCATGAGGTCATTAATTCGAGTTACTCCTTGTTCTGGTGGCAGCATCCTGGATCAAGGTAGCGGTCGTGCAGGTCCCTGGCAGGGGTTTGAGGTGGGTGGTGGGGAAGGGAGGACGTGTCTGGCCAGGGTGGGGAGCTGTGTCAACCATATCATGGTCATAGTCCCCTGGCACCCAAGGGAGCACCTTTTGCTCACTGTACTAGGAGGTAGCACAGAAAATGAGAGGTTCTGGAGACCCTGAAGTCACCTCTTGCAGCCCCAAGGATGTTACGAGGTAAGAACTGGTGTCTCTGCCTGCCCTGCTCCTGTTCCCACCACCCGTGCCTTCTCACGTGTGATGTTCCAGGTCTGGATCCCTGGTGGTCAGCTCGGCCAAAAGTTGTGTTGCTAGGTTTTGGGTCCTGGAGCATCAAGAAGTGTTTGAAGCCTACAGAACTGCATGAATTACCTTTCCCTTCCTCTTTCCTCACTCTCCTGAAGATTAAATGAACCATCTCTTTACATTTCTTTCCTCCCTGGAAGCAAGATGAGAACCCCAGCTTGGTTTATAAGGTGGGCTTGGAAAGTTTCTAGTTCATATGTGAAGTGCTTTCATCTTAAATGAGCGTATGTGGAAGGCTGCTCGGGGTGCATGTTTCAACTCAAGGCAGAAAGCATCAGCCAGTCTTTCTAGGCGTATTTCTGTGGCATGATGCTAACTTTTATAACGTGTTTTTAAAGCATTGCTGGAAAAAGGAAAAGACGCAGACGTTTTACTAGCTGCACGCTAGGTTAACTGTGGGCTGAGCAGTGCTTCAATTAGCAGAGCAGCGAGTGAAGTCAGTGGCTGTGTCCTCTGCGACTTGGATGGAGTCGGAGTCTTTCACTTAATCATTTATAACTAATTGCAGTAGCTCTGCAAAGTCAACGCAGATCTTGGGAGTGTGCTTCTACCAAGCAAGAAACGAGGAGCACATTTTGCTGTTCAGTGTCTCGCATGGCAAATGTGCTCAGACTCGCTTTTTTTCACTCGTGTCAGATGTGTCAGCCTGCTTTGGGAGCTGGAGCTGTGTCATTAGCTCTTTGGTTCATTAGTGGGTGGTGATGCATCATGCAGGGACGGCTGACTTCAGCTTCCAGGTTGGGTTGCGAGCCGCCCTCTTCTGTGACTGCAGCAAAGCTGTGATGTGGCTCGTAGAGTAGTTAAAACACGGACCGAGGTGTGTATAAACCACCTAGTGCAAGGCTGACAGAGCTGCTGAGGTTTCTCCTGTGCTTCTGAAGCACCCGATGGCCATCATCTCAAATGAGAATGCAAACAGGGACCGGGACTTGAATACAACCACGGATCTGGCCCTCCAGTGACCTGCAAGGCTTTGAAGGAAGCTCTATTTAATATTTCTATTTCTATTGAAGTATCTCCAAAGCATTTGAAGAACAACAGTACTAAGGGCTTGGGAGATGGGAGGATCTCTCTTTTCCACTTTACTTGGAAAGGGAAAAAAAGGCACTTTGGAATTTATTTGCAGGATGAGGAGGTTCCCAGATCCTTGAAGACTTTCTGATTATTTACAGCAGCCCTCTCTGGGGCTCTTCTAGCAGGGTCTCTACCGGTCTGTGCTAGGACTAAAGAAGGAAGGTTTTGGTTCTTCGGGTTCATGTCACAGTAGATGAAGCAGTGTCCTAAATCCCACTTTAGCAGGCAATCTGTGTAGCCATCAAGTCAACGTAAGTCACTGGTGTTTGTGCAGAGCAGAGGGGTTGTGTGAACAGTGCAGCCAGGGGCTAAAAGGGGTGGCTCAGAAATGCAGATGTGAATTTGTTCCACTCTGTTCTTACAGAATATGAATATCAAGGGAGATGGTTTTAGTTATCCCCCAAAGTTTGCTTTTGTCACGCCGCGGTTGTCCATGAAGTTGTGCTTTCCTCTGCAGATCATTTAAGGGCACCGTAGGGGTATATTGATAATCAGAAAATTAACAGAAAAGGTATTTTTTAGATGTGATTCTTCCTTGCATCCACCCTTGGGAGCTGTGGGCACCTCAGTCATGTCTGCACACAGGTGAGGAGGGCGTAACAACATGGAAATGTTTCTCCCTGGGTTTTTGGAGAGGTTTCCTCCCATCATTTTTCCTCCCCAGCCATCCCCTGATTGCATAAAGAAGATTCCAGCTCTGCGGTTCTGAGATGAACTTCTGAGCCTGCTCTGGGCCAAGGGAATGGGTATGTCTGTAGCGATACCCAGCAGCTAAGATGTGTTCTCTCTTCTTCCAGTAAGAAACGAACTTCTCCCAGTTCAAACAACTGGGCATGGCTCAGAAATGGAGCTGAGCGCTGACGCTTCGCTTCCCTTTGCACAGAGCTCCAACCACTAACTTCGTGGCTGCCTCTTCCTTCTGGAAGATGTTTGAAGCACAGATAGGAGCACATTAACGCATTTGCCAGTCCTGTCTTGTAAAAATGCATGGAAAATCTCAGATGGGTAAAGAAGAGCACCTGAGGCTGAGGGTAGACATCACCGGCACGGCGTGGGGCCACGGGAGCTGGGTGCCCAGGGCTGTGTTACCTTCCTGCAGGTCCAGGTCTGGAGGATCACAGCTCCTTAGGGCACGCTGCCCTGACACCCGCAGGAGCTTTATGTGGGCGTTGAGATGCTGGTAAGACCAGTGGGAGTGCTGGGCAGGTGACGCTGACAGATCTGACGAGCTGGAAATGAGCTGTAGGCTCGGCATTTACTGCAGCGCTTACGGCCGCACCGCAAACTCGTGGGCCACGGAGCTTTTGGAAAGGGAAACATGTGCTGGCAGCGTTGTTTTTCCATTTGATCCGTGCCCCTGTGTTGCAACTGGGGACACGCTCCTGCCCCGTGCGAGCTGGTGTTGTTGATGTTCCTATAAATACGCTGGTGGCCGCGCTGTCATCCTCTCCCGCCCCGACCGGCCCCGCGGAGTCGCTCAGACCCATGTGCAGACCAGATTGGTCTTGTGCCGAGGAACATTTCTTAGGGCCTTCTGAGGCCACGGAGTCCCTGCAGGAGAACGCGGCCAAACCCACTGGGAGCTGGCTCAGTGCAGAACCAGAAAAAAATGAGTCCCCACCGCTCCGGTCACCAACCCCGGCCGGCTCCGCGGTGCAAAACTTCACCGATGCTGGAGGACAACAAGGACGGTCGGTTGTGCTGCCTTCTGGTGCTGTTCTCCTCCACCCGACACGTTCCCTGGGATGCAGAGTTAAGTTTTGTTCCCCACCCGTGTCCCTTGTGGAGAGCTCTCCCTCCCGCCGCCTTGGCTCGGGACGGTGCCGGTGACGCACGGAGCTCGCCGGGGGGGTCACGGTCACACCTTGTGAAAAGCAGGTGCAGCCCCGTTAACTCCAGGTGGAGGCAGAACAGCTGAAACCAGATTGAATTCCGTGCTTCAGCTTCCCTTCCTAATCTCGTATCGGGGCTAGACGGAAAAAACTCCCCCAAAACAATTTTTTCACCCCGTTTATCATCACCAGGTGAAGTTACCCCCAAAAGCGATGGGTCGATGGACCCTCACGTGGCTGAGGCACAAACCCCAGCACCAGACGGGTGCCAGTTGCTACGAGGGAACTGGTGGAGGGGACTAAGAGAAGACCTCCCAGCTCAACGGAGAGGCACTTTTTTTTTTTTTAAAGGGTATATAAATCAAAATTGGAAGGGGCTGGAGGGAAGGTGTGAGATTTTTCTTGTGTTTTTTTTCAAGAGTTATGTTTTTTATCCTTAATAGATTTATAATATGCAGGTCCCTTTATTTGTTTCTATAAAATTAACTAGTAAATTTAAAATGGAAAAAAGCTAGTAATAGGAACCAGGCTATCTTTGCCAATGCTGAAATGTTGCTATATTTATGGAAGGTAGACAAGGGCATTTTTCCTTCTGCCAGGTTTTATGCTGGAGTGCCACATGTTGGAGGGTTATAAAACTTTTACTAACGAGAAGTTGGAGGAATGCTAACTTTCTAATTGCACTTTTTTGTCCAGGCTGCTGTTTATTTTGGTCTTTTAAAAAATGTGATTGTAATTTTGAAGTCTGCAAGTTTTAAACGTAGGCGAGCAGTGCCTAGTAATGTGGGAAGGATATGGGACCTGGTGGTCAGAACAAGGGCTTGGGAGAGCTGGTAGCCAGCGTTCCCGTCTCTCGCTCTACTGAAGCTGATTCTGACACCATGGAAAAACTCCTCAGTGTTTGAACCCTGCAAATTTCAGCAGTCCGGGCCCAGTCAATGGGATTTCTGTCATTTGTGTGTCTGTTGAGCAAGGATTTCTTTACCACTTCCCCAAAGGGACAGCGTGCTCCTGCTGGAGAGCTCTGCCTGAACGCTGAGTCGTGCCTACGACTTCAGATATTCTTGGCCTTAAGGTCTCTCAAAAAGCAGGTTGCTGGGTGACTGTAATTAAATAAAGTGGATTAGTTCACTGTAAATGCTCAAAGAGGGATTAAAGTGCAGAAGAGCTTTGTGGAAACTTCTGGGAGTCGCTTGGTGTGTGAGGGATTAAGCTGCTTTGTGCAGAGATGGGTAGTTTCCCATTCCAGATAATTTAAATGTGTCTTTCCCTCCCTCTCTTCTTTTTTCTCATTGTCATTATTTTTTTTTTGCTATTACTTCCATGCTGTTGGAAGTGTGGCAATGTTGGAAGTTTGAAATTTCATTCTTTAAATCTAAACCATCATAAAGTGCCTTATGAGGATAAGAAATAACGCCCTGGAAACTGGGCGTTTTCTTCTCCTTCTTGAATATTTGTAAAAAATGGATTTGAGGGGGGAAAAGCAGGATTAGGGCTTTGAAAAATGCCTTCAGGTTGGGCTCCTCTCTCTTCTACCACATGTTCCTCTGAAGGAAATTTGTCACCAAAGCGCACTGCTGATTTATAAACCCCAATGACGACTTCAATGAATTCAGCTGAAATTCAACAGAAAGCCCTTTTCCAACGCTGTGTCTGCCGGCAAGATGGGCTCATGCAATACATCACGTTGTCTTTGACAGGTACTTTGGCCCAAAGTTGCAATCCAGAATAGTGGATTATTATAATCCTTATGAAGGTATCGTAATGAAAGCAACCTGCTTGGAAAGCACGTGGCACTTGCCGTGCCGTTAATGCTGCCGGAGGATGTTAAGACCCCGGCTCCCATTTAGGGTCCCCGCGTAGAGATTTCGGAGGGGGAGCTTAGCGCACAGCTTTCAAGATGTCTAGATCTGAAAAACCCCTCCTGGCCTGATGAAAGCGATACGGCTGCATTATGGTGATTGCACACAGGGTGAGATTGCAGGCTTCCGGGCTAGCAGAGTATTCTGTTACAATAAATTTCTCTATCAGCGGTCGAGTGATCACTTTTGAGCAGCCACAGGCTTACCACGGCTCCTCTTTCGCTTTGTGCTCTACTGGTAGTGAGTAATTGCAATGTAAAGGCACAGCATGCAAAATTAAAACATTATTCTATGGGATATGCATTTAATTTGCGTAAAAGCTTTATGCAGGATCATGCTTTCTGAATTTATAAGCAGGGTTTATGAAATAATACGTAACAGGACCCGAAGATGCATATTGGGACCTAATGCATGGCAGCGCTGAGCTTTTCCGCGCCGGTGGCTTTTTTAGCAGGGATGTCAGGGTCGGGCACGTTTGGAGGGGGGAGAAAGAGGCTTCAAACAACCCAAACAACGGCGTGCCACAAGGGATGCTGCTGCGGCACGTCCGTTTGGATGAGCTGGAGGCGCTGGGGGTTGGAATGGCTGCGTATATTGTCTCTTATGAAACAAGCAGCAGAGAGCCAGCTGTAACACCCTCCCGTCTGCCAGCTGTGGCCGAGCCCTTGTTTGAGATGGAAATGTCAACGTTATTGAGGTCAAAGGCTCCCCTGCGGGATTGTTTTTATGGTTGGACCAACCAGGATGGATATTCCTAGCGAGCTGGTGGCGTCACGCTGCACCGGTGGTGCTGCTGACCAGGCCGGTGACTCCTAAAATAAAACTGAACGGAATAAAATAGGTGGGATTCCACCCAGTGCCTGGACACGTCTGATTTACCCTCATCTCTGTTGGCATGGAAGAAAACCGTACCGATAGGGGTGGGATCCTGGCTCCGTGAGGGCAGTGGTAGAGTTTGTTTGAGTTTAACGGGGCCAGGATTGTGGCTGTGTGGGCTGAGCTCACGTAGGTTTTTGGTTGTGTTGTCCTGGGATCCTCTCGAGCAGTTGAACGGGAGGTGAGCTGCGGGGAGAGGGAAGGGAGGTAAAGAAAATAAGAGGCTATATAACAGTTCTTTCATGTCTTCGTTTCTGGCTCTGGTCGTACACAAAAATGAACGGGATTATGGCTGAGAGGGAAGCGTTGGCTTTGAGAAGTTCTCTGCAGTTTCCCCATTAGCCTTTAGAGGGCAGTTCATGTCCAGTAAATAACAGATTTAGGGACTTGAGTGATTTCTCTGAGTTTTGAAAGCTCGGTCAGCAAATATGGAATATTTTTTAATGTGAAATTTTAATGAATTCTCCAATAACTGCTCATGCTTTAAAAAAACAAATATTTTGTCAACCTAAAGAAGCAAGGTGAGATCAAGTTTTGATTTATTTACAACTGTTTGCAGCCTTTCTAGTTTAAATGCTAAAAATTGTGACGGGAGCAAATGTTATTTATTGAGGTTGGGACAAAAAGTCTTGGGAATTCACTATGGTAGAGGAGAATTATCTCATAGCTGGACTAGAAAGTTTTTTAAGTTAAAAACAAACACACACAAAGTGTTGTTTGAGTTTGGGGAGTGGGGTTTATGGACAGTAATGCTGTGTGATGAATAACTCCCAAAATCTCGTCTCCAAATCCCCAAGCCTCGTGCCCAGCAGTCGTATCCCTGGCGAACAACTCCTTGGTAAGAAGTAGTTTATCAACAGAAAATTTCAGCACAAATTTAACAGTGTCAAAGGAATCTGGGTGACACGAAGGCAGCCAAATGAAATATAAGCTCTTCTGTAAAGTGATCTTCAGTGAAACTTTTCATATGGGATTAAACACCCCGTATAGTCAACATGCTTGGAGAAGCAGCAGCTATTTAATTCCGATTAATTAAAACCAGAAATAACACAATAATGTTCTTCTTTCTTCTACTACTACCCTAAAGCTCATGGATCACGGAGAAGATGATTATTCTCGAAAAAGCCATTTAGCTCTTAACAAGAAAAGGGCTGAGCCACAAAGACTGGCTTTTGACATCTGTTTTGCGGGTTTCTCATCAAAAAAACCATAGGGGTTATTCCTAAACAGAATGAAGTGTTCTTTGTTGCAAGAAGGACTTTGCTTTGTGCGTGTTTAATCTTCCAGAGGTGGAGGTACTGTTGTTGTTTCTGTCCCCCAAGAGATACGAACAATCTCATAGGGCATTTCTCTCCATTTTTGGGTTCATTCTTTAACTCCTAGGATTCTTACCCAGTCTTGCTGCCTAGGATTTCGGTACATTGGTACCTAGCTCTGAAGTTACCCTTGTATGCTGAAGCTGATGGCACTTTGAGTGAACCCCTTCAGCTTCCTACTGCAAAAACATTTCTCTGTCATAAAGAACTAAACAAAACCAACAATCAACAACCAAGAAAATACCCCAAAGCGGCAAAGGAAGGCTCTCAAGATACCCGTTAGTCCAACAGGTTCTTCCCAGGCGTGGTTGGCATTACAGAGCCCATCCGTAGCATGCGTTCATCAGACGTGTCCTTGAGCCTGCGGAGATGGAGACCTCTCTGTTAGGCCATTGCTTGGTGTTTTTCTGTCCTTATCCTTCCTGGTACGCCTAAACTTAATGTCCTGGTGTGATGCACTGCATGGGCAGGGCACAGAGCTCAGCACCCGCACAGCCCCATGAACGTGCCTTCGGCTGCATCGCAGAGCAGATGAGTCCTCGGTGCTGGTGGCATTACCTGGAGCCACCGCCACGAGCAAGGTGTCTGTCTTACAGAGGGGCATTGGAAGAGAAGATCCATGCCTTGGCTTGAGCTGCTGGAAGGCTGCCCGCTGCTTCGATGCCCTTGAGGTTCAGCACCTGCTATCCTGGGTTGTCCTGAGTACGGCCGAGGATCGTTTCTGACTGCGGATCTGCTCTGCAGATCTTCCCAGGTCTCATTTAAGAGACTTACAAGCTGCCTTGCTTCAAAACCTAAAGATGTTTTGTCCAGGACTCAGGGCTCGGGGCTTTGTCCCTTTATTCCGATGGGTCTTTGTGTGTTCCGGGCTAATCGGGACCATCTCAGATAGGTGCTTTGAACCTTACCGGCTTCTCAGAACCTTGAAAAAAACCCAAACCAGGCCGATAAATGGAAACAAAAGCAGAATCTTGAAAGGAAACTTATCTCCACAACGCCTAGCAAGGCCCAGAGAGAGGGTGTGTGAAACAGCAGCGTGGCAACTCCCACAGAGAACAGAAGAAAGGCGTTTAATCAGAGACCAAGATATGGGGGTCAGCACTCCTCCGGCTGTATAACTTCTCGAGGGTCAGCGTGGTCAAGATAAGAGCAGAGCAGAGATCCAGGACCTGATGAGCCCTCATTCTCCCTCCCTTCCCATTGCTAACCCATCAGATGACGATGTCGGGCAGTGTTTCTCAGTATACCGGCAGCTTCAAATGGCCTGGAAAAATGAGAGTAGAAACACCGAGACGCTTCGGAATCGGCTTACGCAGCCCTTTTGGTTTGTCCCAGTTAACCAAAGCCGAGCTGTGGAGCTGTCAGAGCCACAGGCTTCGATGAGTTTGAAATACCTTGTACAACAGCGGTCCTCCTCCTGCTTTTAGGCAGCTTATCCAATTTTCAGCTTCTCCCCTCGGTGTAAATGTGATAAACGCACTTTTTAATCGCATAACCGAGCTGCTTTTGATGCCTGCGTGCCGATAGCTTGTTCTGGAGGCTAGATCACACAGAAGCCTAAATCAACACTTTGCTCCATAAAGGACTTCCAAAAAAACGGCTTTCTGTCTTTTATTGTGCAGCTGACCTGGAGGACTCGCCTGCTTGAGTCCTTTTATCAAGGCTAATGTGATAAACTTCTTCTTACAGCTCCTGGGAGAGGAGAGCGCTCAAGTCTCCATCGCTCCTTTCCCCGAGTGCCGTACTGCAGGAGCTTCCCCAAAGCACTCTAGAGGCTCAACAGTCTTCGTATCAAATGCTGAATTAACCAAGCTGCTCTCTACAATGAACCCCGAGGATATAAATAATGCTGACCTTGCCTCACAGATAAGGAAAAGGAGCCGGAGTGTGGGGATGAGGAGAAATCCCTGGGTCAAAGCAAAAGCAAAGGGAGAATTGCTCGCCCACGCTTGCACACTCGATGCTGAAAATTTGTATTTGTGCAAACCTGATGGTTGGGAATATTGTCAGGAGATGGTTAGCACGGGGTGAACCGAGGTCTAAGAATCATTTTTAGGGAAGGAGGAGAGGTGGAAGGTTGAAGCAAAGGCTGTGCAGGGTGGTGGGGGAGTGCAAATTCACTGAATGCTGCATTTTCAGAGTTATTTTTCTAATGGCCAAGCAGCGAGTTAAAAAAAAAAATCATGTTTTTGGGCCTCATTTCCTGTGCTGATGGTGAACTTTGTCAGACAAACCTCTGACAAATTGTTTTCTCTGATAACCAGTTAACACCAAGGAAGCAGATAGGCAAAAACTCTTATCATCTTGACAAGCGACTGGGTTTTAGTTAAAACTGAAAACAGAAGCTGTGTCAGCGTGTTGAGTTTACACCTTGCAATAATAATACATGCTTTTATCTGATCTGAGGGGGATTTTATAACTTTCAAATGGATCTTTGGCCGGGAGCCAGCCGTACTGTCATTTTTTATTAACTTTCTTTTTTTCTTCCCCCGTAGCCAGTCTGCTTTTTGTAATATTGTTGAAGGAATATGTAGCCCATTCCTGGGGATATTGTGAAACGATATTTTAAAGTTCCGTGTCTCAGCCCATTAGAGGGGTCTATAAAACAATCACAGCAGCCAATGTGCAGTAACTAATCAAAACCACCGAAGCTAACCACAGCGGTACTTCAAGCCCTTTTAAATAATAAAACCTCTTCTGCCGTGCCTTATCTACCGTCTCATCAGGAAGGAGCTAATTAGATTCTTCTCAAAAGTAAATATTGTCAGTTCATCGGTGGGTGGAGGTGACGGGAGGTAAGACGCGCTCGCTGTCAACATTGGCAAACCGAGGCAGAAAACAAGACAAAGTTGTAAAAACCCTATAAAAAGCTGCTGGAGTTTTAAAGGAGCTCGCTCCCGTGTAGGTGGTATCAAACCCTTCCCTTGCGGGAATGGGGCTTCTGTAGGCAGAGCCTGGGGGGGACACGGGGTGGGATTTGGGGCTGTGGGTAAGGCAGCTCCTGGAGTTTGGGGCCACCACGTCTCACATCTCCTATAGCATGGCCAGGCCGTGGGCTTAGTCCCTTGTGGTGGCTTTCTTGTACTGCGATGCCTTCTGGGTGTGAATTCCCTCTCCGAAGCTCGCAGCAGCGTTTTTGGGATGCACTGGCAAATATTGAGGACTGGTATTTAGGGTTCTTGTATGGCAGGCTTGAAGGTAAGCCCCCCACAGCCACGTAACGAAAGGTTGGGCACGTGGTGGAGTGGGCGTGCGGGCGGTGTAAAAGAAGTGAATGGCTTGGGGGAACATAGCTAATAATAAAAAAAAAGTGCTTTTCCCCCCTGCTCTTTTGATCCTCTGTTAAAAAAGGGATGGCAGGAGGAAGATCAATGTTTCCAGTTGAGTTTGGCCAACAAAACCTACCGGCTTCTTCTCCAAGGGATCCCACACCAAGGGGCAGCCCCAGGTCCTCGTCCTGGCCCCTGAAGGCTGCAGGGGGAAGGCTGTAGCCAGAGCCAGGACCTTGCTGCTCTTTGGGGACTGGGATTTCGGCACGTGGGCATGCAATTCTCGCTGGGCTTGGGGCAGGTTTCAGCTCCGTGTTATTGCTGAACCCAACGTTGGCTACGAGCAGGCGTTGGGTTTCTTCACTTTCCTTTTTATTGTCACGTTAAGCGGAGAGCCGAGAGATTGATAGTCTCGTATAATGGAGGTAATTTTACAGAATAATACAAAAATGCACTTGCTTTCATGTAAACCACACCAAAAGGTAAGGGGATTTTTTTGTTTTATTTTTGTCCCTCGAGGGCTTTTCTCCTCCCCCATAGCCCCGGGTTCCTCCGCTTTCAGAGGGCACGCTGGAGTGTCGCCTCTGCTTTGATGTGGTTTCTAAAGTGTGCCTCTTCATTGGGCTCCCTACAGATGCCTTTATGTGAAACAGAACATTAAAATCCAAATGTGCCTGCTCCGCAGGTCGTTTTTCATCCTTTATGGGCGACGTCAAATATATTGCAGGGTTGTTCTGCTGCACCCCCGGCCCAGGAGGGAGAGGGCTCGGGAGGTGCGGGGAACGAGACGGGGGTGGGAGCGGGGGGGTTCCTTGGCGGTTAAGCCCAAATTTCTCCCGAGTTGCTTCCTCTGGGCCTCTCCCCAGCTCTCTCTTTCTCTCCAGGTGAAACCGAAACCTCGGTGACTTCACCCAAACCCGCCGAAGTTAAAGCAAATTTGATATTTCTCACTTCTAGGTCACTTCAGTCCATATTGTTTCCTGCCAGGAGTGGGGGCGGGGGGGGTGGGGAAATGCCCTGCTGTTAATGGAAAAGTAATTACTGCTTTTTTTTTTTTTTCTGGCACGTCCATCGTGTCCCTCCAGCGTCACACCTAGGTTATGGCTCTGCCTCGAGTGCCGCCGCTCGCCGGTAGCCTGCGGGCTGCTTGCTGAACAAAACGGGCTGCTGGGGGCTCTTTGGGTGAAAATTACTTGGAAACCTTTTCTTATTTACATTTTTTTTTCCAAATTCCTAGAAGTAAGTTGCCCTTGATAGGCTGGAAGGCTTTGAAGGCATCGGGAGCATCTCTCCGGCTGCTTTTTGTGCACCGCTAGGAGGTGTGGGTCATGCGCTTTTACTTTCCCATTAGGTCCCAGGACTTTAAATCAGGTCAAAATGCTTCTCTTGATCAATTTTTGTTCATGAACCAAACTAAAACTCTGCAAAATGCAAAGTGTGGTGTTTGAATGTGGATGTTGAACTCTAGGTCTAGAGCAGAAGCTCTTCCTAGGACAGGTTTTCTTGACTTTGGGGTTTTGATTTGGATCTATACCAATGGTCAATAGATGCTACCCTGCACTTCTGTGCATCTCTGGAGGAATGCAGTAATACTTGAAAAGAGTTCAGAAAGAGACCGGGGAGCAAGCTGATGTCCCTTCTGAGGACATCTGCCGGGCCCTCAATTAGACAAATTCTGCATCCAGCCTAAAACGCTGCAAGTTGCATGCTCAGGGCTGAGACAGCGAGTTCAGAGCTAACGGCAGCATCCTTCTGAGTGTTAGCCCAGATTTTTCTTCTCCCACGGCCACTTTTCCTTCTGTGATCTTGCTACGCCCCGTTTAATGATCCGTGTAAAGTTCAATGTTTTATGTAAAACTTTGCGTTTTCCCAGTCTTTCATTTCTTCTCTTTCTAAAGGAAAAAAGATTACATAAATTTAGGAGATTTTAATGAGTACAGCGGGCTGGCTTTTGGTGCAGTTTGCAGTGGATTCAGTGTTATAACTTCATTACGCTTCAGTTGAGTAACTTATGTCATAACTGGGTGTATCTGAGAGGAGAATCGGGCCTCGGATCTCTTTGTTGTGTGGGCTTCAGAAGGACCAAGCGCTTACTCCCCTTTTTGAAGTCCTAATTCTCTTTATATGGTGTCGCAACGTCTTTCTATAGAGTTGTGCCTCTGAAGTTAGAGATTTCTAATGCAAAAACCACCCCTTTTCCCCCACTGCTTCAAGTATTGACGTTGCGAGCAAAATTAGGATTGAGCAGTGTTAACGCAGGCCTTTTCCTGTGGCTTTCTTGCAGAAATCCCTATTGTTGAGGCTCATCCCTTAAGAGATCTCTTTAATATGCCTGCTTGGTAGTCCCGTTGCTTCTCTCCGAAGTGTTTGTAGTAAATTCAGCGCTACTACAGCTTTACAACCACTAGAGGTCAAGATTGCGCTATTGCACGCCAAGGGCTGTAACGCTTCGCTCCCTCGCTCCTTATCCTGCCGTAGCCGTGGCCAGTGTCAGATTAAAAGGTGTAATTTTATTATCAATCGCCGTGTTTGGCAATTAAGCCGACGCCGATCGGACGTGAAGGCGCGCGGAATGGGAAGGAGACTTTGCCTTACGGAGCGGTGGAGCCCAGTGGGTTTTGCAAGGCTGGAGATATCCGCGCCGGGCTTGTTTTTAATATTCTTCAGATCTAGGAGCTGCAGGAGTTATCTGGCTCTGGGGTGTTTCTTCCAAGGGAGGGATTCAAAAGAGAGCTGAGCTGAGAGCGGCTGTCAAAATAAAACTCACTCATAAATTCTTTTTGTGGGCTATTAATACTTTTAAGTGTTTACACGGAAATCATTCTGCAGGTTTGTGCTCTAGATAGAGACTTCTACTTCATGCTCTTCAGGTAGTAAAAGTAATTAGTGCTTTTTTTTGGGTTCCTTGCTTCTGATCTCCGCTCCTTCGTGGTTGTTTGCATTGCCCAAATTGCATTCTGAGCTGGTAGAACTTTGTGCGCGTCCGTGCCCTCGCTATTGCCATCCCTTTGTATCCTTGAAAACGTAACTCACTTGAATTAGATTTTCTACCCCCTTTCTTCTTTCATAACACTGTTGCAAAACCAGCACATCATCTGAGAGCCTAGTGTTTTGTCCGAGGTGGTTTTGCTGACACCGGTATCTGCAGTACAGCTTTTGGAATTTCGTCTCCCTTCTGAAGTCGGGCAGGGCACGGGCCCTCTTTGGTTCTTGTATGGGAGCAATGAAATGCTCGGATGCAGGTTTGGTTAGAATTGTAAGGGTATTGGTAAAAATACAGTTTATAGCAATGACTGAAAATAATATATTTGCTCGTTCTTTTTCAAAAAGAAACTCGTGCTATCCAAAGGAACTTTTTCAGGGGGAAATCTGGATGATTTCCATACATCTTTCTTCGCATATATATAAAATTATAGAAAAATATGGGAGAGTTTCTATAAATCGCGTGTATGTATCTGTATAGATTTCAGGTTTTTTAGTTCCTAGCTAGAGCAGAGCACAAACTCCCATGTGCAGAACCACTGCGTTTGCTGGCCTGGCCTTTTCCCCGTGTCCGGGACACGATTTGGCACTTGGAGCGCGAGCTGCGGCTCTGCGCCGTTTCCCCATCCTGCACTCGGGTTTGAAGCTCGTATTCAACCCTCGGACAATTGGGGCTGAGCAATTTGTCCCGTCAAATATTGTGCTTGGTAACAATGAGTGGGTTTTTGCAGCAGATCTCATGCACCAACCTCTGCTGCAAACAAAGCTCGCAGCGCGCCGAGGGAGCCGCACCGCGTCCACGCGTTGTGCGCGGTGAATCGCGGGTGCTTCTCCCAGCGAGGGCATTTTTTGCTTGAATACCTTTTACAGATCGTTCTGTAAATCAGCAGCGTACAATTAAGATCTCCTGGGGTACCACAAAAATGCTTTCAGGAACCTCTGGGGTCCAGATGTGGAATGTTTTGTGCTGACACGGGTTGAAAAGAGGAACAAATCCAACGGTTAAGTACGTCCTTTAATTTAGCCTGTGACAGTCACCACATGGCCTATGGGCTAATATTTCTGCATCTGTGCTGTAAATAGATCAATATGGCAGTATGATGGGTTTGGCATTTTGATTTGTGAAGAGTCAGAATATTGTTTGTATTGTTGCATAATCCCTGGAATGGTTTTGAAATTAATCTTCTGTTTCTCTGGAATATCTGGGTTAGGAAAAACACAACGTTTCGAAGTTCCATTAAGCGTGTGTTTTATTTTGTCTCATTTGTCGTATTTCATGACTGATTGCATCTTTTGGCTGAAAAGTAAATACGGGGATGCTATCATAAAACTCGAAATCTGCTTTTTTTCTAGGCACAGCAGCAAAGAAACCTGGACAATATTGTATCACAGCATCCCAGGATAAGCGGGGGAAAAAAGTCCAAGAAAGAAGTCTGCGCAAGCTCAGATTTGGAGGTAAAGACCACTAGCCCCATGTCTGAGCAGGATTCGGGTATCCTGGATGTTGAAGATGAGGATGAGGATGAAGAGGTAACTGTATACCATCAAACCCAGGAGAGGGACAGCTCGGGGGTGATCAGTAGTGTCTCAGTGCTTGCACCTGGCTCAGCATTTTGTGTCCCCAGGCAGCGCAGAGATGTGGAGGAGGCTGCAGAGCACGGGTGCCTTTCAATATTGGGTCATTTCTCTGAATTCTGTGATTCTATTTGTTTTCCACTGCTGTCCTTACCCTTGTTAGCAGACTCAGCAGAGATGCCACACGTGACAGGAGAGCTGAATGGCCCCTGACTTCAGTCCTGCAGCTCCCCCGCTCCCTTTTTGTGCCCTTTTCTTACCTGGGGATGCATTTTGGTTTCTATCCTGAAGTCTTCATTTACAAGAAGATGAATTCCTGCGTAGGGCACGAGATGTTTGGTCTCATCTGTGAGCGTGTGTCTCGTGGCAGAGGCGCACTTGAGAAGATTTGTGTTGGGATGGGATTTTTTTAGGTGCAATTACAATTCTTTTATGTGTTTCCCTTTCTGTTGGGCTGGCTGTTTCTTTTCTGCAGCAATTTCTGATGCCTCTGCAGTCGCTGCAGGATGCCGGTACCTTTCACGGTTACATGTGAAGCATCTCTTTGACCACTTTGGTTCTTTTTTTCTCCTGAGCTGGAGGGTAATGGATGTCGTGGAACATCTTGGATTCGTGCTGCTTGAAATGCAGGAGTCTGTCCCTCTGTTTCAGGAGAGGCAGTGCAAAGACACTGGCAGGGAATTTGGGCCACGAGGTGCTGAGCTTTTTGGTGCCTTCTCCCTTTCTCATCCTGCACTCTTGCCCTTTCAGCAAGTTCCACCTGCCACGCTGGGTACTTTTTCCCTTTTTGCTGAAGCCCCTGTTACATCAGGAGAACGATCTCAGCCACAACCCGTAACTGTGTCAGTCCGTGTGCGTTGCCCTGAGCAAAGAGGCTGAAGAACAAGCTTCAGATGTTTGCACTGGTGCGGATTTCCCAAGTGGTTCTGTGCTCGTGGCCTGCCTTGTTCCCAGAGGTTTGGTTCTGTTCCTTCCTCTTCATCTTTGTGGCACTTCCACGGCAGACACGGAGGTGGCCACTTGCTCACAGGGACCTGGTGGTGGATCACTGCTCAGCCCCCGTGCCCCGCTCTGAAACCCCCGGGCTGTGGGATTTCCCCTGCCTCAGAAGGGAAATAGAGCCAAAGAAAAACGAGGGGAAAAGGCACGGTTTGGGCAAAGAAGCACTGATTTGGTTGTCCTGGACCTCGGTGGTGACGGTTCCATCCCGCGCTAAAAATCTCCCACTCGCCGTGGGTGCTCGGAAGCAGGATCTGTGTGAAACGTGGTCCTTGGCATGTGCCAGGCTTCAGCCCCACTACCCCAGAGAGGCAAGATATTAAGGAGGGAAGGTCTCCGAGTCATAATTTGTATAGCACGGCTGGGAGAAACCTCCTGACTAACGGAGTGGAGCTACCTCGTGTCCGTGCCAAGGACATCCCATCTCGTGGTGCGGCGCAAACCAGGCTGGCAGCGAGCAAACGGGCTGGGTGTGGGTAGGATGGGGCTACCAGGGGGCTACCAGCGGGGGCTACTGGGGGGCTACCAGCCAGGAGAGCCCTGGTGGCAGCGGGGCTGGAGCTGCTGTCCGTGGTGATGAAATGGGACGGGCGGCAGCAGCGCCGTGAGCCCGCTCGGCTCCTGCTCCTGGCAGGGCTGCGGTGCCTGCAGAGCCCCCAGCACAGAAACCCGGCTCCTCCCCAGGTTCTTAACCCCCTGGGGTCGTCTCCTCCTGGCAAAGAAAGAAGTTTGTTTGTTTGTTTGTTTGTTTGATTGATTATTTTTTTATTTGAGTACAAACGGATCTCTGGAAGCGGAGCCCTAAATCTGGCGTGGTGTGCCTGGGGGTGGCTCAGCTCAGCAGCTGGGCGCCCACCCGGCTGCTCGCCCCCTTCCCTGACCCCACAGGCAGGGTGAGGGGGCTGATCAGAGGGGCAAAAGCAGAGAGCTCGTGGCGCAGCTGTAAAGAGAGTTTAATAAGCAAAGGGAAGAAAGAAACCCTACAAATGAGGCAAAGGTGATCGCTGACCACGTCCCACCAACAGATGGGTGCTCAGGCAATCTCCAAGCAATGGCCAATTTTTTTGGGGTAAAAAAAAACCCCCACACACCTCCTCCCTTCCCCTGTTTCGTTTGATTATGATGTTCAGGGGTAGGGAACATCTCTCTGGGCAGTTAAGTAAAATGAAGTAGAATAAGTAAAATTAACTCCATCCCAGCCCAAACAAATATAGGTGTAAAATCCTAATGCCAGGTGTAAAATCCTAATGCCAGGTTCTTTGGTAGGGTTTCTCCGTGGCGGCAGCCCAATGTCAGTATTGCTGATACTTACACCCAGCTTTCCATCTTCTAGCATGACCCCTTCTCCTGCTTATCTCTGTGTAGTGACAGAGGCAGAGTTAGAATAAAGTTAAGGCAAAGTTGGAGGCTCCGAAGTTAATCCCAGTTGCCTAAAATTGTTTGTGGTAGGTGTCCTGAACTGCATCCCGTTCCCTGCCCAGCCGTGCTCTGAGCCTGGAGGGACACAACCGCTGCAAGTGGGCACGTATTGTTTGCCATGCTGTGCCCCTCATCCTTTTTCTTCTCAAGAAAACGTGGAATAATACTGATAGGAAAACGCAGAAAAAGCAAAGACAGCGCCTTGGAGAATGAGGTCAGCAGCCAAGTAAAGACACGAGCCCGAAGCATCCGAAGAGCACACTGGTGGCTTTTGCTCCTGACCTGACACAGCCAAAAGTCCCAACTGCAGGTTTGGGTTTGGAAGACGGTCAGTGATGGCTGGGGAGGGAAGGACGAAGGGTGCATGCACCTACTGCTATCCAGGACTGAAAACGGGATGAACCTCGAAGCGTTTCTGATTAAGGTTTTGGCAGGAGAGCTCCTGATCCTGGTCCCTAGGCCAGCCAACGCTGGAAAAAGTGGGTTTAATACAATATTTTTTTTCCCTTTAGGAAATATCAGAGGCCCTTCAGCAGGCTGTGAGAAGGAGTTCTCCACCTGGGGTGGATGAGCTCTTGTAGGGATCTCACAGCTCCTCACGCATACGGCACCATCCCTCCCTTCGTGCAGCAGAATTCAGAGGAAAAGGCTCGAAAGGGACAAAAAGCAAAAGAGTTCTGCTTATACGGTTAAAAGCATCGTTATGTCAATCCTTCTCTCTCTCGGGGTAGCTCAGGGGAGCTCTGCCAGCTACGTTCAGGAGGAGCAATCGGAGGCGTGGTGCTCGGCTCTGTGCCAGGTCTGCATTTCGGAGGCGTCGCAGCCCAGACGTGGCCCACGCGAGCGCAGGCACCCTGCGGGGTGGGAGCTGCCACCATGATCAGAGCAAGAGCGTGGGCAGAGCTGGAGAGTGAGCGGGGAGAAGACTCAAATTGAGTTTTTATGAAAGTCAGGAGGCAGAAGGAGGATCAGCCTCTCACACTGAGCAGCTCCACGGGCTGTTCTGTCTGTGCCAGCTGCTCCCTTTGTAGTAAAAAGCATCCAGAAAACTACAAAGCTCGTCCAGATTCTTCTCATTTCCAGTGCCTTTCCCTTTGTGATCCTGGGGAGTACATCAGGACAAACTCGCCTGCATTCTCATGTCTTCTGGTCCCCCAAAAGGCTGGCCAGGTGTCCGTGAAGTGGTCGGGTAGAAGTGGACTCCCTGGTGCTCCTCTGGGGGAGAGGGGAGGCTTTAAGGACGGACATCGAGCTGCAGAATAACAGCCCCTGGGCTCCGATTGAAGAGCAAATCAACAAACTCCAGACGGTTTTCTGTTCAGAGAGGGAGTCTGGCGCTGAGGACATCAGCAGGTGCGAGGTGTAGCCAAAACTCGTCATGCTCCTGGCTTTCTTCCAGGTGGCCCTGGCTGCAGGAATCGGTTGTAATTCTCGCGGTGAATGTCCTCGATCTCTTCCCAAGTTTTGGGAGCTAGAACAGGGACCCCGGAGAGTTCCCTTGACGTTCCCTGATAAATGGCTGTGTTAGGTGCCATCAGCCGCCAGCTTCTGTTCGCTTCCACGAGTAATTGCACAAAAAAACACGTCTTGGACACGGAGAAAAACCTTTCTATTTCCAGACAGAGCTGTCTGCCTGCTGTCTATAACGTCAGCCCGGGTGAGATCAGTCTGCAGGGCGCTGTGGCTGCTTCCAATGTTACACAGTCTGAGCATCCTCTGGACCGTGCGAAGACGTTCAGTTTTTCCCAAAGGTTAGGACGTGGCAAGCGCTGGATCAGAGGACACCGAGGCCACGCAACGTGTAGCAGAGCTAAACCACAGCTGGTTCTGGGCAGCAAGGGATCAAAAAGCTTCCAAGCTGCCAGTAGCCAGAGACGAGGTGAGGTTTGTTGAAGGTGCACAGAAGCAACGTTTCCTCCTGCAGTTAAGGTTTGTTGTTTAAGGTGAGCAGACACTTTCTGCACTGAAAAAAACTGTGGGTATCATGTGCAGGGACCCAAGCTGCTAAATATCCTTGGTTGGACTTGCGCCTTTGTGGCTGCACCCCTGAACCCTTGTGCTTGGGTCAGTGGTTCGTCACCGAATGATCCATCAGACAGCTCATAAACACTTCTCTTGGGTTCCTTCTGTTCAGGTCTGGATTCTTTTTTCTGTACTGAAAGAAGAACAAATCTGTGTGTTGGTGTCGTGTCTTTACAGCAAAAAGTAACAAGGATCAGAGATTCACACCCTTGTACCACACCTTCGTGTAAAGCCAGACCAGAGCATCCCTCACCTCAGACTCACGTTGATGTCGGCTGCAGATGAGCACTGAAAACGTGGCTTGAATGGGTTAAACTTGCTACAGTCAGTGTTTAACCCAAATGAAAGAGTTCTTGCAGAAAGAGAGGGTTTGGCTGTTTACAGAGACTGACAGGTCTGCCTGCGCTCCCAGCACCGGGAACGTGCTGGATGCAGAGTTTGGGAGGGAGGTTTGTGGAGCTGATGTTTGCGGAACGGGAAAATTCTGGACAAGATGAATAAATTCTTTGTTCTGCAAATTAAAAGAAAAAAAAAAAAAAGATGAGGCAGAAGCGGAGATGTCAGGGGAGCAATCAGTTCTGTTGTTGAGGGGGCTCCTAGTTCCCATCGCCGAGTTTCCAAAATCAAAGGTTTGTTTATTTTTTTTTGTTTGAATGCTGGTAACACAGCATTGGCTAGGAAAACGAAATCACTGCTGAAGGAGACGTGCTCAGTCTGGATGATGAGATATGTCCATGTCCCATGTTCTGTACATTTTAGGGCTGCTTTTCCTTAGGAATTGCACTGTAGGTTTGTGCTCTGCAAAATCTTAGCACAGGCTTTGCTCTCGGGTGCGTGTCCAGGCTTTGCGCATCCGCGTCTGATGGCTCTCTGACTAGATGAGGAATTATTGATGTCTCAGATATTAACTCTGCAGAAGAGTCCAGCCTATTTTATTTTTTTTCGTGAGCGTGTGTGTGGGCTTAAAAGTTTTTGCAGAAGATCAGAGGCTGTGCAAATGTTGCAGTCTGCTTTGAAAGAATTTCTCTGGGGGAGTAGGCTCCGTTTTTGGCAATACCCTGATTTCACAAATCTTTATCAAAAATATTTCTCTGTGGACCTTGTTCAACTAGTGCCCTGAATCCAAGAGGAGCGAAAATGTTTGATCCTGAATTCAAATTCGCAGGAAAATATCTGCTTTGATGGTGTTGTGAAGGGATGACAGACTGCTCCTCCCTCACAAGAGCCCAGGGTGGACTCGGGGCCAGCTCCCCCACGCTGCTGGTGGTCGCCAGAGGATGGCTGGGTGAGCGTGTACCGGTGCTTCTCTGCCTGCTTTGGCCATCTCTAGTGTTGCCATCAAGGATTTGTGAGCCAGAGGTGTTTTACAGACTGGGGACCAATTCATTTAATGCTGTAGGAGTGCCCCAAGGCGCAGCCTGCATCCTGAGGAGTCCCCACAATAGCAAAGCCCAGGTCTGGGAGCTATTTAGGGAGCGTTGGAAGGCCTGGGAGGCTGTAAATGGAAAAGAAACGAGCAGGAAGACGTGATAAAATTGGAATAAACACAATAAAAGTGCTGCCTAGCATTTGCAGTTGTCAAATGGAGATGTCTTTAGAAAGGCAAAAGCAGGAGCTGGCGGTGAGAGGGGTGCTCGGTGCTCTGCTGGGCTCAGGTTCAGCTGCAGCCCTGCTGGGGCTGTTCAAGAGGCAGGTTCTGCTTGGGAAGGGTTATTTGGGCAATGCCAGCCCTGTCCCCTGCTCGGGAACCTTCCTAGTTCCCAGGAAGCCAACTGCCCAGCTGGAAGAGCCGCTCAGGAGGCACAACGAAGGGCTTCGTGCCCGGGAGGCAAGGGAAGCCCAGCAAGACGTGAGCCAAACCCCTATAAAGCTGTTGGCTGCCTTGTCCCCAGTGAGCCAGCACACTGCTCCCCCCTCCCTGCCCTCCTGTGTCACCACCGCTCGGGAACTGTGCAGTTTCGGGGTCTGGTGATGCGGGATGGGCTGTCCCCATGCCCCTTCACCAGCAATTTGCCTCATTTCAGCTCTTAGCAGGAACTCACGCAGCGTTTCCTTGCACAGAGGGGATTCCTTAACAGCGCCACGCTGACATTGTACAGGAGGCTTTTGAACAAAATCCCCGGCTTTCCCTTTCCAGCCCATAACTCCTGCACTCCCCTGCTTGGAGCCATTGCTTTAGATGAGGACCGCTCGCCCCGGGCGCTTCGGGCAACGTTGATTGCGGCTTGCACGTCCTCATCCAGCTCGAAACTTCTCTGCTTCATCCTACCTCCTTCGTAGCAGAAATGCCTCTTAAGCGTAATTAAAAATAAACATGTTTCCCAGGCCTGTCCATTGGTCCCTTTCATCTTTCTCCCCTTTTTTCCACCGCATGTCAACAGAACACTCCTCTCCTCTCTGGATTTTGGGGGAGAAGGAGGTTTGCTTTAGCTTTATGCCGTGGCCAACAAGCTTAATGTTCTGTTGGCTTGAACAGCTCCAAAGGACACGAGCTTCTTGTATGCAAATTTTCCCTCTGATCTTCCTCTCCCCCTCCCTCCCTCCATCCCACCCTTCAAAAATTCACTTCCTTGTCCCTCTGCAAGACTCGCTGTTGCTGTTGAAAGGTGGTGGAGTCTGTGTGGCTTCTTCTTTTTTTTTTTTTAAAGAAAAGAAAAAAAAAAAGAAAAAAGAATTTGTGTTTTTAAAGAAATCAAACCAGAAATGTAGAAAATATATAAATATATATTTGTCACGTTGCATAGGTACCAGAATAGGTTGTGCCAGGATGCTTGACTTGTATTTAAGCCTGTGGTCCTAATGAAATCTCTGCTGAGCTGACTAACGGTGCAATGCGATTTTGTAGGGAAGTGGAATCAGAGCAAGAGTGAAGTGAATATTTTCTACTGTCAGAAACTTTAAAAAATGTACAGATTTGTAGACAGACAGCAATAATGACTAGTTGCTACATCCCTGAAATCTCGGTGCCTCTGTTAGCCATGCACACCTTTGGGGTGCGCGTAGCTCCCCGTGATACATCGCACTTGCTCTTTGCTTTAAGGTTTCACGCTGACCTCCCGCTGTCTTTCAGGTGCCTGGGGCCCAGGATCTGGTGGACTTCTCGCCTGTGTACCGGTGCCTGCACATCTACTCCGTCCTGGTGAGTGAATCCGTGCCGCGTGTGAGCCTGGGGCTGACACTTGGGATTAAATAAGAGGTTGGAGAGCTGCTCCTCGTGGCGCTGCTGCCTGGAAGGAAGTGGTTGCGAACCGTGCGTGAAAGTGCACCGAGCTAGGAAGTGCCTTACCTGGCGTGGAAAGGAGGCCGGTGCCTGCAGAGCTGGATTGATTCGGGTAAAAACCACACAGTTACTTCATACAGGCCACAGAAATATGAGGGGATGCTTGCTGCAGCTATTGCAGGCCTCGGGTTTCTAACAGGCCAAAAGCATATTTCTTGGTCACACAGTTTTCCTGGAAGAGTTCTCCTTTGACCACAGAAACTTCGTTGTTCGGTGCAAATGGAGGAGTTGGGGAGAGAAAATGATTTTAAATCTATTTCTTGT
The DNA here is from genome assembly GCF_047663525.1 of Anas platyrhynchos. Taxonomy (NCBI): domain Eukaryota; kingdom Metazoa; phylum Chordata; class Aves; order Anseriformes; family Anatidae; genus Anas; species Anas platyrhynchos. The sequence goes on from NC_092590.1 coordinate 78,278,164, forward strand.
TGCACTGAAGAGAGGTTTGTCACCCTTGAAACACTGTTGGAGGGGGGCAGATGTGCTCCTCTCCTACCCAATCTGCAGTTTCACTGCGTCACTTCCAGTTTCCCTGATATTTAGGCTTTTTCTCTGTTGCATGCACAGGAAAATAAGGTTAAACTGAAGGTTTTGTGTTTGGTTGCTGGCTGTGCAGTGCTGTGCTAGAAAGTGCTCGCTCTGAGCATTGCCACGGCCTTGGGAACTTGTCAGGAGAGCTCCCAGCACTGCGGACACGAATTCTCCCAGGAATTACAAACACATTTTCACATTTCTGTTCATTTGCTCAAAACAAGGGCAGACCAGATGGCCTTTTGTAGCTTGCACTTCCACTTTTAATTTCTAAGATGCCCTCAGCTTACGAGTCTTGCAGCCTGCAAGTCTACCAACCGAGGGAACCTGTGCTCTCCGCGTCTGCTCCCCAACGCGGGCAATGATGTCTGCTGCAGAGAGCGAGCTTTCAGAGCGCTCCGCTCCTGCGGTTGAGCAATCTGAAGCCCAGGCAGTACATGAAAGGAGTACTCTGTTAGCAGCTTTCCTCCCTTTCCACAGCGGAGCCAGGCTTGAGAGAGAATTGTTTTTTAAGGCACTTCTAAAGCCGGGCTCTCCAGCAATACATACGAATGAATTTGCAAAAGGAAAAGAATTGTCATAAAAAACATTTCTCTAAAATCTTTTTGTGCCCTCATCTGTTAATAATTATGTCATTTGGCTACGTTGCCATGATCTTTTGGTGGAATGAAAAAGTTAACCTCCCCAAAATGTGTTACTCTGTTTATCTTGGACAAAACCTCCTGCTCAGAAACGGCGCTGGAAGCCCGGTTCAGGGAGTGTGCTAATTGAAGATTACAACTGGGCTGAAATGCTTTGTGGATTTCAAAGTGTCACTTTATTTGGAGAAACTTCAGTGAAGAATATGTCTAAGGAAAACAGGCTCAGAAATCCTATTTGTGTAGCTTACGTGCAGTTTTTTTACTGCAGGGTTATATGGCTGCCTGTTTATGCATAGAGCTCTTATGGGAAGGACGAGGAGTTCTCGCTGATGGGTACAGCAGTTGTTTTGTGCAGTGGAAATTGTCTTTTTTCTGCAGTTTTTTGGACTCGGGGCTTGGAGGAGCACTGGGTTTTGTTGTCCTGTTGCTTTGCTTTTCTGCCTTGGATAGCAGTTGGCTGTGTGGTCCTCCCAGGTGTTTTAGGGAAGAGCTACAGAAACCAGGCTCCGTGGCCAGTGCTTTGCAGGAGAGGGTTTTGTCCCCATCCCCTGTCCTGCACCGAGATCACTCCATCCTTCTGCTCCTACTCTCTCTCCTTTTTCAGTCAAAAGCCCCACTAATGAGGAAAAAAATAAAAAAAAGCAGAGCTCTGAAGGTGTATAGGGAAGACAGGAGCAAGAGATGAAGGCAACTAACCCTAGGAAAGGCTCCTGAGAAGAGCCCTGCCCTCTTTCTGACCCGTGATTGAATCCCGCGCTGGCTTTCTAGGCCCAACCGGAGTTGAACAATGTCAAAGATCCAGCAAACGTCGAGGGAAACGGCCACATCAGTGTCAGGCGGAAGGATCATAATGTAATAGTTACCAAAAAATCCTAATATTTGTCATTTACAATAGCGTTATCTAAATGCTTGGCCTGCAGTTAAAAAGGCCCACGTTGAATAAACATTGAGATATTTATTATTTTTAGTGAAATCGACCTTCCAGTCACCTCGGTTTTATGGCTGTGCTGCTTATAAATTCCCAAAGGATTATTTGAAAAATCCTACTCATATCTGCCAGCCTTATCAGCAGGGCAGAAGTTCACATATTGTAACACGAGGTCAGCCTTCGGTCATGGTCTTACAGACGGGGCCAGGCACCTGTAAATCCTTCCTTCAGCAACCAAGGCGAAGTACAATATCAAACAGGCAAGGAGACTTTTCCAGGAAGCGCTGAACTTTCTCAGGAAGGGCAGAGGAGGGGGAAAGAAAGTGAACAAGGGTCAGGCGGTGGTTAATTGAGAGCCGGGCCTTGGCGCGGCCGCGGCAGCGGGAGGACAGGTCCCGATGGGATGCTTTATGGGACTATTCATCGGCGATTCCTTTTCGTGTGGGAAATGGCCCGGCTGGCGGTGTCTTGAGGAACAAATGGGCGTAGGTGAGGCTTGGAATCTTTGCGGGGATGGAACAAAACATCGCAAACATCCCAAGTGTGACTTGCAGTTGTAGGTCGGGATAAGCAAACAAGGCCGCCGTGGGGAATAGCTGCGAGTTCCCCTTGTGACTTTGGTGTAAGCCAGTTGGGTTTATGTCCCCTAACGACAGGTCCTTACCCTGATGGTGGTTTCTACATGGGACAAACATGCTCTGAATTGCATGAAAAAAGGCTTTTTGGGTGACCGATATGGTTTCAAGTTGTCATGAATCCATAGACATTAAACAACCTTGGCGTTTCAGTGGGCATCCTGGTGAAAATACAGTAGAAAAACGTATCCTGCCCCTTTCCCAGGAGGGAAAAAAGCTGGATCCAAGGCTACAGGGATTGTCCAGAAGCCAGGAGCATCGTGTGAAAGAGTAAGAGGGGGAGGCAGCTCCCCGGTGCCTGTCCTGGGCAACTTGGTCACTTGGCCAAAGTTGGGGTCTGGTTTTAGGGTGTCCTAAATGCCGAAACCCGCCTAGTTTCTGTTCAACAGCCACGTGCTATTTAAGGGCATGCATCTCGAGTGTGGTTAGGCTGCTGGGCTGTTGGTATCAGGTACACCTTTTCTTTGAGTTAATGGAGAAGTTTGTTGAGAATGGTAATATTATTATATAAAGAAGAAACAAGAATATTTCAGTGGAGCGATTTTCCCATTGACATTTTTATCTTTTATGTTGTCTTTGACCAAAGTCTATGTAATGCTCAAGTTGCTTTGATCGATCTCCAAAATAAATTAGCAAAGGTGAGGTTTGGGCCAGCTGGTTTATCTGCCGGAGCATCTGAACAGCTGTTGGGAGCCTTGTATTTCAAGGCCAAGACATGGAATTGCTTTGCTTTACATAACATAAAATGAAAAGCAGTTTTTGTTTCATGTTTCCCGTAAGCTGCAGCAAGTCAGAAAGCGAACAGTGAACGAAGAGCAGAAAGGAATTAAAAACAAACAAACAAACAAATAAAGAAAAGTTAAAAAAAAAAAAAAAGGTGGAATGGTTTGCACACAGGGCGCTCCCAAGCAGTGGTTTCTGAAGCAGATGACAGTGATTTAAGTCCCTTAAGCTCCTGCTTCAGCCAGCGCTGTTGGTGCTCAGGGTTTGTCTTAGCTAGGTGGTGTGTGTTGTTTTTTTGGTTTTTTTTTTAAAGCTTTATGCTAATTGGTTACCAATTACTTTGAGGTTCTTAACAAGTTCGTGAAGACACTGGTATTGACACTCCCAGCTCTTTGATCCGAGCTACAAAGGGGTCATTTTAGGGTAACGAACAAGTGTCCAAGAAAAACCCCACCACCAACAGCAAAAAAAGAGCAGATTCTGCTGTAAATACCGACTTAAAAATGTAGCTGCCTCCTAGCCGATGAAGTATTTCTGGAGAATCCCAGAGCTGGATAATTTAGATAAATAGCAGTTGACAGGTATTTACTATAAATTTGTCATATCTTGCCACTGACGTTTTTATCAGCTATATTGCTTCTACCCAAAGCCTCCCTGACCCTAAAGCTGCTTTGATGCACAGAAATACATTAGGAGAGGTAAGAAAAATGCGAAACAAGTGAAAAACAAACCAAACCTCTATTAAAAAGAATCAATCTATAAAGTCTGTGAGCTGCCCGCATTAAAACACAGACGTTGTGCTTAGGCTGCGCGCACTCGCTAAGTTTTGGCTTGCCTGTTTTGGTGATGAACGTGAGTTTTTTTTTAATATCTTGGTATTTCTCTTAGCTCTGCGGAGCTAGCACGGCCTTGGGAGCAGAGGCCAGGGCTTGCTTTTGCTTATCACTAAAATTGATCGCTGCATTTTGACCGAAGAATCTGTGCCGGGGTTGGTAAGCCCTGAGGAGCTCTCATTTCCAGGGGGGACTCGTTGGGCTGAGCGGGGGAAACGCTGCACCGTGGGGCGGCGCACCTGAAGGGGGAGATGCCATAAATGCAGCGTATCATCGCTCTCCTTCCAGCCCCGAGCTCTTGGATCACATTTTTTATTCCTCTGAGAAGCGTGCTAGCCCTCCCCTTGCTGACTTTGTGGTCTCATAAATCCCGGGCTGGTTGCTCCTCTGCTTGCCCCCGATTTGAGCGCTTGCGGTCGGGGCCCCGAAGCCCACCCTGGCCGGGGGGGCTGCGGCGTGCGCACCGAGATGTTTGCTCTTTGTTAGCCCTGCCGAACAATTGAGGTTGTTCTTTCAAGGGGAGAGAAAGTCTCGTAGAGGAACCACAACTTCAATAATAAGAACGACCCAACCCTCTCTTGCACATGAATGCAGCTCTTTTTTCTCTTTGTAAGGCGAGTTGTTGCTTTTATTTGATACTGAAACACGAACCCTACCGTGGAAAGGCTGTGGCTTACTTCTATTTTGGAGATCGGGGTTGTAAAGTTTTTCCTTCTGTGTCCTTGGGAACTTAAACAGTTTAAACTTTTCTTTTGTAGGGGGGGGTGGGAGTGGAAAAAATTTCCTTCTCGAAATCTCTGGTAACTCCTTGTTCATCTCAGACACTTTGCAGATTGTCCCATCGCTCTGTCCTGGCATATCTCACTGTCTGCTGACTTGGCTGACCCACTGGTGCCTGGTGGAGTTAGATAGCTATAAACACAGCACTGAGATCATAGGGAAAGGCTGAGGGTGAGACACTTTGTGCACCGCATTGATAAGGACACAGGAAAAGCCATTAGAGTGAACTGGTGTCAGTGACCTGTGATAACCATTCTGTACTACGTGCTAATGGACCCCGGGTAGTGTGTCTGTCTGTAGTGGCAATAGATTTAACTTTTGTAATTGTCATATTGCTCTTTTAACCCCGTGACCTTATTACCCATGAGAAAACCACTTGGCTTCGATCAAAGAAGCAGCAAAGAAATCAGTGTTCATTCTAAGCTGCCTAGATATGATCACAGGCAGCCTTGATTCTTAAAATATTCAGCTAGGAAAACAGACATGTTAGGGGGAGGAAAAAAAATAAAATGCTCCGTTTACTACAATAGCCCGGATGCAGACTTCTTGTCACCTGAGGTTACAGCAGCCGTGCTTTCCCAGGGCTTTGCAGAGCTTTGCTGACAACGTTCTGCTATTTTACGTTTCAAATTGATTTTGTTCGGGTTCACCCCATCCCGGTCCAGCCTCAGCAGCCTCGGAGGGGTTGCCTCTGTTAGTCCTGAGCGTGGTGAATATGTGATGTGCTCGGTATTTTGTTGGATCATGGAGGGATGGGTGGGAGCTCGGGGTCTCTGCTCCAACCTCCTGCTCAGTGTGGGCACCTCGGAGGTCAGGCCAGGCTGCTCGGGGATTTATCTTGAAAACCTGCAAGGACCAAGACTGCCAGATCTTTCTGGGGATCTTATTCAAGTCCACGACCTCCTTGTAGGTAATAGGGCAGCTGTTGGGTCTCCCCGAGGCAGTCACTCCTCCAGTTCCTCCCCAAGTGGGGCAAGTGCTCCAGCCCCAAGCGTCTTGGTGGCCTCCACTGAACTCGCCCCAGTTCATCTGTGTCTTTCCTGAATTTGGGAGGCCCAAACCTGGATGCAGTGTGTAGATAGGCTCTGAACAAGTGCTGCGTAGAGGGGGATAATCATTTTCCTCAATCTCCTGGCTGGGCTCCTGTTAATACAGCCCGGGAGGCTGTTGGCTGCCTCTGCTGCCAGGGCAGGCGGCTGGCCCGCGTTCAGCTCCTCCTGCCAAGGCTCTTGGTCCTCATCCACAGCGCTGCTCCCCAGGCAGCCCGTCCCTCCTCCGAGCTGCTGCGAGAGCTTCTGCCTTCCCAGGTGTGGGACGTGGCATTGGTCTTTAGGTATTTCCACCAGGCTCCTGCAGATGGTGGCCCTGCTCTTGGTTGCGTTGACTTCTGCCCCCCAGGTTGGCGTTATTGGCGCAAGTGGTCGTGGATGTGCTCCGTTTTCTCCTTCGTGTCACTGATAAAGATGCTGCCCTGCCGTGGTTCTCTGCTTGTTACCAGCTCCCACATGAGGTACGTCTCTAATCACCACCCTCTGAACCCCAACACGCAGCCAATTGCTCATCGAGACCGACACATCCTAAACTATCGAGAACATTGTGGAAGACCACGTCAAAAGCCCCACTGAAATCAAAGGGCATGATACCCGTGGCCTTCCCCTCGTCCATAAATACCATCATACTCTCATAGAATTTAGTAATTGCCATCATAGCTCCTTTGGTGAAACCCGTGTTGTAGTCCCCAGCCACCTTCTCCTTCATGTCCCTGGAAGTGGGGTCCAGGAGGACTTGTCTCATTCTTCTCCCAAGGACCAAAGTGTGCTGTGCTTCCTCAGATCATCGTTTCAGCCTTCCTTGTGACATTTACCTTTCCCAGTTGTTATGGGCAGGCTTTTTTTTTTGCATGTTGTTTTAAGATGTGCCTTTGATTGTAGGAAGTTCTGAGCTCAGGACTAGTTTTGTTGTGCGGCGCTCGTCTTAGCGGTGCAGAATTCAGGCCAGCTGGAGGATCCTGAACTCCAGCACCGCTGTTTGTATTACATGAGGGCAGGCTCTCGCTGAAAATTTTCTCCATTTCCTGGTGTTGGGGCTCAGCGGGGTCCCAGGAGCGTTTGGAACAAGCCCCAGCTACCTCGGAGAGCTTCGTGGTGGAGTCGAGAAGCGGCGGTATCTCAAAAATAACAAGTGATAGATGATGGAAGTGTGCTAATTTGCAAAGAATGTCCCTCAATTTAACACAAAGAAAAAACTCTAACAAGCATTTCCATTAAATCTCAGCCTCCAGCCTCGTAATAGCCTCATAATTTAGACTGGGAGAGCCTCCTGGAGCCCTTTGGTCCCACACTCTGCTCGGGGCTAAGCCTGAAGCTACGTGGAGTATCTCAGAGCCACGTCCCGCTGAGCTTTGGGGATCTCCATGGACAGAGACCCCCCAGCCCCTCCGGGTCCCTGTTCTGGTGTCTGACCGCCCTGACTGTGATTTTTCCCCATTATTAAAATGAATTTTAGTTTTTCTGCATTTTCCCTGTTGCCTTTCCTTTTGCTGTGCCTTTCCAAGAGGAATCTGGCTGCATGCACCCCGACACCCTGCATGCGGTGCTCCCTCACCCTTCTCCTTTCTAAACTGCACAAACCCAATTTTTTTGACCTTTTTCTCCCATGTGGTTGTGCTCCAGCTCCTGTAATTATCTCGGTGGCCACTGCTGGCCTTGCCTCGATGTGTTGTGTGCCTGTAGCCCTCCAGCTGCTCTTTTACAACACCCTTTTAGCCTTTCCTTGCAGCTGGACACCTTTCCAACGGGCTGATACTGACAGTAAATATTCGGGACTTATTTTTGCTTCCGAAGGGAAGAAAACGCGCACACGCCCACCAAACAAAGGAAAAATAATGGTGTTTTGTGTCCTAGCAGTGCCAGTTCGTAGTGACACGTGAAAGATGTTGCGACATAGCACCAGACCCAAATGTGACCCTGGGGAATCAGATGCTGTTTTCCCTCCAGTGCTGGAGCAACGTTGGGAAAATGTTCCTGTCCCCAGTATTTGAGGCACTGGGAAGGTCCTGCATGAGGACTGCTGAGCTGCTCACGTTAGGGGAGCTGTGTGTTTCCTCCATAAATGAACCCCGGGGGAATTATCATGTGTTGACCAGAAACTTCATATATATACTTTTTTAAGCAGGCTGAGCGTTTGTGGGGGAAGGAGGCTGTAAAATAGTAAGCCACCACCACGCTTTATGCATCTCGCAGCCCGGCTCGGCGCACAGCTGCGGGTTGCTGTTTTCCTGCTCTGGATGTTGTTTCTCATCTTAAAGGCCTATATGCAGCGTCTCTGGGAAATGATTGCCATCCTGTTTTCAATAAACCCCCCCCCTTTTTTTTTTTTTTTTTTCTTACGAAGGGTCTCGAGCTGGCTGGACGTGAATTCTCAAATCTGTTTACAAATATTTGCGCAGGAAAGGGCGAGCAGTGTTCAGGACGGGCTGGTGACGCATGTGCCCACTGTTTCAGTCCTTTGTTCAGGAAAATGTGGAAACGAGGCCAGGCCCCTGCCATGAACAAACGCTGCCGTCACCTTCCAGGAGCCTCTCGCTGCAGGGCGGCCGTGGCCGAGCCCCGGGGAGACGAGAAGCACAGGGAGATGAGAAGCACGTGGAGATGAGAAGCACAGGGAGATGAGAAGCACGCGGTCCACAATCCGAAGGCAGAAGGTGCTTCAGCCCCAAAATCAACCTGTAGCTTTGGCCGAGCAGTGATGGGAAAGCCCCGATTTGGTGCACAAAGGCAGGGATGTGAGCAGGGTGTAGGGAGGTGAGCGCTGCCCTCAGAGAGCTTCGACCTGGCTCTGTGCTCCCTGAGTCCCTCGGAAGGAGAGGTTTGGCTGCTGAGAAAGGTGGCTCAGCTCTTTTAGTGCCTGCAGCCGCTACCTGGAGCTCTGGGTGACTTTAGGATCTTCTAGACTTTCTCCTTTGAGACTGAATTTGCCACTGAGCAACCTCCAATAGCTGTTAGGAGAGCAGGGATTTGTCTGTAGCCTTTAAATCTTCTCTGACTTCCAACCCCCACAACTAAAGGGGTGCACGGGAAAATGGGGGCTGTCCGACTGAGCCATTTTCTGCACACCTTTTATGAATTAATCCGCGTGGGTTTAGGTGGGCAGAGACAGGAGCTGGTCAGAACAGAGGTCGTGCTGGTTCGCTGCTGGCTGGGAGCACGGCATCCCCCGTGCCTGTCTGAATTCGGTCTGTGCAGGTCGGTGCCTTGAAAAATTACAGCTAGGCATCAGATGGGGAGAGCTGGAGGCAGCTGCTGGCACACGATGTCCTCCCCATCACAGATGTACGAAATAGGGAACCTGCTCCCCCCTTGCTGGCACTTGGACTGCGATGCCCTGCGTTAGGCTTTCTCCTCTTCGTGTTTTTCTGTCCTCCTCGACCATTCCCCAGGAAGAACAAAAAGGCAGATTTAATTTCCCAACCCCAACGCTTTGTGGAAGGCTCCTAGCAACGAGCAGCGTCCTTCCACCTGGGTACGACGTGCACGACGGGGGAGGTTTTGCTCCTTCCCGAGTTTGTGCATGAGTTGGGTGACTCCCTATTTATTTAGTGACTTTTCTTCCTTGCTGGTCTCTGCAATCAGTGCAAAACCCGGGCTGTCAGTGGTGCTCACCTCTGGTAGGAGGCACATAGCTTAAAACAAACTGGTGAGCAGGCAAGGAAAGGATGGCTGAGGCTTCTTGCAGATTGCAAGCTTCTCGTTAGCTTTTGCCTCCTCCTCCTCTACCTTGCCCTTCCCTTGGCTCCTTCGCCTCCCTCTGGACCTGTACTTCATTTTTTTTCCTTAAGGGCTCCTTCTGTGCTGCTCGTGATTGATTTATTTATTTTCTAATTGATGGGAGCACTGACAAGAGTTGATTAGTTGTGGGGATGCATCCTTCCTTGCAAAGCTTGTGACCGATTTCCTTCCTTCCTCGAGCCCAGGGTTGAGCTTTCTTCTATTTGCCTCCCAGAGGTTTTGTGTGCGGTGGCCTTGCATGGAGGACTCCGTGGGCTTGCCCTGAATATGTTTTTTTTTTTTTTTTTTTTTCGTGGCAGCTCATTCATTATAAAGTTTTAATGAATTTTAAGGACGTTATGAAAGAGGAGCGTGTGGTTAAGGAATGCTCTCGGCTCCTTTTTGCCCTGGAAGCTCTGGGCTGTGATTTTCTGTGCAGAGGGGCTGGATGGAAAGCCAGCATCTGAAAAAAAAAAGGCACGTCCCCCTGCGCTTAACCTTGCAGGTCACCTGGAACAAGAGGAGATGGCCAAAAATGCAACCTGAAAATGTTTAGCCGCTGCTGTGTATAATGAGGAAATATCTGCCTACATCATCGCTTTGTAACTTTTGAAAAGTATGACTTAAAAAAGGAGGGGGGGGGGGGGGAGAGGGAGCTGCGATGCCGCATTTTCCAGAATGAAAAACACAGGCTACTTGTTCAGTCAATTCAGTTTAGGTCAAATGTAGTTATGAAAAACAGATGATTGCTGGTGATCAGGCTGTACTTTGACAAATATCCCATTGTTTGAGCGCGCAGCGATTTCTTCAGAGCGTTACCCGGTGCGGGGCTGGGCCCTTGCCTTCCTCCAGCTCGGAGCCTGGCGGCACGCGGAGGGCTGGGTGCTGCAGGCCAAAGGTGCTGGCTTCTCGGGAGGAGGGATGGCATGAAAAAAACCACTCAGTGCAAAAATGGACGTGGTTTCCACTGCAGGTATTAAAATACGAGCTCACTGGGGGCCTTCAGAAATATTTGGGATGATTCTTGCCGTGTCTGCCTTGCCTCCTGCGCTGCAGAATAAAGATGGATTTGGTGGGCGCTAATATTTGTCTGGGAGAAGCTCCTTGGTGTTAGCTGGGGTACCTTAGCCCCGTGTAGCTTTGTTATTTATTCTTTTATGGTTTTCCCCTACAAAATACTCGCCTATCATTGAGGTTTCATAGGCAGAGCTGGTTAAAGCAGAGGATGCATGTGTCCTGGGGCAAGTCTGACCTGGTTAAAGACCTGCTGGGTCCTCGGCTCCTCTGCTTCCTCGCTGAGTGATGGTGCTGTGTGGCTGCCGAGTGGCTCTGGAAAGGGGGCTCTACTTAATCAAAAAAGGTCAAAATTATGTATTTTGGACATTTAAAAATTCCTAAGGTTGAGAGGCAGTGTGGACAGATGAGTACTACGAGACTGATTTTGTTGGAGTGGTTATGTGAATTCCCATGGGGATGTTTAGCAGTTTGTAGGATCTTTGTAGGATCTTTGTAGGAAGTTGTAGGGTCTTTTCCTGAAGTCAATATCCATCCGCTGGGGAATCTGACAGCTTTTGGGATGCGAGGGGCTAATCCTGGATAATGAAGTTGGACAACTCAAGGGACAAACTTCTCTTTCTGTGCCTCATGGTGTCTTTGTGTGCCTCGTACCAAGCAAGCAGAAGCTCATCGTCCGTGCCTCGAGGTGGTTTATGACCCAGCACAGCCCAGTTTGTGTCCGTGGGCATACTGGGGAGGGGATCCGTGGGGGATCGGAGCAGGTGGATCAGCTGGGTGTGCTCGGGAGGGGCATGCAGATGATTGGAAAGTCTAAAAGCAGGAATCAGACTGATAGAGGAAAGCCATTTTGTGCCTAGAGAAGGTCTCCTGCATGCCGGTCCTTGGAAGGCTTGCAGGAAATATTCCATTAGACGCTGGGAAGGCCAAAGGTCTCTATTTGTGTACGGTCCTGGGCACTGGCATAGCTTTTAGAAACGTACACTGTTACGTGATGTATTTTGTCATCCGAAAACACAATCAAAGCTATTAAAAATATGGAGAAATGGTTTTTGTTTGACTGCTTATCAGCGTCACCGGTCTTCTGGGTACGAACGTGCGTTGGATCCTTTGTTGTGCTGCTACCACTCAGAGATAAACTTTAGACTATTAATCACCGGCGAAGATTAGGCTCTCCAACAAATCTTAATTTGTGCATGTTGCTTTCTGCTCCTTTTGAGCAGTATTAACTCCAAGGAACTGTGAAGGCTCGAGCTGTCATCCCAGAAAAGTTTAATGTCCTTCTCGCCTTTTACAGCTCAGTGCGCTCGGCGCTTCACTTCATTTGTCAGGCACAGCAACTCCAAATTTGGAGCCCTCCTTCTTCCTAGCTATTAAAAAGTACAATTTTTAAGATCAGGCAAGGCCCCCAGGGGAAATATTTTAAAGTATTGGAGTCTTTCTGTGCGTTCTTTCTGGATGAACGTATTTATTCTTAATAACTGAGAATCGATTTGATGCACACAGAAATACAGCTCGAAAAGTTTGGCCACGTGTTCAGTGCTTGGGCATGCAAAAAAACTCTTCAGCTGGGGTGATGCGATGTTCAATAGCACGTTGGGCTGGGGCAACAGCCTTCTGTTTGGTGTGGTTTCAGGGAAAGCTGCGGTACCCAGTCCTGGCGAAGCGGGAGGACAAAACAAATGACACTTGTGCAGCAGAAGCTGAGAGCCTCGCTCTGCCAAGCTCTCGTTAAATGAAGCCGGCAGCTCTGAACTGATGAGTGAGCAGTAGCAAATACGCTCTATTTTTCTACTGCTACTAAATGGAAAAGAAAACACGTCTCTGGTTGACATTTCAACCTATTAAAATGTGATGGAAGTGGGATTTGCATCTTGCATGGCTTGGAAGATTTACTATGGCTTGTCTGTCACATTAGGAGAACTCACTTCACCCTGAAAATCCCCGAATTTCACAAAAATCCCTGCCCTGAGCTGGGTGCAGCTTCCTACCTGCCCTCAGCTCCCCTCGAGGCTCAGCTGCAGTCGCCTGCACGGGGCAGGAGCGGAGCTCCTTGGAGGAGAGCAACCTTTGTGTGTAGGGAGCTTTGTTCTCCCTTTTTTCTTTGGTGCACTCAATCTGAGCGTGTAGCCTCAGTCCTTCCAGTCCTTTCCCCTCTGGATTTTGATGAGCAGCAGAGTTCCTGGGGTACGATGTTAAACCTTTCATCAGCGGCCGGACCCGGGCTTGCATTTGGGGAGAGCCGGGGGGTTTTTGGTGGTGGAATTCCTTCCAGAATTGCACTTTGCAGCCTGGCAGACCCCTGCAAAGGCTCCGCTGCCTACAGAAATAAACTTTATTGGGGGGAGAGAAAGATCCACCGTGCAGATAGAGCCGTGCTGGTGCCTTTGTCCTGCGGTTTCAGGGGGAGGTTTGCTGCGTGCTCGGCCCCGTCTGCCTTTGAAGATAAGAGCACCCCAGGCTCGGCGACCCCAGCTCTGGGCCAGTCTCTTCTTCCAGCACTGTCAGGCAAGTGGGTTTTTTTTTGGAAGAGAAAATGTGGAAGTGTAAGCGCCGTTTTCCTTTAGTTTTTAAAGACTTGGTCTGCTCCGATCCGTAACCTCCGTTCGCCGTGAAGCTCTGACACAAGCACCCACGGGCACTGCAAGTTTACGTGGGCACCGACATCTTTTGGGCAAACTGATGGATAAAAAAAAATCCATCCAGGGCTATTAAATAAAAACGATGCCGCTTCTGGCTCAGGCCATCCTGGTTCTGGAAGTCGCTGTAAGCTGAGAGCCGGCGCTGGAAAAGCCGGGCTGTGCTCGCCCAGGAGTTTGGAGCAGGTTTTTCCCCCGGCGCTAGGGGCAGGATGCTTGGCCTGGGCTGTGCTGGCCTCTGCCACCACGCAGCACTTGCACGTGCAGGTTTTGGAAATTTTGGAAGTTCCTGCTGGCTAAATTCAGGTTTTCTGTAGTTTTCTCTGACAAACTGCCTCTGCGTGAGCCCCGTGCAGGCAGGACATGGCTCCAGGCAGCTCTCAGGCACAAGAGCTCTGGGCTCTGGTGATGCCAAAGCTTTGGGAGACATCAAGATTTCCGTGCTTTTATTTTATTTTATTTTATTTTATTTTATTTTATTTTATTTTATTTTATTTTATTTTATTTTATTTTATTTTATTTTATTTTATTTATTTATTTATTTTATTTATTTATTTTATTATTTTATATTTTATTAATGAGCTTGAAATACTTCTAGCTGCTGTGCAGAACTGAGGCTACTGCTCTTTTAAACCCAGGAATTTCTGAATATTCCCAGTTATGCCAGTGTAGGTAAACACAAGGGAGGTGAAAGAACTTGGGGCATTTGACAAAATATTTCTTTCCTGGACTGAGCACTTAAAGTGCACTTTATCCTCATTTTGATGCCTTTTTCCCCTGCAGTTAGAAGGGTTAGAAATACCTACTTATTTTCAGTGAAAGCTTAGGGAGCTGTGCAGCACTCCTGATTCCAGCTTCTGAGCTTTGAGGCAAAATATTTGAGACCTGGATTAAAATCTTGAGAGCGGGGCTAGCAGCAGGAACAGCTCGCCCGGGATTTTGAGCGAAGCAGGGATGGGAATTACCTGCCCCTACCACCACGCTGAAGCAGAACAGTTTTGGTGTTTCTGTGCTTTTCTTGGTTTTAATTTTCAGAATTTAAAGCAAGTTTTTAATTCTCTTTAATTCCCATCATTCTTTTTAATTCCTATAACGTTGCCTGGTTGTTTTCTGTAGCCTCGGTGGTGGTTTCGCTGTCCTAGGAAAATGGGAACCCATGATCGTGACCAAAGCTGAGATTTAGCTGAAACTTTGGATTTCTCCTTCTGGCCCCTACCTCATGTAGGTCTCTTAGGGAGAGGGGGAAGCGTTGGGCTTTGCTCTACCATGTGGCACCAACATTTGGGAGCATTGGCTGATGGGCTCTGGGCTCTGGTTCTCTGGTTCCACCTCCATTTCTCAATTCCCTAATCTTTACCTGGGAAGACAGCGTTTTGCTCCCCTCTGTACCCCACAGGCCATAAAACTTCAACCTTATCACCACGTCAAAACGTTCCTCCTGTTGGGAAGCATCTCTCAGGGGCCGAAGGGGGGGGTGAATTAGCCCCAGGAGCACTCGGCTGCGGTTTCCCTCCCCTTGGACTCTCCCAAACACATCCCCACGAGCGGCCTCGTCCCGGGAGCTCCTCCGGGGCTGCCCCTTTGGCCAGCGCAGCCGGCTGCCTGTGCTCCCGGGTCAGAGGTTGGGAAAAGCAGTAGTCAATTAAAGCTTTATTAGACGGAGCTAGCAGCGCTCTGAAAGGAGCCCGCCAAGCTCCGGCCGCTAATAAAGGCTCTTTGTTAAGGTATTTAATAAATTAACACTCGGCAGCGGGCGGCCGGGGAAGGGCGATTACAAAAGCCAGGCTCGTTAATCAGCCTGTTTACCCTCATCAAACGAGCGGCTCCGTAATCTTCAGCCACCAGATTTTTTGGGAGCCGCGCGAGGCCGGGACGGAAGCGCCTCGGCGGGTCACGCCTGGGCCACGGCGCGGGGCACGTGCCAAGACAAACAGGGACGAGCGGGGCCTCTGCTACGGGCCACGGGGTGATAACGGGGTTGTGCCATCGTGGGGATCCCCCGGGCACCGCTACGCCTCGTCCCAGCCCCCTCGTCCCCATAATCTGCTTTATTGATGCGTTTTTATCCAGCCCTCCTGCCCAGCCGTTCCCAGGCTTGAACATTAGAGGGCATCTCCTGCTCACGCTTCTTTATTTTTTATTTGATTTTTTTTTTATTATTATTTTGTTTTGTTTTAGCGCAGCCTAATCTATGGGGCTGTCTTTAAAAAGCAAACAGAGCGTTTGACCTGCTGTGCAAATTAGCCATATGGCGAAGTGTAATATCCCGCTGACCCTCATTACCGTGCAGTATGAAAAGCTCTCCCCTTTTCACAGGCGAGCATATTAAAGCGGCCTTTTCAGCATTTTCCTCCATATAAACCTGTCTTCACTCCCCTGGCCGAGCAGTTAAAAGGCAGCTCCAGCTGCAGCCAGAAGGGTGAAATTAAAGGCTTTGCCCTCCTCGAAATGGAAAAATAGAGCTCGCTTCCTAGCGGCAGGGCCGGGGAACAATGCGCGCCCCCAGCTTGGGGGTAATGGCCTGCTTTCCTGCGAGGAAGGAGCCCAGCTCCTTTGAGACAGAGAGGTCCACCTTCAGCGAGGGGGAAAGGGGGGATCCCACCCTGATGTCTGCATGGTTAACCGCCTCGTGGCCGGGCTGGGGGAGCACCGAGAGCTGTGCCAGGCCCCGCTTCCAGCCCTTGTACTGGGGAAATCTCCTCCGCTTTGCTGCAAAGCTTGAAAGGATCCCAGCGCGTCTTCGCCCCGCAGAGAGGAAAGGGAGTGCTGGAGCTCCTTCTGGGTTGGCTTTCTGCTTGTGCAGCTCTCGATGTTTCTCAGAGTTTCTTTCAGCTGCCTGGCTGAGGACGGAGGCACGAGGAGCGCTTTGCTCCTCCGGTGTGGCCTGCAGCCTGGCCTTCCTTCGCCGCGCTCTCAATTTTTAAGGACTTGAATTAAAGTCCACGAAGTCAGTCTGTTCCTATCGGTGTGGCAAGCCCCAAAACATCAAATTTGCTTTGTGCTAATTCACCTGACACATCGGAGCCTGGCCTTTACCCGTTTACAGAAGAAATGGGTTTTGTTCCTCCATCCTGGGTAGCAGTTGGAGGCAGGGCCTGGTAGGGCCAAGGCCAAATCCTGCCAGCACTGGGCCGGTCAGAAGGAAACATCTCCGTGTGCATGCCCACAGCCCTTTTGCTCATCAGAAGAGGCTCACAGCACAACAAGATGTTGGC
The DNA here is from genome assembly GCF_047663525.1 of Anas platyrhynchos. Taxonomy (NCBI): domain Eukaryota; kingdom Metazoa; phylum Chordata; class Aves; order Anseriformes; family Anatidae; genus Anas; species Anas platyrhynchos. The sequence goes on from NC_092590.1 coordinate 78,294,440, forward strand.
CAGCAAATGGATCCAGCCAGCAGGCATCAGGATGAAGGAACAGTGGCCGGGCCATGGCCGATGGTCGCTGGGCCTTGCAGGGAGAGGCTCGCCTCCAACGCGGCGCTCGCCCTCTCTTCCCCCCACGCGATTTTCTGGTTAGCTTTATCGCTTTGTTTTCAGCACCGAGGTGGTGTTTACAGTAAACAGGCGGTTCCATCGGGCTGAGCAAGGGCCTCCTTTTTGATCCTGATTCAGCAAGGCGCTTACATGCTCGCTTTGGAGCACCTGCGTGCGTACCCGGCTGTCTCTGTAGAGTTCTTCGGGAGTGTTTATGTTTTTAAAGTTAAGCATCTGCTTAGCAGTCGGACTTCTTTGTGTTTCATTAGTGGCTACTCCTGTTCTCTTGTTCTGAGAGATCCTCCTGGCTTGTTAAATGGATTTTTCCAAGCTCATCTTTTTTTTTTTTTTGTGTGTCTTATTTCTAACTAGCCTACAAACTTCTGCTGGGTTCAAGTGCCAACCGATTGTTTCTCCTTAAAACAAACTGCCTGTTTTAGGTAATTTGGAGGCAAAAGGTGGTTGCTTTGTAAGATTTTAGAAGTTATGCGCTGCTTTTGACAAGGTATGTCACCTCCAGAGGGCTGCTGTGAGTTGTTGACCCATCGGGACGGGGGTTGTACGTGTGGGTCTGATCCTGTGTGCGCCCACGAAACTCTGGGGTACAAGAGGGGAGTAGCAGTGAGATCCGGGTTTGATCGAGTGTCCCTTCAGCATTGATCTGATGCCAGGCATTGTTTGGCACTTTACACAAATTAAAATGAAACACTAGCTACAGGGGCCGTTTCAGCCAGGTGAGGGGTGACAAATCACAGCGCCCTTGCTCAGTGACACAGAGGGGAAAAAATATACTGTTACTTGCTGAAATGAGACGGGGGTTGGCTAAATCGTGAATATAATCCTCAGAATGGGAGTTCTAGCCCCAGTTCTGGCCCTTCTTCCTCAGAGGACGTGACACATCAGAAATGGCTGGTGACCAGGATGTTTGGAGACTAAGCTGGGAAATAAGCCATGTGTAAAAATACCTGGAGACTTCAAAATCTCCACGTAGTCCAAAATCTTCAAAATCTCTCTAGCCCAATCTCCTGCTTGGAGCAAGTCACCTGTGAGTTCTGACCAGGGTTCTCGGGACCTTATCCAGTCTGGTCTTGAAAATCTCCAGGGATGGGGACTGCAAAACCTCTCTGGGAGGTAAAAAAAGGTTTGTTGTAAAAAAGGTTTTTGTTAAAACCAGTCAGAACGTTTCTGTTTCATTTGTGCCCAATGTGTCTCCTACCGTGCACCACCATGAACAGCCAGCCTGGCTCCATCTTCTCGGTGACCTCCTTGTAGATATCGGAAGGCTGCTGTGAGAGCCCCACATGTTTCTGGCTGCTTTTTCTGCAGGGACACACTGCTGGTTCAGGTTCAGTTTGCTGTGTCCCAAAACTTATGGACCTTACCCACAGCAGTGCTCTTAAAGCAGCTGTGCTCAGGCTGTGTTGCTGCAAGAGGCTCCAGGGGTCTTCCTTTCCCAGGTGTGTGACTCGGCATTGCCTTGTTGAATTTCATCATGTTCTTGTTGACTTGTTCCTCCAGCCTGTTGAGACCCCTGCCCTCGAGCATATTGACTTTATTCCCAGTTTGACTTCATGTAGAAAGAAGTTGAGGCCATGTCCTTGGCCTCCTTCAGGTCATTCAAGACGTCAAGGAAGGCAGGTCCCAGAACCCCCATTGTGGTTTTCCACTTGTTAGAGGCCTCCATGTAGAGCGTGACCCATTAACCACAACCTTCAGACCCCCGCCATCCAACCAGGTATTTACCTATTGAGCTGATCCATCATTCGAGATGATGTCTTGGATACACTGATTTGGATTTTGGGAGCTCCACATTTAATTCTCCTTGTGAACAAGGAGCAAAGTAAAACACCGAGCTGCTTCTCAGGAAACCTTTGTGCAACCCCTTGAGGTGCCTGGATAGGAGTAGAGCTGCTGATCTCTGGTCACTGTGCTTTTGTGAGATGCTGTGGAAGTCTCTTTTAAGAGCAGGAGAATTCCCAAACCATGTAACTGAGAATTTTTGTGGACCCAAGTCAAAGGAGGATGAACAGCCCGTGAAGGCCAGAGATAAATCTAAGAGAAGTCCAGGTCATGCAGTAGCAAGTACGAATACATTACTAAATCTAGGTGGATCATGGGTTTAAGATTCGTGCCAAAAAGACAACCAAAGTCATCGCTGGCCAGTGTGCTTAAACCAGAGCTACAGTGTTCAGAGTGGCATGGTTCACGCTCCTCGGTGGATTTGAAGGTTGGCCTGAGTGAGTGGGGAGCTGTTCCTGCTCGTTTTGTGTATGTGGTTACCTGGTGTCCATACACGGAACTAAAACAACTTGGGTTTATCAAGGCAGGAATCGGCTTGGCGTATAGATTTGGTGTGTTATCACGCATCACCTTGCTTACTTGGTAATGACATTTTTGGGGAATTTTTGGGGAATGTTGCCAGGACACAGCCAGTGATGTCCAGGGATGGGTTATCGACAGCATGTATGGCCCAGTTATACACAGCTGGTAAATTTGCATTGCATTAAGTACGTGGAGTGGATTTCTGCTTCCAAGCTAGCAGAAATTTATTAACCCAGAATATGTCTACATGTTCTGAATCAAAAAAGTCCCATTTTACTGGGCATTTTAATTATTTTTTTGAGGACAATAGCAGAATAAAGCTTAGAGCATGCTTTTCCCATGTAATTCACAACTAGATTTGCTTTCAGCTCTCTGCCGCTCCTGTGTTATGAAACTTTTTGTCTTTTTTTCAGCTGTTGTTTTTGCATTCTTGTGATTATATTCTGTTTTCCCTTATGTTGGAGCTCATCTACGATCTTAATTATCTGCCTCTCATTGCCAACTCTGTGAACTCTGCAGCTAATTTGAGGAGGAAAATTTTGCCTGGTAATTTTAAAAATATGAGGCATTATTGAGGGTTTTTCCTGGACCGGTGATTAGAACAAAAGTCTAGTTTGGAAGTGTAGCTTTGGACTCTTCCCGCTTGCTTAAATGAAGAGAATGAGAAGTGGGGGAAACCTGTTGTAATTAAAACTAAATGAGTAAATGAGAAAAGGACCTCCTTCTCCGCTCCCCAGCATGATTTCCTTAGAGTTTGGACTGAGTTTACAAGAAGCCCAGGAGGAGCAGTGCCTCTCTAATGATCCGCGTTAGCCGTGTCTCGTTTCTGTAGAAGTTCCCTGGTGAATTTGGGAGTCAGAGAGGCTGGGGCTGGGACCTGCTCCCTGCAGCAAGCAGCCCTCCGTGTGCCACGTGCTGCGTGAGATCTGTGTGTGCCTCACGGTTTTCCTTCCGGAAGAAAAAGATGTTGCAGGTGCAGCAAGAAAAAATAGCTACTTTTAAGAGAAAAGGGAAAAGAAATAAAAGAAATTGGGTTGTTTCCCATCGAGGGGACATGGCAGGCAGGAATTGGATGTGTACACGCACAGCTCTGTGCTTATGGACTCACATGGTTCAGCTTGGTTCAGGTGCTTTTAGCAAAGCATTGGCTGATGAATGCAGTGTTGGGCTCAAGTACGGTGCCGTGCTGAAACACTCGGGAGATTTGGGGAATAAATCTTTTATTCCGGCAGTTCCTTGCCTGGGCAGATGGTGGTGGACCTGCCCACGCTTCTGGTGGCTGCTACCAGGGGCTGAGCCTGGCTGAGCAGCCTGGTGATGCTCTCAGCCACCTCTCCCGATACCTTGCGTACAGCATGTAGGTCCCAAGCCTTGTCTTTGAAAACTGGAGGTAATGACAGGATTGGTTAAATGTGGGAAAAACCGCCAGGCCTGGGGCTGTGAGAGGAGAATTGGATCAAAGTGTAACTACTCCGTGGTGTTTCCAGATGAGTAGTCTATAAAACATGGGGTCTTGTAGTCTGTTCTGGGTATTTTTTTGGTGTGGTTTCTTTCTGTTTGTTTGTTTTTTTTTGTTTGTTTGGTTCTTTTTTTTTTTTTCTTCTGCTTTTTTTTTTTTTTTTACCCAGAGGAAAATGATATTAAAATAGAGTGCATAGAAGAGGAATAATATTATCTGAAGACCTGATAAGTTGTATTGTCCTAAGTAGGTCAAATGTGGGAAACTGGGTGGTCTAGCTCAAACTGCCACCAAGGGGAAGAAAGACTTCCCGTTCTTGAGAAAATGTAATACACGAGCGATGAAAAGGTCTAGGGGGATGATGGAGGAATGCGCTTAAGAGAAAAGGATGAAATAGTGGACAAGAAAAATGTGAATAGTGTCAAGAGAGATTTTTGGGAGGAGAAGTTCTTCTTTGGAACAGGCTCTCATGAGAGAGTCCCTCATTCTTGGGCCATTCAGAAAAGGCTGAAGAAGGAAAAGGCAGGGAACAGTGCATTGGACGGGAGAGGGCTTTGGTCAAATTGGCAGGTCCCGGGGCCATAAATTTTAGGGAAATTGTTAAAGTGTGAATATGGCCTACATTTTTTGGGAATGCTTTCAAAGGGCTTTGCTGTTCCTTCTCCTCTATAGCCATTTGTGGGGTTGGAACAAGGCGGACCTGGCATCCAAAGCCTCCCAGGCACCCTGTGGGGCTGAAGGGCCTTCTCAACGAGGGGGAGGCAGGTTTGTAGGGAATCCTTCATACGATATCTCCAGCCCAGCTCAGATCACTCTTGCTTCTACTGTCTGTGGAAAACTTCTCCTGTTAAACTGCAATCCAAATTCATTTAATGTTTGGAGAACGTGACTATAAAATTGGTTCAAATGCTTCGCTTTCCTCAAGCCATCAGTAAAACAGGAACGTAAATCATTTTCAAAAAATATCGCCTTGTGGTGTGTCCTTGGTGACTGAGGAGCTGAAAAGTGGGGTCGGTGGGTTCAGCTCTGAGCCTGGGGGGACACATACATGACCCCACCTGGGGACTTCTGCCTCTCCCACCACCCGGTGACGGCCTGAGGAGAATTTGGTCACTCCATGAGGAGAATTTGGTCACGCCATGGGGAGAAGTTTTGTCACGAGGTGAACAGGCCCCGGGGGAGGCCCTGTGGTGTTGGGGGAGGACGGCAGGGCCGCGCTGGAAGTGGAGCCCCATGAGGGTTGACTTGTTGGCCTTCCGAAAGAAATGTGTGACGAGGGTGGGGTGAGCAGGGAGGAACTCTGCTCGCTGCCATTAGAAAGCTCAGTCGGAGGGAAGAGGGAAAGTGATTTCAGCTGAACTGAATTGCTGTGGCGTAGTCCTAGCAGAAAGCTTCAAAATCTGGTGCTAAAATAGCTGATTGGTTTCAGACCGGCCTTCTGCTCCTGATGAACTTCTTTCTGAGCTTCCAGTAAGTCCAGGAGGTCTTGCGTAGCTTGGGGAGATGGCAGCTTATGCGTGTTCAGTAATGAGGAGTTAATTACTTGCTGACTGCCATGAGATGTTGCGTAAAGTCACTCATGGTGGCTGGCATGAGCGGCCCTCAGCGGTGCTCGGGGTGACCTTCTGTGAGCTCTTGGTGCTGGACATTAAGGGATTAGGGGTTAAGGGGAAAAAAGGACTCTGGTTTTGAGTTCGCATCACAAGTTTACCAGCAGTAGGCTGCCCTAAATTAGCGAGTAGCCTCAATCCAGAGTCGCAGCGATGCTACCAGAGAGGAGTTGCTGCCATGCTCAGGACGGAGATGACCAGGGTTCTTCCTCCACTTGTGTAGGTTTTGAGAGGTGAGGCAGAACAAGATTTAATTAATATCTAAAGTCAGCACACCTTGTGTCCAGGTTCTCCAAACGAGGCTGCTGCTTAGCTTGCTAGAAATTGTAGCAATCCTCCTCATTCTGGGCTTAATCTGTAAATTGCTGACTTCTGGCTCGCGGCCCTTCCCTTTCTAGGGGGAAATAGAAGAAAGGCCAACTTTTGAGAAAATCAGGAAGACATGCAGCATGGTATGGGAAAAGCTGGTTCCCAGATTTTCTGAAAAGCGTTCAGTTTAAAATGTCAGATTGCTTGTAAATTCAAGCTGGTGCTTAACCTGATTGCTGGGGAAAGGCTCTGCTCTGTACCCAGTATGGAGTTGTCCCTTACTGGGGTTTTGACCCCAGTGATGTTGGGATGGATGTGCCCTGTGTGGGCTGGGGATTGCTCTCCCCGTGCACCAGCTGTGCTCGGTGTCAATATTCCCCTCAATATCCAGCTACATTAAAAACTACAGCTCAGAGGTAGTAGAAATGCATATAATGTGTGTTTTTGGTTAAATTTTAGCACCACTGAGGACAGCAGTCCCACGTGGTGTAGCTGCTGGGCAGACCAGCGAGGCAAAATTTGTGCTTAAGCCTCAAGCTCTGAACTGTGGAAGAAAAGGAGCAAGTTGGGCTAAAACCCTGCAAAGGCTAATAGCAGAAATTTTCAAAGTCTCCTTTAGCTGAGGGCTTTTTAAGGCAGCCTGGTTGTATAATGACAGAGGAGCTGGAGAATCGTTCAGTTGGCATGGGATTTTCTTATTTATTTATTTATTTATTTTCTTGGTAGAAGAGGTTGATGTCTGGGGCCTTTCTCGGGCAGGTGATATTTGTTGTTGTGTTTTGTTTGTTTTGTGAATTCCAAATGAGATTTTGGCTCCTACCAGTTCAAAGCAAGGCTTTGTCCCTTCTCTGAAGTGTTTATAATCCAATTTCAGACATAAAACAGGGCGGGCGTGGGGGAGGGAGGAACAGGCAGGGATAAAACAGCAAGGTTTTACATAGCCTAGGGGACCTGGGCGGTAGGCGGACGTCTGAACGGTTCAGCAGGTAGATGGCATTTGAGGATCCTCTCGGTTGCTTTGCCGTGCCTGGGCGGGGATGCTCAGATGTAGCTCGGGTTGGTAAAACCAAACCACCTACAAAGGAGCGGCTTCAACCACCAGCCACGTGGCCGGGCCCCCTCTGCCCTGCTGGGTGTAGGTGGGCAGTGCTCGTGGAGGGGAGCTTGGGTGTTTGGGTTTTGGGAGTAACCGGCTCTCATCTGGAGCCTCAGACCCCATGCGGGGTGAGGCACGGTAAAAATGGGAGAGGAAGAGCTCAAAAAAAATCTACTTTTTTCTTCATATGCTGACTACTCTAATAAAATTGATACTACCCACACAAGTATGTTTCTGTTAAATTCTCTGACGCGTGGGGCTTTGCATCATTCTGCACCTGGGAGCCAGGGCTAGAATTTCTGCCACTCCTTCTGGCATTGTTTGTCCCCTCTTTATATTTTCTGCAGTAGAAATCTGGTTGTTTCACTGTCCCCATGGTTAAGTAAATCTGATGTTTGTCCGTGTTATGGTTTGGTAGAGAAGTGGGTTGATGCTGGCACCAATGTGCCAAATATGCCCAGTGATACTGGAAAATGGATCCAGAAATGCTCACCAGATACTCAGGTACCTGGACACTTGTTTTTTTTTCACTCAGTGTTTACTGTAAAATTCTTTTTCATCAGGTATGTGGATTATTTAGCAGGAAAATGTTACACAGGTATGCAGGAGGAAAGTGTGATTCGCATCTTTGATGCGGTGTGTTTTATGTGTAATTCAGCGATTAGTGCGAAGGCTGCCTAATTGAATTCGTCTGCTCTGTTTTCCAGGGTGCCCAAGAAACCTTTGAGAACTACTACAGGAAGCAGAGAAGAAAACAAGCCAGATTGGTCCTGCAGCCTCCTTCCAACATGGTACGATCGTCCCCTGCCTTCAGTGGTCAGGGCTGCTCCGCCTAATAAAGGAGCTGAGGGTTGTCTCTGTGCACATTGTTCCTTGTGGGTGGTCTCTTATTTGTTTCCCTTTTTGCTGTCCTTCTTTGTTTTAATTTTTGCTCACTTTTTTCTTTTCTTTTTTTTTTTCAGCATGAAACTTTAGATGGCTACAGGAAGTATTTTAATCAAATTGTAGGGTAGGTATCCTTTTTTATACACACGCTTGCTAAATATGTGTGCACTGTGTTGCTGAGTAGCCCAGAAAGAAAGGGAGAGGAGGAAATACTGATTTTTTTTTGACAGCCCTTCAAGGGAGCCCAACCAGGAAAAGAGCTTGGTGAACTTTGCTGTGTCGCTGGTGTGAGCGCTGAGGAACCTGTCAGCTCTTGCACCAGCAAGCACATTTCTGGGAATTTGAGGGAAAATAGGCTCTGTGGACTATGTGCAGCTACTTGCCCCACTAATGAGGTGAATAGGCCCTCTGCCTTAATTATTCTTTAATATTTGATAATTATTTTCTTATTTTCGTGCTAAAGGAGGTGATTCTCAAGTGACTGTTTTGCCTCTGTTCCTATGAACTTCTTATTGCAGTCAAATGTGACACAAGTCATCCAAAACCAGCTGAGGTCTCAGTGGAGACAACCTAAGACCGTTGATCTAGAAAAAAGAGGGTACGAGGTTGAAATTTCTTCAGGAAAGACTGATGATAATCATTTCAGCTTGTAATTGTGACCCTTGTGAGCTCAGTGTGTGCTGCCGACCTCCTAACACAGCTTCGGGTTCCTGGGCTGGGTTTTCCCTACTAAACAGCTGAGGTTTTGTGCAGTAGTGTTTAATATGTTTTTTTGTGACGCTCGCTCCCTGAAACACGCTGCTGCTTTTTGAGCAGCCTGTTTGATAAATGGGCACTGGAGTGAACTGATTGCCTCTAAATGGTTGGGAGCGCGCGGTGTCTCGGGGCGCGAGGGAGTGTTTTCCCTGCAGTGAAGGTGTTTTCCCTGCAGTTAACCAATTGTAACACGATTGCTGCTGGCTGGGGCAGAGTTTAATCAGCGGTTCTTGTTCAAATAACAGGGTGGAGAAGTTCTGCCTTTGTGTATACACAGAGATGCAGCACCAGGAATAACCAGACTTTGGCTCACTGCTATAACGCAGCGAAACATCATAGAAAATAGCGCGTTGTTAAAAATAGGCGAAGAAAATATTGAGTGTTGTCTATATTTGGAACAAATACTGCACATCTGAGCTTGCTCTGGAGATTTGTGCAAGTGCAAATTCTGCACGTCCCTCACATACAGTGTTTGCAGATCTCCCCTTATGTCTCGAAACCTGTAACTTTCGATAACAATGCCATTTTCTCCCCTCCGCTAGGTTTTTTGTAGTTGAAGATCACATCTTGCATACGACGCAGGGCTTGGTAAATAGAGCCTATATTGATGAGCTGTGGGAGATGGCGTTATCAAAAACCATTGCAGCGCTAAGGACGCATTCAGTAAGTAAAAGCCCCAGATTGTTCAGCTGTTGCTTGAGTTTGGCTTGACATGCTGGAAATACTGGCTTTTACAGTAGTTTTCTTTGTTTTGCCTCTTTGCCAATGACTCTTTTTTAAACAATAGAGGGAAGATACAGTGCTATTTCCCCAAAAGGTTTCTTTGGCTTTTTTGGACTCTTGATGCACTGCATTTTCCTTCTGCCAAGCTTGCAATATTTTGGGGGACTGGAAATAAGAAAGCAGTGGTTCAGTATTTTCCGTTACTCGGCTCCTCACTTTTGCAAAGCACCAGCAGAGGGAGTTGGTTTGTCCTGGAATACTGGGGAAAAAAGTGTCGGTATTTGGCACGCTCAACCATGACCCTGTTAGATATTCCTTTAAAATTAATGGCAGTGAATGGATTGCTATCAAACTATAAATCATTGTGCTCGAAAAGACACTAACTAGCTTTTTTATTCTTTAATACTGAAAGACATTTGGAAAAATTACTTATCACTTTGGTATTTCTCTGCTTGAGCAAAGAAAAAAACCCTAAAATAATAATAATAATAACAAAAAACAAAGCCAACTGCAAAAAATGTACAGTTCTCCTCCAGTTTTGCATGACCTGATATCAAGTTGCACTGTTTCAGCTGGGAACACTTGAATGTTTTGCTGTTTCATAGCTTACTGAAAAGTCACCCCATTGGTTAACGGGATGAAAAAATTGCGTTTGGCCATAAAAGAAAAACTGCTAATGACTTTCCCTAAGTCTCTTTTCAAATTGTTGGGACATTTTCTCCAGAAAAACAAGATACTAAATCATCGAAATCCCATTGTTGCTCCTGGGACGGCAGCACCATCTGAAAGCAAGAGGATGCTGCGGGGTCGTGGTGTTGCAGACGTGCAGCTAACGTGGCATGGGATGCCCGTGGTACCTAAGCAGTACAGTGTCGCTGTTGTCTGCCCAGAAAAACTTAAAATTTCTATGTGGAGGCACAATGTACTGCTTCCTCAAACCACGCTGAGTTTTACATTTACGTGCCCTTGACCTTGGCTTTACCAGGGCAGGTGGGAGTGCTGTGGGCTACAGACCCAGAGCTCATGGGGTGAGCAACCACTGAGGCTTCCCGGGAAGCTCTGGTTTTGTATGGCACAGCACTTCTGGTGACTGGAATGCCACCTCCTTCCTCTAAGGCTTCCATCTTACAGAAGGGGATGAGCACAGAGGTGTAGTTTATTTTTTAGAAGAATTTTCTGCTGGCATAATAGCCACGAGAGGAAAACGAGCACAAACATTCTGTTTGTCAGTTTTACCAGCTTCGTTGCCACGACCAGTTGTTTGAAGTGATGCCAGACTTACAGCACAAAGTGGCCGCCAGATTTTTTTTTTCCAGTAATCATACAATTAGCCACAATTTCTCAATGCTGTCCTTGTGGTCACCACTGACATCTCCATAGACCAGTGCCGTCCATCCCATGTTGCTGTTGAGACTGGATGGAAGGCTGTCAGCTGGTGAGGCTGTTCCACTTCTTCCCACTCCGCCAAACTTGTGCCTGGATTTTCTTCCTTGCTGTAGACTGGGACATCTTTTATCACTTCTGATAGCTTTAGGGCATTATCTTTCTTTCTGACTTTCTTTTTTGGACAGTGGAATGGAAAATGTGTCTCTTCCAGTCTTTCACATTGATTAATGGAGTCATTCCTCCTTGAGTTTCCAGTGAACTTTAAATCTCAGTTTCTTTTTCCAGCGTATGATCGCTGATTCTATATTTGGTAAGAGTCTGTCTGAAACTTTGCATATTTCAGCATATTTCAGTGAGGTTTTCTGCTGGTGTGCAGATAGGGTACGACTTGTGGGTGATGTAAGGTGTCTCCGGGGTGATGCTCAGGGCTGTCGCGGGGGGTGCAGTGGTGTCTCTTGAGCTTCAAGCAGTGTCCTGACCCGCAATAAATACTTGTGCTGTAGCTCGGACTGTTAATGTTGCTGAAACATAGGCATGCAACGTGTTTTTCCTCAGCCTGAACTTTCCACTTAGCAATGCAGCCTTCACATGGGGCTTGGGGATGCCTCCCTGCAATGCTTCATTACCGTTAGACACAACACACTAAATATTACATGAGGTGCTGCTGTCTTCTTGGCATGACAGTGCGCTGATTTGCTTCATCTCCTCTCGCTTCCCCAGCAGCTCCTGGGTAATCTTAGAAACACTTCAGGTATCTCTAGAGCAACCGAGATCCTTATTCATCATGGAGAGCCTCAAGAGCAGTGCGTTACAAGGAGAGATACCCTTATCAGCGTGCCTTCCCCTGCCCTGTAAGACGTTAAGGCATGGGCTGCATGATAAAGGCAGCTGATCCTAAGAGTGAATGGTGTGTCTACGTATTATCGCTCGAGCGATAACTCAGGAGGACTGAGGGCAATATTTTCCTGCGTGCTGTGGTTAAAAACGTGTTTTTATTTCCCCCTTATTTGCAGTCCTATTGCTCGGACCCGAGCCTGGTGTTAGACTTGAAGAACCTCATCGTCCTCTTTGCAGACACACTCCAGGTAGGTGGCTGTGGTCTGGCAATCTCAGCGCCCACTGGCAGCCCACGGGCTGGTCTGCTCCGCAGGCAAGGACCAAGAATCAGCTGCCATGCTGAGCACCCACGCTGAGCACAGCCCAGCTTGTCGGGGAACTAAGCCTTTAATCTCCCTTGGTGCTACCGCCTCAGTAAATCACCCCCTAAACCCTTCTGCCTTCGCTGTGCACGTTTGCAGTTGTACTGGGGGAGAATTTGCTCATGTGCTCCCTATTAAGTGCAGAAAATGCTGTTCAGCGCCCTGCTGGTGACTTGTTCTTATCTGATGTAGTCGCTCTCTTCCTCTGCTCCACTGCAGGGATATGGCTTCCCAGTGAACCAGCTCTTTGACATGCTGCTGGAGATCCAAGACCAGTATAGTGAAACCCTGCTGAAGAAATGGACAGGAGTTTTCAGGTACGAAGCAGTTTAAGCCAACTCGTGAGATGTACCTTACAAAGCAGTTTTAAGCAATAAATAAAAATCTTACATTAAAAAAGAGACTAGCAAGTTCATGCCTAAATTTTGGGCAGTGGTAAACTTCAGTCTGGGCTCTCCTTGGACCAGGGAAAGCCCGTTACAGTTGTGGGGATCATGCGTGCAGTAAGATTTGTGCAGTAAATCCATGCACTCCAGAGGTTTAACATCTTAGAGAGGCAAGGTTTTAGTTTCATTATTGAGCCCACTTGACAATCAGTAGGTGAATGGATGCAAAAAGCATGTGCTGCAACTTTTTGGGGTCACATTTTAGACTGGCGTGTATTTATGAAGAGCCTCGTAGCTAGTAGCAAATCTGAAAAATTGTGCTTGGTCTGTCTCACAGAGCATTGGCTTCTGTGCTGAAGAGATCAATGATGTTTCTGTTTGCAGGAAGGGTTCCTGTACCTGCATTTCTAACTTTTTTCCTTTTCCAGAAATATACTTGATTCAGATAACTACAGTCCCATCCCGGTGACAAATGAAGAGATGTATAAGAAAATAGTTGGACAGTTCCCATTCCAGGATGCAGAACTTGAAAAGGTAAACTTAATCGAGGAAACCAGCATGGCACGTCTCCTGATGCACTAAAACCCCACACCTTGTTTGCTGGCATGGAGAACTAGAAATTAAAAGGTCAAAAACCCACAAAACCAAACAAACAAAAAGAGAAAAGAACAAATATACTTTCCATGTGTTGCATTTCTTCTGGCATGGGGGAGGAATACCTCATCAATTTTGTTTTCAGATCACAATGTACTATTGCAGTTCAGCATTGCTTGCAGTAGATGGGGGAGAGACAAAAAATCTGCTTCCATTGGTATTTTAGTCCCATTTTTTGAACCATGCTATTGACCTTTTTTTTTTTGTTGTTTTAATCTAATAGTTAAAAAAGAAAAGACATCAGCCCAACAGAAAACAGAAGGTGGTATATCTTGGCTTTTGTAAAAGTGCGTGCTTGCAAAACCCAACAGTGTAGCCAAATTTGACCTAGCCAGTGTCCCTTAAAAGCATGCTTGGCCTTGTGCTCCACATCTGGCAGCCAGCGAGCTGCGAGCCTGGCGAACTTAATTATGACTGGGAGGGCTTTCGATCCAAGTCAAGTGTTTAGATTTCAGAAAGTCTGTGTCCTTCCCTAAAACTGTGTCATGGGATCCAGGTTCTTACTGTTAGGCTCTGCAGCTCCCAGCCGTGTCTGTGCTGTGGGTAAAAGCTGGCTCGTAAAAATTTGGTTCAAGGGAGAGGACATCTGTTTCGTCTGGGCTTTTGGTGTGGTAAGCAAGTGCTCACCTTGGGCAGTAACTGGGGAGGTGACCAAGCAAAACGCCTTGCACGTGGTGGGAAATAAAGGAATTCTCTGACAGGGTTTTGTCATACGAGTAAGGGAGTTGGGAAAGGGAACGAGAGGAGCTTTGTGCTGCCTGCTCCCTTCTAGCTACAAGTCTCCTTCCAGCCCATTTCAGACTCCAAATCCCTTATGCACCCATGTGCCATTTGTAAGTGATTATCTGGTCTTTCACTTGGCTGAAATGTTTATATAATATACAATAAATGCTGGCTTGTTGTTTCATTGCTGGACTTAGCTAAATATTAGAATTAATTTGGCTGCTTGGAACATGTTGCTGGAAAGCAGTCGTCACTCCGGGCTGGCTGTGAGAGCGATTCTCCCTCTTAAAGATCTGCTCTTTGACTTCAATTCTCTCCTGTATTTTACAGCAACCATTTCCAAAGAAGTTCCCCTTTTCTGAGTTTGTGCCTAAAGTTTACAATCAGATTAAGGAATTCATCTACGCCTGTCTGAAGTTTTCAGAAGACCTTCACCTGAGGTATGGGACAATTGTGCTACTGGCTGTGATATGGAAGTGTTGTTGGCACTGAAGGATCTCAGCATGGTTAAAATATGAATTCTCTTCCTAAACCACCCATGCCACTTAGTTGCTTGGATATACGTTGTCCAGGTTGGAGGTGGCTGCTGCTCTCCTTGGAGCGGTGGCATCTTTTTTGTACAAAGGGCTGGCTAAGTCTTAAAATAAATACATAGATAAATAAATAGATAGATAAATAAATAAATAAATAAAAAGCCTCATGCTAGGTCAATAAAGTAAGAGAGGGCCTTTCCCTCTGAGACATTTCCGAGTCACTCGTATTGAATGGATGGATCTGGTTGTCCCAAGGAAGATCGTGGTGTCCGCCTGCCATCAGGTTGGCGCCTGGCACCGTGTCTGCAGCTTCCCCAGCCTGTCCCTCAAGGAGCATTGGTGACAAAACTCAAGGTTTTCATTTGCCCTCTGTGTTAGTGAATGTTGGCTTCTGGTTTGGGGGTTTTGATTGTTCTTATTTCCCACGGGAGATTATCGATAAATCAGATTATTTGTACATATATATTTTTTTTAAACCTTAAAAATATTTTGTTTACCATCCTTTCTGCATCCCAAGGCTCCCAGATGCTGGTTTTGCTTCTGTGTGTGTGGAAGACAGCTATATTAGCCAGGAACTGCAAGTTGCTGCTCTCTTTTTACACCCAGTAATGTTTTTACCTTGGTAGAAGTATATAAATAAATATTGAGAGCCTTCTCCCCTCTGACTGTTGGTAGAGCTGCACCAGGCTGTACGTGGAGTTTCGCCTCTCCGGGCAGCTTCATGGCCTGACAGCAAATACTGCCCCCATGCTAATGTGAAGGTAGGGCTGTAATTTAGGGACTCACCAGATATTTTGGTGCCTACACAAGGCTCTTTGAGGTTTCAATATCTTCTTTGGGAGAGGGGTGGTAATTTTGAGAGCCACTTTCTCTCCATCCTCTCCGGGACGTGGCAGCTGTTAGCTGGGGTGGAAGCACGGGACTTTTTTTCCCCCCTTCAGCTTCAGCCTTTCACTGGTGGCAGGTTGTTCTCTTCGGTGCCTCCCAAGGCTCTTAACCCATGGGTCACCATGAAATGTCTCGGTTTCTGAAGCCGCCGGAATGGTCCGATTTCACACGGCTGCTGGTTTCACCGAGCCCCTCCGTTGGCACTTCCCTTGTGACTTTTGTGCCCTTCACCATTACGGAGGTGATTGGGTTTGTCAGGGAATGGCAGAAAAGTGTTCCCTTGGGGCCCTGCTCTGGGGTCCCCCCAGACAAGTTATTAAAATTCCTTTCGACATTGGATTTTCCAGCCCTTTTCGAGGAGTGGTTTGGGGCTGGGGGAGGGGAGCCGAGCTCTTGGCTTTTCTAGCCAAACATTTGGAATATTTCTCTGAAAACCCCTGTTGACACTTTCTTCATTTCACCCTGACAGCTTGAATTAGGTTTTATTAGGAAGCTTGGCTACAAAGCCGGCAGCAAGTTTTCTTTCTCTTCTCTTTCTTGTTCTTCTTTGGTTGTCATTTACCTTGCACCCTGGAGTGATTGGGGTCAGCCCGTCAGTCACGGGAGGCCTGAAGGTCATGACTACTGCTATGGGATATGGGACATCAGCTGTCACCAGCCCAGACAGTTTGCTTAACTACTCCGCGGTCTTTTCCTGAAGAACAGAGCCCATGGCAGAAAAACGGAGCTCGTGTTTTTTCTAATTATTATTTTAAACCAGCTCCCTGTGTTTGTTGGACGGGAGCGTTCTCCTTTATGCTGATACGCTTCTGAGACTTGTTTTGCTTTTTGAAGGATTTGAAGAAAATTTGGAGCTCACCGCGCGTTTACGGGGGTTGCGAATTCTTTTGGTTTGGCTCTATTAATTTGATTAGGAGAAAGAAAACCTCCTTTATCCTGTCAACAGTTCTCCCGTTGGTAAAAAGCGCGTCTTGGAGCCCATTGAGGAGACGGCTTTAAAAGCATCCACTTGCTGGAAGGCTTCCACCGCTTCCAGTGGAATTTCCCATTTTAAAGATTGGGGATATCTTCGGCAAGCAGCGGCTGGAAGTGGGAGATGTCAGCTCTAATCTACCAGGGCTCTGATTGTTTTTCTCCCAAACAAAGCAGCAGTCCCGAAAGCACTTAGGGTACAATTCTGAAAGCGCTGAGAATAACTTAGCTAATAAAGTTGTTCATAATGATGATGAAATGGGGCAAATACTCAGAGCAAGCAGCCTGCGTGAAAAGTATTGCTTGTTTGGGGGGTTTGCTTTCTTTTTGCTTATTGAGAATGGAAATCTGGCTTTTCTGTTGAACCCAGAATTATCCTCTTGGAGATACCAGCATTGCCTCGGCTCGGGGGCTGCTCTTGTTGCCACCTCATTGCACCTTTTCTCTCGAAACAAGGGGCACGCTCCAGTGCCTGGTCAAATCCCTCTCTGGATATGATCAGGTGTTTTCCAAGGAGCGTTCCTGAGTTTTTTTTCTTGGTGTGTGGGCACCTCCTGGGAGATGTCAGCTCTGCTGGCACCCAGGGATTGCCTGGCTGCTCTCCCCGGCATAAACCTTCAATTTAGACTTTATTTTCTAGATAATGTGGCCAACTAACAAAATGATAGCAGGAAGCCTGGGGAAGCAGTACTTGTGCGCAGAGAAAACTCGGTTAGAAGTGCTTTGAAGAGGTAAATGCAGCTTGGAAGTGCTAAGTAGTGTTATTAAGCCCTGCTCGTCTGTGCCCTGGAGGCTTGCAGGCTGAGATGGCGCTGCCGATTCCTTCGAGTGAAGTCAGGGATGGAAACAAAGCCTCCAGAGAGAGGTGAGAGCTGACAATGCCCAAAACCACTCGTTTTTCATCTCCTGGGAAGGCAGCATCCAGAATAACCAACTGGCCGCTGTGTTCTGCACCCCTGGCAGTGGTAGCACAGCCTCCTGCCACCAGCTTCTCCTTCAGCCTCGGCCCATCGCAGCCTCCTGCGCTTCCCAAATCCTCAGGGACTTTGTGAGTCCCCAGTTCCCTGATTTCCCAGTACAGATTTATTTTTTTTTTGGCCCCTTGTGAGCCGGGGGGCTTTGAAGTTCCCCCTCAACACCTCCTTGCTGTTCTCCAGCTTGTTCCCACCCTGTGCTGGCAACACCAAGTGCCACGAGGTCCCCTTGTGCCATGTCCTTTAAGTCTCTCGTGCCTTTTTACCGTCTGTGGATCATCACGGCGTTAGGTTTTATCGTCCTTGCTAGATTTAACCGTGCTGTTGTCTGGTGGAAGGGACCGGAGACAATCTGGGTTTCTCTTCCCCCCACATCCTGCTCCACCCTTTCAAAAACCCCAAAGCAACACCTTGGACCTCGCATCACAGAGGAGCCCTGGGATGGGAGGTGTGATGTGGGCTATCCCTGACCACCACAGGCTCTTCCCTGCTAACCAGGAGCAAAATAAACTCCCAGGGATTGTTGGTGATGATCCAGAAGAGATCCCCACTAAGACTTGGGCTGGTGACATTGAGTTTAGGATCCAGAAGCTGGATCCCACCGAGCTGCTGTTCCTGCTCTGATAGTGGCTGGTGGGTATCAGGAGCAGGGCTTGAAAAGCAGCCTTTTAAACATCAGAGAAAAGGAAATAGTAAGGAAACCAGAAAATAGAAAAGGAAATAAGTAAGGCTCGGGTGCTGCTGGCCCTGGGCTGGGCTCAGTGTGCCCGGTCTGACATTAAACACACGCAGGATTTTGGAGCCGTGTGCCCTGCTCCGGGGGCACCCCCAGCGGCAACGCCCCCAGCTCCGCGCTGCCGGTGGGGTAACTGAAGGTTTGCTTTTGTTTCTCCTCTTGATCCCTGCTTTGTAATCTGGCCCATTTGTCAGGTAGAACAGGATAAGGAGCAAAAGGTCGCGGGGTTGATTTACCGGGAGCCTGAAAGTTATTAATGTTTCTCAGCCTTTGCAGTTGGAAATTTTCTTTGCCGTCAGCTGCCTGTCACTGCGCTGCCAGAGATAAAGCCCCGTTGTGTCAGGGCTAATGCAGGGCCAACGACAGATCAAAGGAGCCTGCGTCGGGGCCGGCTTCCAAACCCTCCTTCAAAAAGCAGAGGTTGCACCTTGCCGTTTGGAGGGGCAAGGCGGCGTCCCTGCAGCAAAAAGCAGCGAGGCAAACCCCTGCGTTGAGCAATCCTGCAGCTGCAATTGCCTGGCAGAGGCCACGAGGATGTTACAATCTGATTTAGTTG
Organism: Anas platyrhynchos; assembly: GCF_047663525.1. Classification (NCBI taxonomy): domain Eukaryota; kingdom Metazoa; phylum Chordata; class Aves; order Anseriformes; family Anatidae; genus Anas; species Anas platyrhynchos. The sequence continues at coordinate 78,312,706 of NC_092590.1, forward strand.
AGAAATTAATAAATAAATAAAAAAGGCAAGCGAGTTGTTTCATTTCCCTCCCCACCCTGGTGCGGGTTTTGATCTGAATTTGGAAAATTTCAGCTTTGTGCAAGGAGGAGCAGCTCAGCTGGATGTCTTCGTGCTAACACCGTGGGTGACTCGTCCCCTGGCGTCACCCCTGGACAGGGCAGGGATGTAGGTTTGCCCCATTAGTCTGCCTTTAAATCCTAAAATACCAGAAATTTAGGTCTTTTTGTGCACGTGTCTGCATCAGTACGTCGGTGCCCGTGGGCGATGTACAGATGATCAGGCATAAGCCACCCAAGGGTCGGAGAGCAGACCAGGTGATGAGGTCTCCGTGTTTCTTTTTTTGCCTTGCGATAAAGCATTTTGCAAATCTCTCTTTAATTTCTCCTTTCCAGCTCCACGGAAGTCGATGATATGATTAGAAAATCGACCAATCTGCTGCTGACCCGAACGCTGAGCAACTGTTTACAGAACGTCATCAAGAGGAAAAACGTAGGGCTGACAGAGGTAAGACTCGGAGCCGAGCACACCAATTTCCAGGGCAGGGCACAAGAGTGGGGTTTGGTCCCTTGGAGCTCACTCCAGCACCTTTTAGAGGTGCTGGTTTGGAGCATTTCTGTGAAATATTTGGTTGGAGACAGAAAAAGAAGCTAGGCAGCAGTGCTGTGCAAAGCAAGAAAAGCTTTATACATATGGAAGGAGGAATCTTTTTTCTGCTGTTACTAGAATTACCCCCCTTTGGGATTTTTGTAGCATATATCTGGGTTGAAGTGGCAGGAGAGAGGACTTCAGGGGGTTTTGGGGTGGTTTTAATGCCAGAGCTGTGAGAGGATAGGGACTGGTCTCCACCTAAAGATGTTCGAGGCAGTTCCAGCACATTGATATATGCAGCATGAACTCTGTCCTGGCATTTTCTTTTCAAGATTGGTACTTTTCTGTGCACGAAGCCAGATTTCTGAAAAGTTCAAGGCATAGAAGTCACAACTGTTTGGGAAGGTGTGTGGTACCCAGGCCAGGTTGGATCCCTTAGTGGGACCCCTGTGTGCTGTTGGGAACCGAGCAGGTATTAGTACAGCTGCAGATCTTTAATTAACAGTGCTGTAGGAACGGGTAACGTTCTCTGGACACCATAAATACCCCATATGGGGGAATTTCAGAGTTCAGTGCATTATGGCCGTCCGTAGTTGCACAGGGTGCATCCTCAGACCTTTATCTCTGGAATCCCTCTGCTCCCTGGGGGCAAATTCCTCCTCCGTCCTGCTCGTCCAGGGGCTCCCTCCACGAAGAGGAATGCGACGCTGTGCCTTGCACTGTCCATCCCCCAAATGCTCCTTTTGCTGCTGCTGCAAACAGCGGCCACCGTGGGATTGAGGGCGAACTGGGTGACTCCTCTTAGCTGCTTTTGCCCAGTTTAGACGGCGTGGATGTGTGCGGTACCTGGAGGTGATGCCTTGCTTTGGGCTGAGAGTGGCTTCTTCATCTGTGTCGGAGGCAAGGAGATTTTTTTGTGAGAAAATAGGATTTGAACTCTTATCCGTATGGGTCCCTTCCAACTCGAGATATTCTGTGATTCTGTGACTCTGGTGTTCATCTCTGAATCTCTCTTCATATTTATAGAGTTTCACCCTCTTCTTCCCTACCACTTCCCAAGGTACCACTAACCTTCTCCCTGCGTTGTCTCTGCCCAATTTTTTCTAATTCAATTGAAGAAAAGATACTTCGAGCATCTTTATTCCCTCCTGCCTCTTTTCTTTGCATAACCATTGACTTGTTTGTCCAACTGGAAGCACGCTGTGATTTTCCTCCGAGCTTCTCAAATCCTTCCCTATTTAGACAAGATGAGACACAGACGTGGCTGCGTGGAGCACTGGAATCAGAGGACAATTTGGAGAGTCAGAGATCGTATGAAAGCATAGGCGTGGTGTCAAAAGTGACTTCAAAAGATATTTAAGTCCCTAGCACAACCATCACTTCCCAGATTTAATTTTAAGCAACTCTATCTGTTCCTGGGTGCTCCAGTTTCTTCTTCCAAGCCATGGGTAAGGTAATGCAAGACCTTGTACCAACCATCATGGTCAGTTATCCTCTTTAATTAATTTTTCATAAACGTGCACTTGGAATGGGAAGGAATTGATCTAGCAGGGCGTAGTGGCACACGCTGCTAAAGATGCCAAGACCACTGCCCAACCTGTGAATTCCTAATTACATGAAATGAGACGCAGCATCTCCACCTGGTAGCCTGAATTAACCACCAGGGACTGCTCTCAAGAGATGAAAAAAATGAATTGCAGAAACCAGAACTCCTGCTGCAGGAGACGTCAGTCTCAGTGCGCAGCAAGCTTTCAGCTGAGCAGCAGATTTTCCTTTTCTCTGCGTTTTCAATGACCTTGACACCCCTTAACAAAAGGGCAGGGAAAGACGATACTGTTTTTTCTGGTTTTCATTTGAATACTCAAGCAAGAAGGTGTTACCCCTCCGAGTTCACGAGAAAATGGGAACATGAAGGAAGCGGGGTGGGAGCAGGAAAGCTCATAACCAGCGGTGGAAGAGGATCAAAGCAGGGCCTCCGAGTCTGATGGCTGATCTGAACCAATAAATGGTGGTGACCAGAGAAGAGGGTTAGGAGGAATTTCACACAGTTGGAAATATTTAATATTTAATTAAGTTGAAACTATAGGAAAATACATCACGATTGTGACGTAAGGGCTGACATAAGGAAAAGCAAATAAATGAGGACTTTTTAGAAGGCAAAAAATCAAGAACAGAATTAACCCAAGGAATTCAGAACTGAGAAGCCCTCCTAGTTATGTGTGTAATGCTTTCCAGGGACCAAGTACAAAACAGGAGGATTTCAGAAAGATTGTAATTTGATTTTGTAAAGGAAAAAGCTGGCTGAAATCACAGAAGCACTGGCTGGAAGTGACTTACAGAGGTCTCTAGTCTGACCTTCTCCTGTGTTATTGCCAAACCTGGGTCACGTCAGCCCTGTCTTTTTTACCTGACTTGATTTTTCCAAGACGTAGGTCCCACAGCTTCTCTGGGCACTCTGCTGCAATTCTTAACAACTCTTTTTGTTCCTAATATCCAAGCTGAGCCTCCCAGTCTGTGGCCATTGCCCCTTCTTATGCCACCTGGCACCAGCGCGAGCTGGGTGCTGTAATCTCTGCAGCATTACTGCAGGCTTTGTGTGTACGCAACACTCAGGTCGGTGCTTCAACATGAAAGGATCAAAGAGGCGAAAAGAAAAGAAACAATGCTCCGCCTGGCACGGCACTGCCTCTTTCCATCTCATTCAGAAACAACTGATTTGTGTTTCAAAATAATTTCTTTAGAAGAGGTAAGTGCAGACTACCACACCATACTCCGGCAATTAAATTATGTCAATCCGGAGCATTGTAATGCCTCCTCTGTCTGCAAGAGAAGGGTTTTGGCACGATATCTGAGCTAGATGTTTTTTGGAAGGGTTTCGCCACGGCTTATGTTACACCTTGAAAATATTCACGGCAGTCTGCACAGAAGAAAAGGTACCTGCTTAAGGAATTAGCGATGTGTTTGGCTTCCAAGTCAGCGATCCTTGAGTGGGAGCTGGGATTGTTTTCCTCTGGATTACAAACCTTTACGCTGATTGACTTCGGCAGAGTCTTTTGCTCTGCAGTTGCCTTTAAAGCCCCAAAGCAGCACCATGAGAAGACAGCATTAAGAAAATTGCAGATAATGGTGGGTGCGATAACCAAGGAGGTACCAGGGCAGCATCTGCTGTTCACCACACCACCCTTGGAGAAGCAAAACCTTGTGGTGGCTTTGTTGGAAGCCTTGGGGTGATGTTGGTAGGTGTCACTCAAGGCACGGGTTGGTTAGGGTTCACGAGCAGACGGGATAGCTGGGATTTGGCATGGCACCTCTTTGTAAGCCCGTTGCGTTTGAGCTGTGCTGAAACCAGAGCTGACTGACAGCTGAATATAGGAAAGTCATGAAAAAAAAACTTTTGTGATACGAGTGGCTGTCATGGGAAATGCTTTTTTTCAAAAAAAAATTATCTTTTACTTAAGTCTCTGCTGTTGTTAAAGGAGGGGAGCCTTTGAGTGTGGAGCAAAGCTTAGTGTGTTTGCACAGCGTCAGCTTTTCATGCCAGAAGTTCTTAGAAATTGGCACCCAGCAGCCTGGCACCTCCCTGGCTTCAGGAGCACCTTTCCTGAAGACTTCTTTTTCTCTTTTTTTTAACCTTTGCAGCTTGTACAGATCATTATAAACACGACCCATTTGGAAAAATCGTGCAAGTTCCTAGAGGAATTCATAACCAATATCACCAACGTACTTCCAGAGACTGTCCACACTACGAAACTTTATGGGACCACGACTTTTAAGGTGAGAACGCCAGTAAATGGCTCCTCTGGGGAGCTGCTGTCGGTTTTTGGGTTCAGAGGATCTGTTTTCAAACCGGGTGTGTGGCTGCCTGGACGGAGGGAGCTGAGCTGAGCCGAAAGGTAATTTTGGCATACCCTGGGAACTGTGTGCCATCAGACGAGATTTTTGGGCTTGTCCTTCAGAGCAGCTCTACGCTTTGCTTGTGTCGAGATCGGGAGCCTTTGTAGCCCTAATTTACAGGCTGTGACTGCAACACTTATTATCTGCAGGATTAAGCAGCTTTTAAACAAAAGCCTGATTTTTTTTTAAATGAACTTCGTTTTGCTGTTTGATCTCCATACAGCGTTGCATACATCTGGCCATGAACACAAGCTTTCTCCTTTCACCCAAGAGAATAGATTTTCAGAAATTAAATTTTTGCCTCTTTCCATCTTTTAGTGTTGTTAAATACTAAAAGGAGTGGAAATGCTAAAACTCAGGTCCGGAAGAAAGTGCTGGAATTTCTCAGTCTTTAAATCTTTAAATCCTAACCCCAGAGGATCCTCCTCAGATACTTCACATGAAGTCCTAAGACTATAACTGGTTATTATGGGGTGTCTGCATTGTGCACAGTGTCCAGAGAGCAGGAGATGGGATCAGTGCCAAGGACACCAGCAATGGCAGGGAATTGATTAGGTGAGGTTTGCCCTTGGGATAACTCAGCAGGAGGTGAAAGCCCCACGACCCCAGGGAATTCCCTGCCTCATCCCATCCAGCAGCATCTTTTCCTACTTGACCTGAGGATGACTTTTCCTATCCTTGTTCTGGCAGGGAAGCTCTGGGCTTCCAGAAGATCTGGCAGCACAAGTCCCACCAACACAAGCTATCCCGAGGTTGTTGCAACCATGTAGTTCCCTCCAGACCCTGTCCTGTGCTACTTTAGGGCTAAGTTTCGGGCCAGTGCATCCTGTAGCTCATGGAGCACCTGTGCAGAGGCATGGTATGGAGTCTCCATCCCATACAATATCACCTTCTTTCACAGGATGCCCGCCACGCTGCTGAGGAAGAGATTTACACCAACCTGAACCAGAAGATTGACCAGTTCTTGCAGCTGGCAGATTACGACTGGATGGCCATGGAGCCGGGCAGCAAGGCCAGTGACTACCTGGTCGACCTCATTGGCTTTCTGCGCAGCACGTTTGCCGTGTTCACGCACCTCCCGGTAAGTGACCCCCCAAATTTTCTTTCTTTTTCTATCCAAGGAGCACACGGACACCTGACGGTGCTGCTGAAAGTGATGGTTGCTCAAGCCTCATGGAGTGAGATGGAAATGGGGCCTTATGCTGGCTCTGTCTGACAAAGTGTCAAGTGTTACGAAATAGCAAATCTATTTTTAAAGTGAGCTATTTCATGTGTTAGCAGAAGGCAGGCTTTGGTGAGAGTCTCCCCAAGTATTTCTGATTATTTGTGAATCTACTTACGTGAGAATGAGGGAAAGAAACCTCCCAGTCCACCAGCAGAGGTAGGATCACAACTCACTCCCACCTACATTTTAGATACGTTAACTTTCAGCTTAACAGACATTCCACGATTATTTTGAGAGGTCCCAGCAGAAGCGTGTGCATGACTTGAGCTGCAGATACGTTTCCAACTGTTTGTCCAATGCCTTACATCAAAATATTGCTCTGCGTCGTAAGGCAGCATATGTTTCTTTCTTTTCTCTGCTGTCTAAAATATGCCTGTGTTTATGCTGTTACTGCGATCAAAAATGTCTTTTATGTTGTTTTTTTTTTTTTGCACTTGGCTGAGTAGTGTCCCCTTGAGTAGGAAAAATGTAACCATCAGGGAGTTCATTTTTGCTCAGACAGCTTTTTTTGCTTTTAAACAAGATTTGTTCTGAGCTGTCTGGATATATACTTAGGAGCCTCTTCAATCAGCAGGTATGTTGAAATAGCAAATCTTCTGAACACTGTATTTGTCCTAAAAGCAATTTCACATCTTTCTTCTTCATTGGCCTGCTATTTATTTGTTGTTACTGGGTGCCCAGGATTATAGAGTAATGGCACACAGCGTGGGCACCTGTTTATTGGCTTGGCTATGAACGGGAAGAGAAGGCTGATAATACACAAGGACACTTCTTAGCTTTGTTCTGCTGGTTTGTGTCTCGGTGATTGCACCACTGGAAGGGATGTTTAAGCCCTCCAGAGCTGTTCCAGGAGGTGTCACAGCCCCAAAACTTCAGCAGGACCTTGCAGACTTGCACATAGTTCATGTCCTTGGCCTTCTCCATCATGGCAGCAAGATTCGGTAGCTGATGGAAGCGAGCTCTGCTTAAAAGTGGTTAGAGAAGCCACCAAAAGAGAAATGAAAGCGGCTTTCCCAGGGTAACCACTTTTTGGGTTACTTACACAAGCAAATAATGGAAATCCTGGAGGCAGCCAAACAGCCCTGCTGCAGGCAGCAGCTTTTACCTGCTCCATCCTTCCCCTGCAGAGAGGTGAAGAAAAAAACCCGCTGATGTTTTTTTTTTTGTCCCCCCAATGCAGAACAATTTGGGGAGGGTCAGCTCCCAGCACCGCAGCGTGGCTGACGGGAGGGATGAGGATAGGGAGAGGAGCCCGCGATGATTTATGAGACGGGCCTGGAGTGATTTATCTTCCTTAAACATTAACGTTTCCATTCTGAACTCATCAAAATTGTTTCGGAGACCGGGAGGGCAGCAAATCAGCCGGGATGGCTCCAAGCAGCCTTTCTGTTCCGCAGCTGCACCGAAAGCACCCAGTGGGTGAGGAGGCTGCTGGCCACGGTGGAGGAGCCAGGTAACGTGCTGGGGCTGCTCAGATGCTCTCCTCGGAGCATCGCACGGCACTGAGCCTGCCTCCAGCCCTCAGACAGGGCAGGCAGCTTAATCAGAGCCTGAGGTCTAATTTGTGAAGCTGTAGATCAGGGTTAAACGGCTGCTAGGAGAGAGAGAGGTCTGGGATTTGGGATATTTTGGGGTTCCTGCCTTGAGAGGAGCGTTACGGAGACGAATCCCTTGCACTTTGCTGGCAGGTCCTTGGTGAGTCAGGAAGAACCAAAGGCTGGCGGCAAGGTACCCAGCTCCCTCGGTGATCCCTTCTCGTGAGGCTCAGGAGCCTTTTCCCGGCAACTTCTTTAGAAGCACTTTAAAACCTGAGTGCATTTCGGAGTGATTTGTAGGGGACGAGGCGTGGGAAAGCCCCCGTCTGTCTACAAGAACAGAAAAATGAAGGCGATGTTTGTGAAAGCACCGAGTGTACGGGATGTGCTTCCTCTGGGGAAGGAAGGAAGGAGTGAGAGGGCTTGGAGAGGGAAAGGAAGCATCTCCAAAAAGCACGGATTGTCAGTCCTTGTGGGACGGCCAGTGGCAAGGTAGGGCCTTTAATATACTGCTGACCTACATCCAGCCCCAAATGCAGCACAACATTACAACCTAAAGGAGCTGCTGTCCTGTTTGAGGAGTTTGCAGCCTGTTCCTGCTATAAAATACGGGATTTCCACACTTGGGTAGCTTACAGGGAGAGGGAAGGGACTGCTCTGTCTGTCCCTGGGGAGAGGAGCATCTTCTCATTCCTGGAAGTGGTCTGTGCTCAACGCCTGCCCCTCTGATCCCTTGGCTTCTGCTGCTTTGGGTGCCTTCGTGCTCCGAATTTCTGCCATTAACCAAATCGAAGAGCTCCCTGCTGGCGGGTGACCTTGCGGTAGGTTTTTAGGAGGAGAGCGGCAGGCTGAGGAGCTGACTAAGTGGCAGGAGGCGAGCTGCTCGGCGGCCCTTTGTCACGACAGTAATTACCCCGAAAACAAAACCCTTCACCTGCTGATCAAAGCAACTCGGCCTGGGCATGTCGGCGGTTCCCCGTGCTAAAATTACAGCAACAAAAACCTCTGTCCTGTAATATAACAGAGCCGAAAGCCCTGATCCTGCAAAAATGCAGGCGGTTGCTTAACTTGACGTGTGAGTAATCCCATTGTGTTGGCCGGGGCTGCTCGTGGGCAGGAAACCTCCCCGGGGTCAAGGCTCGGAGAGCGCAGCGGGGCCCAGCAAATGGCCTTGGAGGGTCCGGCTGTGCCCGGGCAGCTTTTCGGAGAGGCTCGGGGAGAGGAGAGGAGGGGAGGCGAGGTGCTGAGCGAGCAAAAAGCTCCGGCTGTGCCCCTTGGGGGGATACAGGACCGAATCCTTCCTGGATTTATTGCGGGGAGGGGTGAACACCCCTGGCTAAAGCTGCTCCTGGCTCGTGGAGTGGCACCGAGCATCCCCTCCTCCTTGAGTGTCCAGGCAGGAGGTGCAAATCCTAATTTTTCCCCTTAGAGCATCGGAGGAGCTGATTTTTTCCCTTCCAGCTGCAGGGAAGAAGCATTTGCAGCATCTCCTTCTGCTTGCCCGTGCCGGGGGGGCGGCTGTCGTTCCCAAAACCAGCAGAAAATGCCTCAGCCTGGGAGTCCCCAGAATCTTTTGGCTTTTTTTGCAGCTTTGCTTGGGGACGGCCAGCCCCGGGGAAGGGGAGGTGAAAAGTTCATGGTGAAGTTAACGGGGCTTTGGTGCATGCTCGGGCTTTTCATGGTGGTTTAGAGCCACAATTCGAAAATGCTCCGCTAAGTGCCCCGAATGTCTCAAAGCAAATAACATGCTGCTGGAAATAAAAGCAGAATTAACATTTGGCTTCGAGGCTGCCCTCTTCCTGCGTTAACCAGCGAGGGTTGGTTACGGCCGCCGCCGCTCTGCTTATTAATATGGGATGCTCAGGCCTCCTTTAAAAGAAAATATCTTTTTTTTTTCCCCCCCTTAACGTTAAAAAAAACCATTTTGCTGGTTTTTCAGAGGGCCGCGGCCTCCAAAAATGAACATTTTCGGCATCGCACTTTTAAAAAAAGAATGACTGAAAAAGCCTTTTGTCTCTGATGGCTGATTGTTGTTTTTATTTCTTGTTAGACAAGTTAATGTAAATCGCATTGACAGGGCTACTCCAAACACACTGATTTGTTGACATTAAGCTTTTCAAAGATGGAGGGTTGTGTCAACACCTACAGTGAACTGTCAGGTTAACAAAGCAAGGATGTTTTCCTGGGGGAGGGGAGCGGGGCAGGGGGGAAGGGGTGTGTTTTGTTTTTATTTTAAGTTTCCTTTAATCCTCTGTTAGTCTTGTATCTTGATAACCTCCTTTGGAAGGTAATCAGGGCAGGTCAAGAGGTGATGGTGACCCGGGAAGGGGAAGCAATCTTTCAGCGATCGAACAAACTCCAACCTCCGCCGGCCCGAGCAGTTCAGCGGGAACTCTCTGCGGAGGGTTTTTTTTTTTTTTTTTTCCTCTTTTTTCCCCCCCTTTGTGCTTATTTTTGCCAGATGGCAGGCACAGATTTCAGCTGGAACTGCGCAAACGCTGCGGACGCTCCGCCTGGAACATTTTGCCTTATTCACCATATTGGCATCTCCTCCCGGTTGCGCATAAATACGCTGGCCCCAGCGGGTTTTGCATTGGTGGAAAAAGCTTTAAAAGTGTTTATTTTCTTTTTAAAGAGAACAGTTACCTATGTTTTTCTTTTAAAAGCCAAATCCTGCGTAATATGTGAAAGGGCAAAGACGTGCACGGAGGTAAAAACGCACCGCAAGCCCGAGCTCCGTACCAGCCTTGACCACACGGGGAGAGAGGGTCATTTATTTCACGGAGTGGAAAATAACTGTCAGGAAAACGTGGTACGAGCACCAAAGACACGTTCTGTAGGTCTGCACGAATCCAGCCTGTGCTCAGACAACACCCCCGTGCCCTTGGAGGAGCTGAGCGAGTTGCGCAGACATCTGTGGACACTGGGGTTGGAGGTGTGCCCGTGGGCATCCCTCGTGCCCATTTCACAGGTGGCAAAGCCGAGGCAGGGGGCTGGTGGCTTGCCCCAGGTGGCACGGCGCTTTTAATATCAGGGCCAGCAGCAAAAGTGGCACTCGGGGCACTTGGTGACTCCTTCCTGCCGCAGCTTGTGCCTCGGTCGGAGCGGTGAGGGGTTGGAGGCGCCCAGTGGGTGTGCACCTCGCTGCCTGGCTCGCTGTTGCTTTGCTCTTTTCTGCACTTGACCTAAATTCCCTGTGTTGTCCTCTGTAGGGGGATGTAGATGTCCACTCTACAATGTCGGTGAGTACACGGCGCTGTGTCGGGCGCGTGCCGGCTGCTCTGCTCGCACCTCCAGCGTTAGAGGGTGAGTTGAACCAGAAGAGGTCGTGGCTCTCGAAAGGGAGGAAAGGCAAATACGAACTTTGGGGGGAAGTTTGTCCCTTCCTCTGCTGCCCACGCAGGTTTTCTTTCGGTTTCTGAGATAAAGCAGTAGAACAAATAGGCTGGGACAGCAGATTTCCTTGCAGACAGGTCGCACACAAGCGTGCCGTTGCAGTAGCATTGATCAATCGCTGCTTTTAGGACCACGTCCCATTTAACTACCTCCTTTTATCCCCCATGCATCCCTAAATGTGCGAGGAATTAGGGGCAGTGCCTGCTATTAGGGAAAGCACGATGGGATTTGCAACCTCTACTTGAAAGAGAAAAGACCTTTGTAAATCCCCCCCGTGCGCCCTGGGTTCTGTTCAGCATATATCTCCCTTTCGAGCTGACAGCCTCTGTTGCCCCCAGGGGGATTTTCCTCCTGGTCTAAGTGCTCGGACCCGATGCTGGGACTGCTAAACCTTCCCTCTGGCACTATTGTTCGAATATTATTTTCCCGGAGAGCAGCGTGGGCTCTTGGACGCTGCTATCGCCCCGTTTGGATTAGGGCAATTAGCACAAAAGACAGCCGAGCAGACCTTTCGGACCTGCCTTCTGGTTCAACGAACGCCTCTGATTGGTGTCGTTTCTGCTTGGTTCGTGTGCGGGAGGAAAGCTCAGGCGTTTTTTTTCCGCGGGGTAGATGGCAAAGTGCTCTCGAGCTGCCGTGTTGTGCCTGTTCCCGTGTCCGCCAGCCATGGCACGTGCCCACGAGCGCCTCGTGCTCGTCGACACGAGGCGGCTCGCTGCAGTTGTGTGCTGTGAGACCCGACCTGTGCTGTGGTGGAGCTCCCAGCTTCTGCTTCTGCGCCTCCAAGCCCTGCTCTTTGCTCGAGCTGCCTGCCGGGCTGCCGCGGCGGTGTCGGCGTGTCGCGGCGCGGTTGGGTGCGTGCGCCCCTTGTCCTGGAAACCGAGCATGGCCGAGCCTCGAGTCCTTGTGGGCTGCGGGCACCTGGGGGGCTCTTGAGTCGGCATCGAGGTCTCAAATCAATGCCAATTTCTGGAAAGAAGGAGCCTGCTGAAAGCAAGCCGAGGCCAGATGCCACCAAAGCTGCGACTTGGATCCTGGCTCGCCGGGCACGGATGCGTCGTGCTCGCTGGCGGTATCCTGGTGTCCTGCTTTGGCAGGGGGCTGGGACCCAACAACCTCTTGAGGTCCCTTCCAACCCCTCCAATTCTGTGATTCTGTGATTCTGTGACCCCATCCCTCCGTGTCCACCAGTTTCCAGGGGCGATGCTGAGCGTCACCGTGTGCTGGTGGCCTTGGGGCGCACCGCAAGAGGGACGGATGCACAAAGTAGCGTTGCCTCTGGCTTCCCAAGACTTCCAACAATTTAGAAGCCAGATGTATTTATTTCTTTAATTGAATCCAGTGCCTAGACAGCTATGGAGTCAGCTTCCTATGGAGAGGGGTGCATTAGTTTCATTAAGGTAAATCAATGAAAAGTAATACCTGGAGGTCCCCTGGAAAGGGTCAGGAACGGAGTAATCCCTTTATATGGTGGGACTTTGCTGGCCTGCTCTGAGCTGGTTTTGTTTCTAACGGCAACAGATTCTAATTTTCCTTTTAACCCCTCTAATTTTTTGTTCTCCTGGTAGTTTGTATTAATTGGTGGAAATAAATCACCGATCCGCCTGTCTAGGAGAGATTTCAAAATAAAGATCTGCTCGCACCAAGTAGCAGCACAAAGAAGCAATTGTAGCAGCATTTAAAAAGTCCGGTGGGAAGCTGTTGTGGCTGATCCTAGAAGGGTCTTGGTGAAGTAGATACAGACAAAAACCAAATAATAATAAAAAAAAGTGATTTGCCTGGGATGCAGACATGGACAGGGCTGAGAGCAGTGTCCAAAATCCTCTGTGCGCTTCCTCTGCTCTCCAGAGATAATCCTACCCTCTTGAGGGGTTGCTGAGACCAATTTACCCTAAAGGTTGGGCAAAATGCCCTTAAAATTATCGTGCCCTGCTCGGGAGAAGACGAGGTTACGGCTGGAGCAGCACTGCTCGGCTCTGTGGTCCTGTGCTGCCTGCCTGGCTGTGGGCTGGTGGCTGCGAGTTACCTTCCTCCTCTTCTCAAGTGTCTCTGAAATCCTAAATATTTCCAAAAATGAAGGGCTCGAAACAAGAACCAAAGGTTGCTTTAAAGCAACGAGCAAAAGCGCTCAAATACGGTGGATTTAGCGTTGTTGGCTGGGGAGAAGGCTGACCTCTGATTAACCCAGGAGCGCTAGTTAACTAGGATCCGGGTAAGCCAAGTTATCTTGTAATTACATGGTTTCTTGTACGCTTTCAGCACTTTGAAAATTAATTGAAGCTAAAATGCCCAGTCCCATAAATCCTTTAAACCAGGGTGTGCACGCTTACCTAGGAATTGCTTCCCTTTGTGTAGTCACCTTGGCGTGTTTGGCTTTGATTTTTATTTTACAAACTTAGATTTATAAAGCTATTTTATGCTTACTTTTGCGTGCACACACATACACAAAGACTCAGATGTGTGGTACGGGGAATTTGGCAGTCGAAAATCCATCCTCGGCGGGAGGAATTCGAACACGCCTGCTGCTTCCTGCACCGGAGCCCAGCGCAGAGCTTCCAGCAACCCCAGCAGAAGTTAAAGTATGTTTTTTTCCCTTTAGGCTCAAATTTAAGTGAAACAATAGACTTTGCAATTACACGCTTTCCTCTGGTTTCATGCACTGGCAACCTGAAGTCTTGAAGACTCCTCTCAAGCAGAGAGGGTGCAGAGGAATGCTGATTTACGCCCATCTGCTGCAGAAGCCCCCAGGTGTCTTGCGTGGCCTCACCTCAGCAGCAGAACAACTGAAGGAGCCCAATCTCCTCATCACCTCTCCTCTGGGATCCCCGGGACTGAATTTGCCCGGAGAAATATCAGGAATTTGTGCGGAATATTTGGAGCTGAGCACAGCTGAGCGCTCGAGCAGGCTGGGGTTGGTGGCAATGGCACGCAGAGAGGCACCCACCATGCGTCCTGCAGCCCAGGTTAGGTATGGCACAAGAAAGGAAGCAAAGTGTTTATAAATACAGAACCTTCCGGGTTTCTCATGATTGCTCTGGTCTTCCTTCATCACATTTCATGAATGGCAATAAATAAGGAGAAGCTGGTGTGCTAATAAGAACCCCCAAACCAACCGCGAGTTACCAGTCATTTTTGCAGTCGGTCGACTTGGTCGACCCCATTCTTGGGTCGGTCACCGCTCCTCAATCATCTCCTCTGATGGCCCAGCTTGGAAACAAAAACCTCCCCAGTTGGGTTGGAAGTGGCGTGGTGTATTTTTTTTGTTGTTTTGAGCTCATCCTTTTTTTCCAGTCTGCTCAACATCTGGGGCTTAAGTCATGTAGGCGTTCCGCTTCCAGCAGGCAGCCGTACGTCACGGCAAGCACGCCGACCCCTCCGCTGGGCATCGCGGCGAGCGGGGATCTGCCCGGGCGTGGGGTCTGCATGGATCATGAGAAACCCTTCGTGCCAAGGACTCTGCGGCGAGGAGCAGCTCAGCCTGCTGTTCTCCAGGCCTCGAGATCTTTCACCTTTTATTTATAACACGACCGCTAGGAGTATATTGCGAAGACGAGGCAAGAGCACTCTCTCTTTTTAAGTCTTCCCGCTGCCGTAATTGGCAGATGCTTTGCCCTGATAAATCAGCAGAAACGAGCGTGGTTCTAGCTCTTCGTACGTTAGGGAGAAAATGCGAAAATCTGTGTTTAATCAACTTTTTGTTTCCAAAATGGCAGCTGCTTTGTATTTAATGGAAAATCAGACTCTTCCCAATGGAAAGAATGTTATTCCCAAAGCGAATACAAAAGAAAATAAAAGCCACAAAAGAGGAGGATGAAATATGTCATTTATTTTTTCTCGTTCGTTCCAGTTTTGCTCTCTGATAATTGTCGGGCCACGGCTCTGGTTTGTGTCAAGTAACTCAAAGTCTCACCCCGTGGACATGGGGACCAGGAGAGCCTCGCCGAGCGCTCGGAGGGCTGCGTGGCGCAAAGAGCACCGAGAAAAATTACGGCTACTTCTCGCGTGCATATAAAGAGACTCATTAAACGCAGGTTATTTATGGGTTTAAATTTGTTTATTTATGGGTTTAATTCCGCTGCGGAGGTGCCTCCGTCGCTGGGGCTTCATATTTTTCCTTGGCACCTCTTGGTGCGGGATCTCAGTGTCGTTTTGTGGAGGTGAAGGAGCCTTCCTTTGGGGAGCCTGTCCCCGTGGCTGCAGGGAGTTCATCTCATCTACAGCCCCGTTCCTTCTCGAGCCTGCTTGCAGCAGTGTTAAGGCTGAAACACATTAAAACATTAAAAAAAAATTAGTTTTTGGGGAGGTTGCCAAGCTGACACTGTGGCAAGCCGAAAGCCCCAGTTTTGTACGATGGAGTTTAGGGCTCCCTCCTGTCATGACATGGAGATAACTTCTGGAGGAAGGAGCAGTGATTTGAGCTGTCGTGACATGCTCTGTCCGTAAATTTTGGGTTTTGCTGGAGTTTTTCTAGCTGCTTCCATGCTGAGCTCTCCATCTCCCCGCCTCGTGGTGCCGTTTCTCATCGCAGCAAGGCCAGGTGGGCGTTTGCAGCGCGGCACGTAGCATGACGGAGCATTCAGAGAGCAGGTAGAAGAGGTAAATGTGACTTAATAATCTGTAATTATTTAAAAAAGAGGGTCACGGAAAGCAGGAGGCAGGTTTGGAGCGGGAGCTCGTTGCCACAGGGTGCTGCCGAGCCGCCAGCCCACTGGGAGAACTGGGAGCAGATCCGTACGCAAATACTGAGAGCATCTACAGGTAAACCAAGTAGGCTGATGAGTTCAAAGCATGTAATTACTGGCTTTTCTTGAAGCTCGATGCCATCATGTGTCAGTTTTCCCACCCGTGTGCAGCTGAAGGTCCCCGCACAGCTCTCTGAACCATCTCCAGACAGAGCTGGGTGCTCCGACAGCGCCGCTCATTTCTGGTGCGCCAGGCTCTGCGCACAACAATTCCCATCCTAGACTTTTAAAAAGATGTTAATTAAAAATATCTCGCCGTGCATTTTTAGGAAAAAAGACCCGGGTCTCAGAATCCCCTATTTCTGTGTGTTTTCTGCATGCGCACACGTAGCAGCTCCCCGGCTGAGGCTGTGCTGCCGAGCTGCCCGGGGAAGGGCCTCTGCCTGCTCCCTGCCTCCGCAGCGCTTCAAAGCCTCTGCCCTGCGGTCACCGCCACAGCTGCGGCCCGAGGTACTTCCCTTCCCCACCCGCTGCCCTTCCTCCTATTTATTTATTTTCCTATTTAAAAAAAAAAAAAATAAAGTGGATGGCGCTCGTTGGCTCTGACAGCAGAGCTAAAGCGTGGGGGGGGGGGAAAGAGCTGATGTCTCCGTGCGTGCCCGTGCCTTTATCCCGGATTGGTTAAAGAAGAGAAAAAAAGAGAAAAAAAGAGAAAAAAAAATATATGACTCCGATGTGCTGCTCTGTGTGGGAGCCTCGGGTCTCCCCCAACCCCATCCCAAACAGCCCCAAGCTGTTGGCTTTGGGCATCTTCCCCAGACCAAGCTCCTGGGACTATTTTGTTGGCACCTGAAGGGTTTTGCATCGGACCGCAGTGCTCGGTGTAACCAGCTGCCTGGTTTGCTTTCCTCCTGGTGAAGATAATCGCTGGATTTGCTTTTTTTCCCCCACAGCCCAGCACGGTGGCCGGCCAGGTCGGTGGTAGCCACGGCTTTTGGCTCCTCAGGTGCTTGCGGGGGGAGCAGATCTTTGCCTGAGGCCAGTTTTACTTGAAGCTCTGCTCCTTGGCACCACTTTAAGGTTTTTGTGGGTTCACTCAGGTGAAGCTGAGACTTTCTGGCGAAAAGGTGTCTCTGTTAGGTGATAGGGACAGGCAAAGTGACGGGGAGACAAAAAATCCTGGTTTTCATCAGAAGAGGCTTTGGCGGTGTCTCGGTGGTGAGGTTCAGCTTCAACCTCCTGACCTGCTGATGGCAACGAAGCTTCTCCAAACCACTAAATCTTTCAGGATTTAAACTCCTGGATGGACCCGAGGGCTCTGTACGGGACCTTGTTGGCACCAGGGGCCCGGTTGTGCTTGGAACCCAAAATACCCCCTTCACAGAAGCACGTGGGCAGCCTTCTTTCTTCTTCTCTTCTCCTTCCGCAAGCTTGGGCACCAGAAAACCTCTGCTTTTATCTCCCCAAGTAGCATGAAGGACCTAATGGAGGACCAAGGCGCATCCCCTTCCCTGGCAGGCACTGCTCCATGCTCAGAGCCCCAACCCCAAGCTCTGCTCACCACCTCCTGCTCCTGGTGCTTGGGGTTCCTTGTTGGTTTGGTTATTTTTTTGTTTTCCTTGTTGTTTTTTTGGTTTTCCTTGGCCAGTTCCAAACCCAGAGAGGCTGCATCTTGGCGCCAGTCGCCATCAGATGCATCTTTTGCTCCTGGCCCTCTTCATCCTGGGCACGGTCATTTTTATTTGCAAGGCGTTGGGTGCAGAGCCACAACAACAAAAAAAAAAGGCAATAAATATTGGGTCAGAATTGAGGATGGATTTCTGTGGGGTTACCAGCAGCTTTTCCATTTGCTTGTTAAGTAAACTTCTTGGAACTGCAAAAGTACTCAACGTACGTTTGTTTTGACATTTTGAGAAGTGCTAAATGTATCTGGATGTGGGTCTGGGATTTCTTTTTGCCATCTCCAGTGACTGCCGAACGATTTTTCCTTTAAAAAACAACACGAAGAACAACTCCGGGTGCTGTTAAGAAGAACCTGGTGGATCAGGATGCCAATGAAACTCTCCTCTCCGTGTCAGCAGGGCTGATTCACGGATTTTCCCACAGTTTAGTGAGGTTTGGAGCTCCGGTGCTGCCGATAGAAGGGACAGTCCAGAGGTGTCAGGGGGGCGCTGGGGCACGAGGAAATCGCTTCTGCCTCTGGGGATCTTGCAGCGTCTGAGATCTTCATCCACGCCTGCTCAGAAGGTGTCCACTGGCCTTATTCTCAAGGGGTGACAGGCTCTGGGTTTGTTCTGGTCTGAGCTTTGTCCTGTACCAGCTCCTCCCTCCGTCAGGTACCCAACAAATCTCCAAGCGCGGTCACTCATCGGGATAACTCGATTTACCTCTCCAGAAGGAAAACCCAGCCAACCGCGATTCTGTGCCCCCAGCTCCTGGTGGTGAGGAGCTGCCTGGTGGCAACTGTTCAGGTTGAACCAATAAAAAGTTAAAAGCAGGGAGAACACAAGAACAGGGACAAGATAAGTCATTAAATAATCCAGAAAAGGGACTTCGCCTTTCTGCCGTCATTTCTTAGAGGTTTGATGTTGCTGAATGCTTGCTCATCTATAACAGCATCGCTTGCCACTTCTGTGAAATATTCTGCCAGTGTTGCATTATGACTTGGAAAAGACAAGAAATTCAGTGTTAAAATTGCTGGGATGAGCTGTGTTTATAACCAAGCAGACGCTTAGTATTGAGGATTTCATTTTTCCTCCAGTTTTCTGTTGTCTGAAGCGTGTGGACTTGCATGTCTGGGTGTAGTTACCCAAAGCAGTCTTGACGCTTGGTGCAGATTAAAAAGAAATTCTGCTTTTAATAATAATAATAATAAAAAAAAAATAGAGACCCTTGGAAACCTGTCAGGCTTTGTTTTTCATGGAAACCTTGAATTAATTCATTGGCGGGTTGGTGGAAGCACTCTTGGTGCTACGAGCGGACCTTTGTGCGCATTTTGACGGCTGCGTTGCACAAAATTTCGGACGAGGGAAAAACGAGAGGCACCGGCAGGTCCTCGCTTGGCAGAAGCAGAGGTGCTGAGGGCACTGTTCTGGAGCCCCTCGGGTCTCCTGGGGGCCGGGGGCTGATGCCAGCTTGCACGGCAGCGGTAGGTGCGTGCCGGGGAGCCCCCGCGCCCCGCAGCGAGGTAGGTAGCGGCAGCCCGGTCCTGATTGCACGCTAAGATTAATGGGTATTTATTTTAACAACCATTCCGTTTCAGTAGCTTTTAATGAGTCCTTTGATAGCGAGTTCCTTAATTAACAAGGCAGCCTTTCAGCTCTGCCCTTCCCTAATTGTTAACATATTTGCTGTTTTCAAACAACCGCGCTACCGTCAGCGGTGCCGGCTCCGCGCTGACCTTCCCCACCGTGGCTGCTCTGCCCCCTGGGAACCCCAAGGGTTTCGGCTGCTGCCCGAGGATGAAATGCAGCTGAAATGAGATGATTTCATGGCTGATTTCCTGCAGCGTGATTGACTCCGCAGGGCTCGGTGGGGTCCGAGGAGAGTTGCCTATGCCAATGCGCTCCAGTAGGCGCCGCCTGGCTTACCTCTGCGGGAGGGCATCAAAGAGGTTTGGCTCCATTCATTGGCACGGCCACAAGTGGCCTCTTTGGATCTGACACCCCTGTGCCTGGAAAACCCCCTGGGGGGGGACAGCGTCACCTTCAGAAGTGTTGTGAAAACCCCAGCTGCAAATTGCACCAAAGGCAATGGACAAGAGGGATTCCTAGGTGGAAAAACAGCGATTCTCATCGAGAAACAAACCCAAAGTTGTTCCTTGTGTGCTCAGGAGGAGAATTGCTTCGTTTTGCTGGCCACTGCACCATGTTTAAGACCGTGTCTTGGCCGCTGAGCTCTGCAGACTTTCACCCCCAACCCAGGTCTCCTCCGTGCAAACCCAATTCAACTTTGGTGAGGTTTGCAAAGGTCTCGAGTGAACAGCTGATGCTACGGAGGTTTTCCTGAGTTCACTTCATGTGATTCGGAGCTCTTTGGTTTTCTGTTGAGTTTGTAAATGACCTTCAAGGTGTGATTTTTTTCCCCTTCCCTGCTCTGGGCAGCCTGTGCCAGGGCTCCGGCACCCGCCCGGCCCAGCAGTGCTGCCTGAAGACGTGCTTCAGGTTCTGGTTGCATCCTTCCTCTGGCTTTCTCTCCAAATCTCATCTTGCATTTCAGATAAAGCCTTCCTGAGCGTGGGGCACCAGTGCACCGAGGAAGCTGAAGCATTTCTGAGCGGCGTGCGGGCTGAGCTCATTTTGCAGCGTGCTGTGGAGCAGGATCAGGACGCAGCCCTGCGACTTCTTAGGATGCCAGCATGGGAAGAGCCTTTGGGAGCGCCAGCGGTTGCACCACACGCTTGCAAAAGCCGTGGTGGAAATTAGCAGGGCTCTGAGCCCTCCCTGCTGCGTGCGGTGGCTCCTCCAACCCACAGCAGGAGCGCAGGGTTTTCGAGGAGCAACGTCTGGGGCTGACAGCCCCTGCTGCGTCCTGCTCGCCAAAATCTCCACGCCGAGGCACATGTCCCGGCACCACCGATGCGGGTGGGGCCGTTAATGATTTCGGAGGCTTGGTGGAAAACACATCAATCAAGGGCTCGGCTCGCCGCCGTCGGGGAGCGCAGCGCGGCGGCGTCCCCGGCGGCGCTGCCATCCTGCTCGCAGCCCTGGCGCCATGGGAAAGCTGCAGAGTGAACCAGAAAAAAAAAAAAAAGGAGACTACGAAGTAAATCTGTATGGTAAATACGTGCCAAAGAATCTGGGGAGGAGGAACCGCAGGCACCAGGGCTGCCCAGGTGGGAAGTGGCTCTGCAGAAAGGGACCTGGTGGACACCGAGGTGAAGCAGCAACGTGCTCTTGGGCCAAGGAGGCTGGTGGTGTGCTGGGCTGTGTCACGCAAAGCATTGCCAGCAAGAGGAGGGATCTTACAGGGAGCTGCCGTAGCTGGTGTCTGTGTCATTGGGAGTCTCTGTATTTATAAATGAAAAAAATAAAAATGCTGGGAAGGTTTTAAACCTCTGTGCACAGGGAGGGAGATGCTGATCAGGGGAGGCGGTCGTCCCCCGTGGAGCTTCTTGCACCCTCCTGTCTCTAGCCAGACGTTCAGCACGATGACTTCAACCCCTGTGGCACCTTCAGACCTTCTAGGAGTAAATAAAAGGAAAGCTGGGTTAATGCTTACAAGGCAAAAAACTGTCTTTCGTATACTTTTATCTTTCATCCCCTAATTTTGAGCGTAAGCTGTCAGCCATCTGTATGTTCCTAAAGCTGAGATTAAAGGCCAACTCTTTTTTAAAAACAGAGCGGGTTTTAGGTGCTTAAACCCAAAGAATAATGGAAATAAAAGGGGGGATTCTCGGCTGTCAGGAGAAGATTCGGCTTCAGCGTTTTCAAAGGCGCAGTGCACGTTTGCACCTGAAGAAGGTTTTGGGCCCGGCCAAATCCCACGTGAAAAGGAAGGAGCAGGGGCGGCCGTGCCAGCAGCTGCTCCCGTTGGATTCCCTTCGCCCTCCCTGCGATGAGGCGCCGTGGAAAAAACTGGCAAAGAATTTGATAAAACGCCGCTGCAGGAACCTGCAAGCCGCTTTCGCCGGGAAGGCTCGGCGGAGTTTGTTGTGCTGTCAAGCCGTGATGATTAAATTACTTTTCCCTCCCGTCCTCCTTGCGTTTGGCTTATTAACTTGACGTTTCATCTCAATTATTTGCTCTTCTTCACGCCCTCCCAGTGTCGCTTGTCACTCACTCTTTATTCGGGCAAGCCCGGCTAGCCGGAGGAATGCGTGCACCGGAGCAGGCGTGTTTGCAGGCGTAGGTAACCCTTTAGGTACCTCCATGATGCTGATCCCACCCTTGCTCGATGTACGAGAAGGGTTTTCCCCTAAAATTTTTCTCGGCGAGGCAGCAAACCTTCCCAGGGGTCTTCCTTTTGACCTCACCCATGGGGGTTTGTGCTCCGAGGGTTGCAGCCTGTGCCCAAAGCCACGCTGATGGGCGAGCACGCGGCACTGGGCTTTTTGGATGCTTTTCCAAGCAGGAACTGAGAAGGAGAAGTCCTTCTGAAGCTGGGACAGAATTGGGAAGCGAGTCCTGGTGCACAGGGAGGAACGAGAGGGCTTAGCGTGCCCTGCACCCCATGCCCAGCACGTGTGCAGGTCCCGGAGTTCATCAGCTTTGCTTTCTCATCCTCTCCTTCCCATCTGGACCAGGGCTGAGCTGCTCAATAAAGCATCACAACTACCTGAGCGCAACAAAACCTGCAGTGTCTGTTGGAAGTAATGAAGACAAATCGCAGCCGGCTTCCCACCGCGCCTGGGGATGAGGAATGGGCACGAGCAGCGTTTTAAATAACCAAATGTGTCAGAACAACACGAGTAAATGACGGAGAGCAACGACCTGTGGCTCTGCTAAACTTTACGGTTGCCATGTTTCATCTTAATTTTAGTGCAGGTGTTTGTTTTGGGGTGAGTAATAAACGCTCCCGGAGCCTGGGAGCGGCAGTAAACAATGGAGATGAAGTACCCTGCCCTCCAACGCAGGGCTCCGCTTTTTTTTTAATAAAAAAATGAATTTTTCCGACTGCTGAAGATGGATGTTGCCTGTAGATCCGAAACAACTTTGTGAAGCTGGTAAGAGCGCTTCCGAGTTCGTGGATCAAAACTGCGCTCACCTGTCCGTGCTGCAGCAATGAAACCTGCGCTGATCCTCACCTGGAGCACCGTGTGAACCCCCCCCCCCTCCCCGTTAATCCCAGCTGAAATTTATAAGATGCTCGTAAAAACCTTGAGATCTCCTTGGCCACTCCTCGTTTCCACGAAAGCGTGCGAAATTCTTTGGTGTGCGTTTGGAGGCGTGATGTCCGGCTGAAGCCCAGCTCTTTTCCTGGCTGCTCCGCTTCCCAGAATTGTTGTCGGACGCTTACCGACCTGAGGGCAGGATGGTCCGGGCAGTGTTGGCCGAAGGGCTCACGCGAGTCTGCTCCCAGCCAAAATATTTGTGCTTTTTGTGTATTTAACATACGTTGCACACCCACACTGCATACGGAAGCATGTTACAATATTTTATCTGCCACAACTTTTGTACTCGAGCATCGAGGGATGTCGTCGGAGTAATTGTAAATGAGGGAGAGATTCAGGTAGGTTGGACAAAACTCTGCCACGTGTTTTGGAAGCTTATCGCTTCGATTTGGTGGTGATTTGGGAAACCTGCGATGCTCACAGAAGGGACCTTTCCACCTCTGTCTCCATGGGGCATCTCAAGACATTCAGGGGGCTTTACGGAGGACCTCGGTTCTCTGTGACCATGCCCATCACTCTCCCCTCTTCTGCTGCTGATACTTCAGCCAGGTCGGTGCACGGAGGCTCGAGCTAAAAGAGCTTTTGGCTTCTGAGCACCCTCCTGTCTTTTGGCTGGGGCTGCCACTCGCTTCCCACGAATCCTCCCACCATCATCTTTCCTTCACATCCTTCTTCTTCAGACATCGTAACTCCCCTGGGACATCCCAGGCTTCACGGCTGCAGGTTCAGTTCTGTCCTCTACTCTCAAAGCCACTTCATTCATGCTTCGTGGCCAGCTTTGCTTTCCAGTAAAACCCTTTCTGTAAAAAAAAATAAGGTTTTCTGCATGCCAAATGATGCCTTCAGGGCCAACGGCATCAGGTTTGGCCAGCTGATGGATTGAAGCGGGTCTGTGCAGAGCTGTTCATGGGAGCTGGCGTGCACCAAAATCTGCAGAGCGAGCAGCTCTGCTGGGCGAGGAGGACGAGGAAGATGAGGAAGATGATGAGGAAGAGGCATTTTTGCATGCCCAGAACCTGCTGCTCAAATAAACGTTGCTTGGCCTTTCAGGTCCCATTAGCTGTACATTGAATCACCTGCAGAAGGTGATTTCTCGCCCCGGACACGGTGCCTTCCCTCGGCGTGCTGATTTTGCAGCTTGTCATGTTCCTGTCTGAAGCCTTGCCGCTCGAAACTTGGTGCATCCTGATGAAACAGCTGCTGGGGATTGCTCTTCTCCTGCCCTGCCATTGTTTTGCGATGGGGAAATGGGAGGCTCAGCTGGGGTAACTCCTCTTGCCACGGACTGCTCCGGTGATTCACAGCTTGAGATCGCCTCCGTTCCTCAAAAGTGAATCTGTAGGTCACAGGAAACGTTTTCAAAAATAAATATTTACTGACAATACTCAGTTTTCGTAGTAGCTGAAGCTAATAACAGCTCGTGCTTTCCTAGTAAATGTAAAGGTTTCAAGGAACTTAAATAGTTGATACAAAAAAGGCGTCAAACATTTGCAAAAGATTAAGTTATTTGGTAAAAATAAGAGGAACAAAATCCTGAGAGCAACAAAATCAGTGTTAAATTATTACAATCGGTATTAATTCTGACATGTTTCTTCACCTGTAGCCTTCCAGCAGGAAATAGGCGCCTTCCTTTTGTCTGTACAGATGCTGGAAATGCAGGTAAAGCAGTTTGCATTAACGAGGAAGACGGTAAAACACGAACCAGAGGAATTAGCTCTCCGGCAAGAGAGAAACCTCAAAAGCAGACGAGGGGGACAGGTCCCCGGAGGTGCAGGACCCGCTCAGCACCAGCCTGCTTCGTGCTCTGGAGCTCTCTTAGGAGCAGTCCTTACAGGAGCAGATAACGCTGGCGGTCAGAGCTCATGTCCCTCCCCGTGCAAAGAGGCCACCCTGCTCCCCCGTGCAAAGAGGCTATAAACCAACCCTTGTGTTTCAGGCCCCTAAAGTGCCCCTGCTGTTGTGGAACATGCGTCGGTGCTGGGTTTGTTGCAGGCTGGAGCTTTGAGTTGTCATTGCCCCCACAATTTTATCAACGAGGTAACTTCAGACGATGCAAGATGTCAGATAAAATAGAGCACTTTTTCTTATCCATGGTAGGGTGCTGTAATGAGAGCTGCCTAGAGCTCTAAATTCCCCGAGGCTTTCCTGGATTTGAGCTGCTCCTGCACCCTCCCCATCATCCAAGGTCTGCCCCTGCTACTAGAGGTTGGACTTGACGATCTTGAGGTCTCTTCCAACCTAGAAATTCTGTGATTTTTGTGATTCTACTAACAGCGTGGTCCCAAAAGGGGATTGATTCCCTTCAGAGATGATGGCTGAAAGAGCAAGGTCTGAAACCTGATGGGATGTACTAAAAAAGGGCGGACTGGAGAGACCCGGTCCAGGTCCAAGGAGCTTCTTTTCCCTGTCGTGCTCAGTGGCCTTAACGTGCCTGCCTTTTTTCTTGCAGGGGAAGGTGGCGCAGACCGCCTGCATGTCGGCGTGCAAGCACTTGTCCACCTCGCTGATGCAGCTGCTGCTGGAAGCCGAAGTGCGGCAGCTGACGCTGGGCGCCTTGCAGCAGTTCAACCTGGACGTGGAGGAATGCGAACGTAAGATTCAGACCCATTTCCCATTTCCCATTTCCCATTTTTTTTTGCTTTACCCACTCGTACGTCAGGATCCGAGCCAGGGCAGTGCTGTCAGAGCCCGCTGGTGCTGTCCAGGAGGACATCTGGCAGTACCTTCAGGACACAAGCAGCCCGGCAAACTCTCAGAGATCAAAGCTTTGCTGCTCCTTTTTCTCCTAAATGCTGCATTGACGCTTTCCAGATCATCCCTACTTTTGGGGTATTTTTGAGTATTTTAAAAATACGAGCAGTTCGAGTGGGTAAACCATGGGGAGGGCTAACAGAAATCAGTCCACTCACAATGGCTGTTTCAGAAAACAATAACTGGCTTGTGTTCTTAAGGAGCTCTGGTCCTCTCCCAACCTCAGCTGTTTGTCTTCCCTATCTGCTGCAGGGAGTTTTTCCCCAAAGCCTGCCCTTTTTGCAAAGTCACTGTTTAGGAAAGAGACGCCGTGGAAGCAAACTGGCTGAATCTGTTTGGAGGTGTGCATGCGAGCATCGCAGGTGCCAACAACGTGGCTTGAGCTCAGCCCTGCTCATTTTGGGTCACCTAGCTAACACCTGAGCGAGCTCTGAAATCCTGAGATTTCTCTCAGGTTGCTCATTCCCCCGCTGTCTGTAGGTGTTAACAAAATGCAGAACACAACTGACAGAATGCCTCACTTCTTCCTATTTTTACAATTTAATCCAAAGCAGGGCTAGCGCAGCTCTGGGCAGGAACCTCCCTCCCTGATGGGTCTGTTTTTAAATACATATTGAAGCTCAAAAAGGGGGCCAGTCCGTACCAGAAGTGATTTTTTTCTAAGAGCAGCAGCACTGTGCAGCCCTTAGGTCCTGGTGTGCAGCTCTGCGATGTCCCCCTGCACCTCCGGGTGTGGGAGGCTCTTGCAGGATGTTTGTGGAAGGCAGACGTACAAATTGGGTTAAAAAAGATGATGTTTGGACAAATGAGTAACCACGGAGAGATGAGGGAACGGCAGCGGTGTCCCCATGACGACTGGGAGCTGGGCAGGTGCTGGACGCCTGTCCCATAGGGACAGTTGATCCTGTGCTGTGTGTAGGGCCAGGTCCTTTATTTTTGAGACAGCAGCCATCGCTTTGAGCTGGGTTTTGCCTCTTTGCCAGGTTTTAGCCACATGGCATTTAAAATCTGGTGTATTGTGTTCCACATGCGAAAATATCACGGGGCCAGAGGCCATGGAAAACACTGAGCTGGGTCGGATGCAAGTGATATTTTAATTTTAGGGCAGAGGGAGATTTTTTAGGGAAGTTTTTTCCAAATACCCACCTTTTGGGCTTTGTTTTGACAGGGAGATTGGGGTTTTCCCTGCTCAGATCAGGCCATCTCCTTTTGCTAATTCATCGCAACCTTTGCTGGGGATCCTTGGAGAAGGATCGGTGTTTAATGAATCGGATCCGAAGTTTGCAGCTACATCACTTGTCTCGATGCGAGCAGGACCTTATTTTTCTTGCCCGAATGCCTTCAACCCTAAGTTCTGGCTGCCTAATTTGTGTCCCATCAGCAGCTGCGTTCTCAATCTGTGTCCGCACAGGGATGGTCTGCGGTGCCGAGAATAATAGGAAGCATTTGTCATCAGTAATAGCTTCCTTCTTTTTCTTTTGGCTGCAAACAGACTTGTGACCCTGCCGTTTTCCGCCCCACCGGTAACTTGGGTCACTAAGCAGCACCTCTTCCCTGAGAGCCCCCGGCGCTGGGTAAAACGGATGCCATTTAATGTAAGCTTTAAGAGCCTGATTCCTTAAATTCCACGCGAGCTGGAGCGATTGTTCGGCGAGGAGCACTCAGACACTGAAGAGCAGGTGCCGCCAACCTGAGCAGCCGGGACGCGACCCGCTCCACCCGAGGTGCGTCGCAGGCGGGGACTGGAGACAGATGCCACGGCTGTAACCTTCCTATCCATCACTGTCACCCCGCTGCTGGCCGCAGAACGGGAAGCCCAGACAAAGCCTTTTCTTCCTTTTCGGGGGGCAGGAATGCACCCGGGCGGCTTTGCTGACACCAGGAATGATTTTTTACTTCTGGTTTCGAGAAGCAGCGCGTCGAGATTTGGCTTTCCAGAAAAAAAAAAAAACAATCCACGGAGCAGACTGTTGTATTCAGAAAATGTGTTTCCATTTTCAAGGGTCTTTATTCATTTGTTTTCCAATTTGCGGGTGCCAATCCCATTGCCCTTATGACACTAGTTGTGTATGTGGCTTTTTTATGCCTCTGCCTCCAGCCCCCTTCGTCTCCCCAGACGCCCCAGCCTTACCTAGTTTAGCAGCTTTATCACGTACTTATCTTATTTAACTAAGGTTTTATAGCTGTTCTTATCATATTTAAATAGCATTTTATAGCTGTTCCGAGCACGTCCAGCGAGTTCTCTGGTATGGAAACTGGGCTGCGGAATTTCAGTCCCGGAGTTTATTAGGCTTTTCTTTAAGTAGATTGTGAACACCAAGAGTGTAAGCAAGTTAAGAGAGTGCTGAGAAAAGTTAATGAAAAATTAGTTGTGTATTAGGCATGGTTTGAAGGCGATGCAGATAATTTGTTCTATATTGGAGCAGATATAATACACATTAGAAGAAAACGTGTTTCTGTACACGACAGATAGTAATTGCAGAGGTGGAAATGGTGATGGTTTAAGCTTAAGCCAAGACACTGGTAAATTAATTCTCGAGACTC
Organism: Anas platyrhynchos; assembly: GCF_047663525.1. NCBI lineage: Eukaryota > Metazoa > Chordata > Aves > Anseriformes > Anatidae > Anas > Anas platyrhynchos. The sequence continues at coordinate 78,340,174 of NC_092590.1, forward strand.
ATGGGTTCATAAAATTGATTTTTGGATTTGCTGTCCCATCAGTGTAACGAAGGGGAATGGCTGCAAAAACGAGCCTCGGGCTATGGTTTGGCTCCAGACACAGGCAAGCCCGGGTGGTGCTGAGGAGGAGCACGAGCTCGTGCGGGGACCCCTTGCCCGCACAATAAATCCGTCCTCTGGAGCAATGTACTCAGCAGTTTTTGGATAGCGTTTTGCACATTCAAAGCACTGCACGCACAGTTTATTCATTTTATAACCTTCAGAAAGACGGTTTTTGGAGAAGTGGGGAGAAGCAGTAAATTAAATAAACGCGAGGAGCCAAATCCCGCATTTCTCAGTCGTGTGAGTAGTCCCATATACGTCAGCAGCGTTTCAGTGTGAAAGAGGCAAGGGAAAACGAAGCTGCAAGGTTGTAAAAATCCGATTAGGCTGACTATGATGAGAGAAACGTGTGAAAAATGAGAACCCTTTTCCTGTGGCATTATTCCCCCGGGGAGGTTGTGGAAAGCCCGTTGCAGGAGGTTCCTGTTGGACGAAGCACTCGAGGAGCTGCAGAGCAGCGCTCCTGCAGGTTGGGGTGCCGCTGTGCTTTTTTTTTTCCAGGAAAAACCTTTTGCCCAAGATGTGCGTTCGAGGTTTGAAAGCCTTTTGGTGCAGCTTTACGAGTGATGTATGCGTACGGACGGCACGGCTCGAGTCCAGGAAAGTGCAAAAGTCATTTTAAATTGTTTTCTGCTGGCCAGGTATTACTTGTAGCTCTTGTTATTATTGCCTGGCTTTCTATAGCTCCTTTTATGTAGTTAAGAGAGATTCTCTCACCTCTGATTTAAACCTAGAGTGGAATAAGGCGCAGAGGTTAAATGAGTTGTCCAGAAAGACACAGTAGGACACGTCTAATTATGTCTCAATTTAGGAGCGAGTTCTGGCTCCAGCCCAACGAGCCAACTTGAAAGGAGGGGGAAAAAAAAGCAACTCTGGAGGAAAAAAAAAACAAAACACAAAACTAACACCGATATTTCTGTAAACTTGTACATAGAAGAGGGAATGCTGGTTTTTTTCAGAATAGAAATTTCCTTTTTAAAAAAACTTTGCTGTCTTCCAGCATAACATCCACAACCCAAGATTTAAAGATGCTTTTTGTAATGGCCCTGTGCCTCTTCACCTCGGTTCCATACTCGGCTCTTTTTGGGACCTCCTGGTGCTGCTGTTTCTTTTTCCACATCTCCCAAAACTCAGAGGTAGTGGGAATCAAACATAACGACCCAGATTTGGAGATTGCGACAGAAAAGGGAAAAAAAGCAAGGCGGCTGCTCTCACTTGTACAAAAGCGTTTCACATCGATATAACTAATTCCAGCGGTGGTTGAGGCAGATTGTTTTTACAATACTTAGATCATAAAATAAGCAGTTCCATAATCTCCAAAGCCTTTTAACTGCTGCTTTATGAGAAATTAAAAGCGCCGTAAAATTATATTTAAAATTTCATTAAACTCCGAATTTTTGTTCAGCCCACTCATGGGTGTAGTCAAGAAGAAGCCCAGATGTGTCAGCCAGTTTGAGGAACACTGAACCAAACTCGAGAGCACGCCAAAATGTGCCTAGAAGGGTCCCAGCGCAGCTGTTTGCCACCTCATTTTTGGCTGCGTTATCTGGCTCCGAAAAGTTTCTCACGCGGAAATCCCGGTATTTGTTCAGGGCTCCGGCGTTTGCCCACTGTGGGCAGTCCTCTCGCTGGGATCTGCCCTGCCACAACGCACCAGCCAAAGCTTGAGCAAGTTTGTGTTTTGGGGGAGAAAAGGAGACGTTGCAGTGAACAGATGGAGAGGTTTGAGGCGATCCCAGCAGCAGACAAATCTCCACGGCACTGATCTCTTCAGGTTAGTTTGCCACCTGCCCTGCAGATCCTGAAGGCAGTATCCTCTAAGCCAAGGGTTTCCAACCTTTGTTTCCAAAGGAACATCCTTGTTTTCTCCACCGATCCCTGGGAACTCACAGCCCGGGCCTGCTTAGCTGCTGATGGGAGGTGTTTGGACAAGGCTCCCTGTTTGAGCACGGTACTCGGGTGATGTTTGCTCGTCTGGTTTGAGCAAACCCTGGGAGTCTGCATGCAGTCAGAGGGAAGTGGACTTCTCTGGGACTTCTGCTTTCCTACACCACCTCTCATCATCACCCGATTTCTGCCTTACGTTCTCCGTTCATCTGTCCTATAACCCACCACTTCGTCTCCTTCAGCATTTTTAAGGATGCTTACTGATACTTCCCCATAATTAAAGTCCTTTGCAACTCACTTAAGGAATAGAGGATGCCTCTGTCCACACCTATTTAAATGAAACATTGAGGGTATAGCCTGGATCCCTGCAAATCCCCACCCTTCACCTCTCTTTTGAGCAAATGAATGGGCCTCTCAGCGGGGCTGCCTGTGCGTTGGGCTTTAAAAAACTAGAATTGTTTAAAATATATGGAAAGAAACTGAGTTCAAAACCCCATTTACTTAATGCAGCTGGCTTTTATCTCCTTGCAGGCTGAACTAGATCAGATGTTTTCAGGTTTGTTCTGCTGTAGCACAGACAGATGACGTTTTTACCAGCTGTCCCCTCTACCACTTTCCCCTTAACATTCAGTAAAAATACTTTTTTGGTTTCAAGACCAAACTATATCAATTGCTTTAATTCAGGCAATTTTCACAGCTCAGTGTTTAACCACGCTGTCCCCAAGCTTTGCACCCCCTTTCCCTTCCCCACCCAGCACAGACACCCACCCTATTGGCACTTGTCAACCTTTTCAGCTCAAATAAGCTAAAGGTGAGCGGTACTCAGCCCATTTTTCCTAGTATTGGTACTTTAGTGAAGCTCAGAACTTCATATCTGGTAAGAAACATCCACTGCACGCCTTGGGTCTTGGGTTTGGGAAGCTGTGTGGATCTGTAACTTGATTCTGTAGACCTGTCCTATAGATTAGCAGATACCGACATTCATTGCACACATTTCACACAATTTCATCTGAAAATACCCATTTTTGTTCTTGAAAACATCTGGTGGCCCAGTAACGAGGAGTTTCTCTCTGGTGCTGAGGATGTTCCTCCCAGCAGAGCTCCTGGACCAGCCCTCTCTAGGCACTCATACAACTCTAGGCTCATCTTTGTTCCACCAGAGGAGCAAATGCCAGTGATAGAGTCTTTTTATGTAATCTGATGCTATTCAGTGTATTTTGGATGACTTCCCTCTCCCTGCAGCTCCCTGGAATATCATAGGTGGGGATGAGCTTTGCTACTGTGGCTATTAATAGGGAATACCAAAGCAGGGCTGTATGGTATGGTGTGGGTGGAGGTATAGCTCATAGAAGCTCAGCAGAAGTTGTGCAGAGAACAGTATGACTTCTGCCAGGATGACCTTCCTTCTGCTCCTCTTACCAATTTCCTACCTATCACTGCCTTCATTTTTGCATTGTGAGCTTCTCCAGAGTCCATGGAAAATTTTTTCTTCAGCTTGAGTCTCCTCAAGGTGTCATTTTGTGCCTCTGGGTGAGGAGCAAGATGTCCCATTGTTTGCCTTCTCTAAGATGGTCTTCCAAGAGTTTGTCTAAGGACAATGGCTTTAAGACCTAGATTATTCATCAGGGAAGATGGATGTGGTTGTTTCGCCTAATACAAAAACTTGTTCTTGAGAGATGCAACCACAAGTGGATATTTCAGATTCCCCTCCTGAGGAGCTGCTCTAACCTAGATCCTGAAGGTCTGCCATCATAAACTCTGGTGGTGTCATGCAATTTAGAGAAAATGTTGCCTCGAAATGATCTTCTGAGGAATAAATTAGCCAGGTGTGTGCATTTTAACCACACAATATGTGTAAGACCCTGTCCCTATGCGTACAGCCGTGAACAGTTTGCAGAAAGAGATTCCTCCGATTCTGCGTAATTAATTTACAGTGGATGCCTCTTTTTCTTGTGTGCGTTTGAACTCTTTATTCTTTGTTCATTGTAAAGGGCTTAACGGTTCCTGTTCCTTGATTCTTTCATTGGTGAAATGTTTTGGAAGAGAGGTTTAGAGTCCCTCTGTGACCTGCCCTGGGTGGCCCAAGCCTGTAGACCTTGCAAAGACATTACTTTTTTGGCCTGAACACAAGTCTCTCAAACCTTTAGCCTGGCTAAATGCTTTGTACAAACAGGCGCATACTGATCTGCTCTATTCTCTTGTAATTTTCTGCTCAAGGGGCTGTACTGTAGGTGGCTTGCAATGTTTGCCACTTGCCTCGGTAGTGGAGAAAGTACAATAAATGAATCCGACAGTACCGAGGCCAGCACTGTGCTTGGTTGTTCTGAGAAAATTATCCTGAAATCTGGTTGAAGAGATTAAAACCAAGAAGAACTGGCTGTGTCTTTCCTCTAAAGCTCTGTTCTCCTCTTTGTTTCTTTTTTTCTTTAAGACATTGTTCATTTCTCCTTCCAAAATAAGTTGGTGGCATTGGTATGTAAAATGTGACCTACGATTACAGAAGGTACGGCTATTTTTGTAACAACCATGGGGTGAAGCATTGCATTCATTCCTCTTCTGGCTCCTTACAGTCAATTGCTGTAGCAGCTTTCTTGTAGCATATAAGCCGTATTCTTGATCTAATTTCTCCTGTAACACAAGTAATACGATCCCATATGTCATTTCACTTCTTGGGTATCAAGTGCGGTGTTAATACCGCAGAGACTCCAATCCTTTCTTTTTATGGGAATTACTGTTCAAGCAAATGTTGGTCCATAAAGAGCGTGTTCAATGTGCTACCATTGTCGTAATGGGCAGTGTTAAAGGGCAATATTACTCCATGACTCCCCTGGTGTTGCTCCCCAAAGGTTGCTGAGCAGGAGACAGCAGAGGCTGAGCTGCCGACTAGCAGCCACGGCTCGGGATCAAATCCGTCTTGGATTGCTCGTGAGCAGATGACAATAGTGACAAATTCACGAGTCTTGTGAAAACATTCAAGACCCTTTCACAGGCCTTTTCCCATGAGCATTTGAAATTCATGCTTTCGGGAAGATCTTAAATTTCACAACTCCATGTGTGCTTCTAAATAGATTCCTAGCAGCTGTGAAACCCTTCCATCGAAAATAGCAAGTTCTTTTCAATGCAGGCCTTTCGGGGTTGCTCTTTTCCAGTGTTGCTTAAAATATAATTAGTAACATGATGTGACCCCGTCTTCAGAGTGTAGGACCTAACATCAACATAGGGACATCAGTGGCTCGGAGCAGCCCGGGGCAGGTTCACCTCGCAAGGAGCAGCTCCAAGGCCATTTCACACATCTACAAGTTTTTAGCTTCTCAGGTACGTGCTTTTTCGACGTGGGGGTGTTTTAGGCTTGATGTGGCTGTGGGGATAATTTTTCCAGATGAGACAGTGGGGCGTGCAGCGAATGTGTAAAGATGATTTATCTCTTGCAGATCGGATTCAGAAAGCTTGTGTTAGCCCTGCCTTGCGTGTGTGTGCTGGTTCAGGCAAGCTACACTCCAGTTCTGTAGCAAACGTACATGAAGACAACTATGCGGTTACAATTAATAAAAACAGCTTTTGAGGGTTAAATGTGAATTCACTTTGGACTATTTGCAGCCTAAATATTGCAGTAGTGGTCAGTGAAACTGGCTGGGAGCTGAGCAGCTCCTGTCTCTGTCTGGTCCCATCCCCTGCAAAAGTGACAAGAAGTCCATAGACACAACAGTGGATGTGTTCTCCTGGCTTTGATTCCTGCTTTTGCTTTTCAAAATCTAAATGTTAACATATTTTTTCCTCCTTTTTTTGGTTATTATCTGTTTCTAATGGAAGCAGTGCATACAAATAATGACTAAAGCCATGTTTGTTAGCCAGCGTTTAGATTTTGCAACCAAACAACTTTGCTTTGACTTTGCAAAGAGAAGCAGTCTTCGGTTTTATTGTCCTGCAGCAGTTGTCACTTGAGTGATCACTGCGAAGATGAGTGATCGTTTCAGTCGTGGAGCTCTTCTGGCATCTGCACCCATTAAAAAGCAAAGCTGTGAATGTCTGAAAAGTGGCCGCTGTGCCCCTGCAGCTGTGCCCTCTGTCTGCATTGAAGGATGTTCTCCATCCCAAGATTTTAATGGAAGGTGGAGCCAGCAAGCCAACAAATAACCCCTCTCCGATTTCCAAAAATAAGGCAGTTAAGGAGCAGGTCTGAATCCCAACTTTCTAATTCATTGCTCTGTTCTTGTTAAAGCTATGGGGGTAGCTTATATGACTGGGCTGTTATAAGAAGTCTTTAAAAAGAGGTCTGTAGTGATTTTTTGCCTTCTTTTGCGTCGATTGCTTGAAAATTAGGTAACTTTTGAAAGAAGCATTCAAGAAATGGCTTGAAATGGCTTAGGGTATAAGGACAGGACAAACTATGTCCACTGGTACCTTTGTGCAGTCATGGAGACAGAAGGGAAAATCCTCCTTTCTTACTGCCGTGCCTTCTTTATTCCTTAGTTTTATGGAAATTCTGGAGGGTTTGGAGGATTCCTGTATGGCGAAAACCAGAACAGTTGAGCAATAGTAGACTTTGACGTTACGCAATGAAGAAATACGTAGGTTGTTATATATTTCCCTTCTCTTGTTCTTTTCTGCCATCACGCTCTGCTGCATCTCGTGAAAACTCTCCGTTCCAGCACGCAACATCTTCAGAGTCTGCAGGAGCAGCAAAACTCTGCCAAGGGTGGAAACTCCCTCTTGAGTCTTTCATGATGTTGAGTTGTGGCTTCACAAATTAGGTCCCCTTGGTGATGAAAAGTTGCATGGAGCGCACAGATAAAGCCATTATTTCTGTAGCTAAAGAGGGTGAAAACGAAGTGAAGTTG